>NC_138346.1:202730492-203177992 GCF_046562875.1 Panthera onca
AAGTGGACCGGGAGGTGGCTGGGGCGAGGGTGGTTCTTTCTGGAACTCTTGGGGAAGCCGCTCCGAAGTCAATCCAGGAAAGGCAGGTGTCCTCCATGAGGTCAGCCTGCTGGGGTGGATCCGGGAGAGAAAGGGGGTCTCAGGACTCGAGGGGCCTGCAGGGAGGGTCTGGCCGAAGGGGGACAGCCAAGTCCCCCGGCCTTTGGGCTTTCAACGACTGGCGAAGCCTACCTGTCTCAATCTTGGGACCACCTGGGGGGGGGGGGGCAAAAGTTTTATTTTGTCCGTTGAGGACATTAAAACTAGGGCCCAAAATAGACCGCCACTGTATCACACAAGGAAGGACAGTTAAGAAAAGGGAAGTGACATAGTCTCAGTGTTTTCCAAGAAAAGATACTTAGTAACTTTACTAGAACATGGTTTGCCTTGGACCAGAGGGAGCCCAAGAGGATGGAGAGTGGGAAGGCAGCGTTCCGGGGCCCTGGGGTTGGGAGCCGCTGGTGGGGTGAGTGTGGAGACGGGCCAGGACCACCAGCCCTGGGTGGCGGGACCCGGTGGGGAGCAGGGAGTCCAGTTCTGGGGAGGGCTGTGGGAGGTGGGGGGAAGCCAGGGGGCGTGATACCTGAAACCACCTCAGAAGATGCTTCCTCCGCTCAAGTCCTGGCGCCATGACTTACTAGCTGTGTGACTCAGAGAAGTTACTCAACTTCTCTGGGCCTCCCTTTTGCACTTTACATAGTGACAGTATCCTCAGAATAATCCCCGAGGCACAAAATTCGGTCTGTGGTATCATCATCATTATTATCATTAAGAGGCCTGCTCCCATTTTGGGGGAAGAATCTCACGCGCAGAAGACATCGGACTCTCTCTCTCCGAGGCTTTGGAGGTCAGAGCCAAGCTCACCCGAGCGCTTGCTGTGAGCCAGGCCCTGTCCCAGATGATTTTCAATATTACCTCGCAGAGGGGTTATCAGGCC
The DNA here is from genome assembly GCF_046562875.1 of Panthera onca. Taxonomy (NCBI): domain Eukaryota; kingdom Metazoa; phylum Chordata; class Mammalia; order Carnivora; family Felidae; genus Panthera; species Panthera onca. Next base: position 202,731,469 of record NC_138346.1, read on the forward strand.
CATTTTACAGGTGAGGAAACTGAGGCTCAGAGGTCTCAAGGCTAGGGTGATGCAGAGCTGAGAGAAGGCCTGGGTTGGTCCGGCTCCAAGGCCCTGGTGTCATTTTATCACAGGCGGAGTGGACTTTAATCTTCCCGATCACTGCTGTCCTGTGCAGTGTTCTCTGGGCAGCACCCCCCACAGTGCCTGGCATCGGGTGGGCACTCGGCAAGTCTGCGGTGGGTGAACGACGGGGGGTAATGGGCTAGCTGCCAAGGATGCTTATGTGCGTTAGGGACCCTTTGGGCTTCTACCCCCGAGCTCTGTGAGTCTGTGGCCAGCCACCCAGGGGATGAGGGCGCTTCTGAGAGTGTGTGCACAGCTCGAAGCCCGCGCACTTAGTACTCAGAGGTGCTCGTGTGTCCCTCCCTGAGGCCTCCAGGGAGCCACCGACTGGTTCCTCGTCACTGCAAAGGCGGGGGACCCCTGCCTTGCTGCTGCCCGCCTTGTCACCCACATCTGTGTCTGACAGGTGGCTTCAGTCACTGCCTCCCGCCACCGCCTCCGACCACAGGATTTGGGGACACGTGGGGACTTTGGTTTCAGTCACGCCCCCTAGCTGCGGCCCCGTGGCCATGCCGGTGCCGGCGAGGACCGGATCCCGACATCTAATTCTAGAGGAATTTTACGGGCAAGCCATCAGTAAAAATTAAATTGTATCAGCCAACAATGACATCGCATCAAAAACAAGCACGCTCTGTCTCAAGACTCGCCGCTTCCTGACTATTCTCCTCCGGTCGGCTGTTTTCTGCGCTTCCGAGGCGATTGACGCGGGTCGTGGGGGGCGCAGCGCCCGGATGCTGTTCTCCCCAGTGTCTCTTCTCGGGTCTGCGCTCCTCGACTCGACTCGGGTAGCCTGACATCGGCTGTGGTGGGGAGTGTTTATACCACAGACATCGGGGAGCGTTACAACCCGGGCCTGCCCTCCCCAAGCGGCCGTTGTGAAACACACAACAGCACACGGCCGACTTTGAGGAATCTCAGCACTAATGTGCGTGCATAGGTACGTTTCAGGGAAGTCGTGAGCCCGGCCGCCGCACGCGCTCAGGACTGGGAAACTGCCGGGCTTTTCCCCAACAGTGGCTTCGTGGATATTGTTTTATTGTGTGCAAATCATTTCCTCCCTTTTTTTTTCCTTTCACTCCTAGCAATCGAAAACTCAAGAAATAACTTCGGGGCGTGCCTCACATCGGACGTTCTGCATGCTAACTTCATTTCTAGCACCTCATTTTCCGACTTCTGTTTCCTCTTTGCCTGGTCCCCCCTTCTCCTTTGTACATTATTTTTTTTTACAGCTTTATGGACGCACAACTGGCCTCGGATAAGCTACACATATTTAAAGTGTCCAGTTTGATGAGTTTGGCCGTATGACTACATCCGTTAAGCGGTCCCCGCAGCGGAGATTCCCATCCCCTTTGAAAGTTTCTTCCTGCCCTCTGGAATCCGTCCCTCTTCTCCCTGGGCCACCTCTGATTTGCTTTCTAGCCCTGTTGATTAGTTTGCATGTTCTAGAATTTTGTATAAATGGAGACTCTAGTATGTACTATTTTTTTTTTTTTCTTCTTTCTGAGTCTGGCTTCTTTCACTTAGTATAATGTTTTTGAGATTCATCCACGTTGCTCATGGATCAGTAGTTCGTTTCTTTTTATTGCGAAGCAGTATTCCACTGTAGGCATACAGCACAATTTGTTTATCCGTTCACCTCCTGATGGGCGTTTGAGTTGTTTCTAGTGTTCGGCTATTACGAATAAAGTCGTTCTAAATATTTAGGCTCAAGTCTTGACGCTTTCATTTTTCTTGGATAAATACCTAGGAGCGGAATGGCTGGGTTGCATGTTAGATACATGTTTAACTTTTAAGAAATTGTCAATTTCAGGTTGTTTGTTTACCGTGCTGTGTGATCTTGGACCAATGACTTAACCTCTCTGGGCCTCAACTTTGTTATAAAACTCAATGACGCAATTCCTATCAATTTCTACCTTTATAGAACTGTTTAGGAGAAGACAGGCTTTGTGAGGCTGTTTAGGGCTCTCAGGGAGAAAAGTGACCTTGAAAGAGCCTGGATCGTATTATTACCACCGTTATCAAACCCTCAGAACTCTTTGAGTAGATTGCTTATCTCCCCTGCAGACCTGAGGAGGATGCTGGGGTGGGGTGGGGGGCACTTTAGATTCCCACCAGCTTTTGCTCCCCTCCACCCTCCCCCCAGCCTCTGAACGGTGCTGATGCTGTCACAGATGACAGGTCCGTGAACTGCCAACTGACCAGGCCCTGGTCAACGGGATGAGTTCCTCTTATGTGTGAAATATCCTAATCAAGTTTCTTTCTTTCTTTTCTTTTTTTTTTTTTTTTAATGCTTATTTGTTCTTGAGAGAGAGAGGGAGAGACGGTGCCAGCAGGGGAGAGGTGGAGAGAGAGAGAGGGAGACACAGAATCCCAAGCAGGCTCCAGGCTCCCAGCTGTCAGCACAGAGCCCAACGTGGGGCTTGAACCCATGAACCGCGAGATCATGACCTGAGCCGAAGTCAGATGCTTAACCGACTGAGCCCCCCAGGCACCCCTCCTAATCAGGTTTCTATACCCCTCAAGTCGGTTGACGACCCTGTCCCCAGACGCAAAAGCAGTGTTAAGCTACCAAATACCTCCTCCCCCCCCCCCCCCCCCCGCCAAACTCCAACATCCAAAAATTTGGTTAGAGGGAGAACGCTTTCGCAAAGGATCTGGTAGGCTTCTGTGGCCCTCTGAGGCCTGAGGTCTTGCTGTGCCGTGGATGGAGGTGGCATTGTCTTCAGCAGGTCTGTGTGAACAGGAGGGGAGGTGGTCAGGGAGACTTTCCTACCTGGTGTGACCAAACATGTCTGACTTGGTCCGGTGGGGTTTCCGGAGAGTGGGGCAGGGAGGAACTGGGAGAAGGGAGGGAATCAGCCGGCAGACTGGTTAAAAGAGACACCCCTGTACGACTCCAGCCCCTCAGGATGATGGGTGCAGAGGCTACGGATTCCCCAGTTTGGCCAAACCTTACAGTGGGCGGTCCCTCTGGGTCCCCAGCAAAGACAAGTCAGGGGCCAGGGAATGCCTCCTCCTGGCCCTGACACATGATAACAGATGTGCGCTCCCGAGACGATGCAGATTCAGAAGGAAAATGATTTTCTAGATGAGTCATCTTGTCCGATCTCCCTGCCTCCTCATTTATCTGCAACCTTTCATTTTATGTACGAGTGACTGGGGCGGAGGTGGGAGGTGAGGGAGGGCACTGGGGAGGGAGGAATAATGGAAAAAAAAGAAAAACAGACAGAAAAAGATTTGTGTCAGCAAATGAAATTGCCAAGTTTTTCATGTGTTTCTGGGGAAATAAAATAGAATTTGCAGTGCTTACGTTTGACTGTAAATCAAGGCGGCTGCTTTGGGGCGGCTTTTGGCCCTGTGTTTGCTCTGGGGGGTGGGGATGTGGGTGGGGTGCAGAGCCACGCAGGGTGCATCCTGGCACTGGGCTGTCGATGTGAAAGGGGCCTCAGGTACGGGGTCTGAGAGAAGACGGAAGCTGGAGAAGAAAATCAGTGGGCAGTGGGGGGGTGGGGGTGAGGGGCCAGGACGTCTGCTAACCCAAGGTGGTTCCCTATTTATTCCCTCTCCCACGACGTCCAAGCCGAAGTTCAAGTTCTTTGCTGTAGGCAGCTAATGCTTGAGCCTTCCTTCTGCCAGGTGATGTGGGAAGAGGTTGGGGAGATCCTGGGGGATGGATGGAATGAAAGAGGGAACAATTTTAGAGAGCGCTGGTAGGGCCAGGGGGAAATTTTGCAAGCCAAATTGGACTTCTGCGGGGCTAATGAGTTTGGAAAAGGTTTTGTAGAGCTGCTCTAGCTTGAAAGGCTCTCCCGGAGGTGCTGAGCATCTTGCTGAGTTTTCCAATTTGCTGAGTTCTTTTGTAAAGTGGAACGGGCTGGAACCGGCAGCCCCCTCCCACCTGGAGAACCACCTCTTGCCTGATCAAACCCCGGCCCACTCCACCCTTCCACGTGCCTCCGGCCCCCCCCCCCCATCTCGAGGATGTTTGGGGACTGTGTTAGTACCTGCTTATTTGTGCTTCTCTTTGGCTCTCTTATCTGGGTTGGAAGCACTCTGGGAAGAGCCCAAGCCCTCACTTAGCCTGCATGAAGTCAATGGTCCGCTTCCCTCTCCCCTGCTTGCTTCGCGGGGGGGGGGGAGGCAGGTGCTTTCAGCTTTGGGGTCTCTCTGGTGCTTCTGGACCCTTCCAGCCACAATATGTAGAAGCAGGAACCCCTGCTTGTCCCCCCTTCATCTCAAATTCCTGAGCGCAGCACCAGGAGGCCTCGGGAAAGACAAATACACACTCACATATACTCACACCTGCCCTCACACGCTGTGTATACTCACACGCATTCGCTCACACACATGCTCTCACAAACTCGAATTCACGTTACACACACTCCCGTACACTCACGTATTCACAACACACACACACACACACACACACACACACACACACACACAATTTCTGCCCCTCCCCCCCCTTCCCGGTCTCCGTGAAACACATCTCTCCGCCAGCGTGGTCGGCCGATGGGAGTGGTTGCTGCCTGCCTCTGTAAGTGAACCTGACAGGTGAGGGAAGGCCGCTCGTCCATCTTCCCCGTGGCTGAGAGGCCCAGAGAGGCTGATTGAGAGATAGCTTTTCATTTGCTGGTCAGTTCTGAGATGATGGCGGCATGTTTGGGGGGGAGTAATTAGCAGTCGTGTTATGGGAGAGGAGAGGCCGAACCCTGCATGGGCCGGGGCAGGAGGCCGGGGGGCCGACAGGCAGGGGGCTGGCCTGGGGACGAGGCCGTGACTGGGGCCCACACCGAGACCCCTCACGGAGGGCCCCGGATAGAGCTGCTTTCGTGTTAAGGTAAATGAAACCGGTCTCAGGAGTCGACCACCCTCTGTGGAAAGAAGGTGATGGAGAAAAGAAAGGGGGCTGGGCGGGGGGTGGGGGGGGAAGGCATGTCGGTGGGGGCAGGAGGATGGCGGGGGGGGTGCATCGTGCCCGCGGGTGGTGACCCTTAGGGGCTGCAGAACTGTGGCCGAAGCCACGTCACCTCATGGGCCTTCAGTTTCTTCCCCTGTAAAACGGGAAAAAGCCCCCACCTCATGTGGTATTGTGAACGTTTGATGAAACGGTGAAGGCAAGACCCGGCATCGTGCCCGGATCAGGTGAATATACTACAGATGAATCTTGTGTGGGCCCTTCGGCAGGCTCCCAGCACCCCCACGGGGAACCCAAGCTGGGTAACCGGGTTAGGTCCTCACAAGCGCCCAGGGTGCAGGGTACAATGGTCATCACCTGGGTTTTACACGTGAGGAAAGTGAGGCCCAGGTAGCTCGCCCAGGGTCGTCCGAGGCCAGAGCACGCCCTCCTGACCGTGGCGCTGAGTCACCGAGCAATTTCCGCCTTCCTCGTAAGAGGTGAGGGGTGAAAACGATTACTGTTGTTTTTAGGAAGGCAGAGATGGAGAATCAGCTGGAATTGGCTCTTTGGCTCAAGTAGGTGTTCATATATCTTCCTCGTGTCACATTCTCATTAGATGGCGTATTCTACCGCCTTCCGGAAATGCGGTGAGGGCCTGAGGGCCTGCTTCCTTTTGCCAGTGAGCTCGGCTCGCGGAGGGAGGGATGGGCAGCCAACCGTATTTTGCACCAAGAGATTGTGGGTTGATCTCACTTGTGCTTAAAAATTTATAATGTTTCCATCCAGACTTTTCCACACATGGCACATTCCCTCAATAGATGCTCCACTGTGGTTCATAAAAATGACTCATCTTTAGGCTGCTTTCATGTCACAGATGGGGGGAAAAAAAAATCTTTCCTAGAACTTCCCAAGACCAGTAAGGAAGCTGCTGGAATGCCGCGGTGGGTCCAGATCCGAACAGCCCAGAATTCATGCCCCTGGGGGTGACTCGGCTCCCAGGAACAGGCTCCCAACTTGTACCAAGTTTGTATCATGCTATTGGGAGCCCGTGGTCCCTGCAGATATCAGTGATACGTCACCACCTTCTTCCTGCACACTGACCAAAGGGCAGAAGCGACACAGTACAGTCTTTCTTTCCTTTCCCTTTTTAATTTTCTTAATGTTTATTTTTGAGAGAGATACAGACAGAGCATGAGTGGGGGAGGAGCGGAGAGAGAGACATAGAATCCAAAGCAGGCTCCGAGCTGTCAGCACAGGCCCCGACGCGGGGCTCGAACCCACGAACCTTGAGATCGTGACCTGAGCCGAAGTCGAACACTTAACCGACTAAGCAACCCAGGCGCCCCTACAGTCTTTCTTTTCTAAAATATTGTGGGGGCCACGTGGGACCCTCAAATGATTTGCTGTTATATGCTAAATACAATTTAGAGAACTAGGTTTTCTAGATATTTCTAAAATTTGTTTCTAAGGCTTCTAAATATTTCCAAAAGGTCTAAATTCCCTTTCCAAAGTCAGTCAGGATATCCCAGGCTGAATAGGACCGATTCTTGATGTTTGAGTATTGTTTTGATTCCTGATTCAGATGGAACCCTTGGTGACGGCAGCGTGCACCCGGGTGGGTCCTATGTCATGTCAATGATTAGCCTTGGAAGTTGCTTTCATAAAGTGAGTGATTAGTAACCTTGTTCTCCTGAAAGCAGAGAGAAGGATTACTGTTTCAGCCACGAAACATTATCGCCTTTTGGTGGATGGCACCACTAAGCCCAAAGAAAAGCTACACCTTGCTTGGCTGTTTGGCCATCCTCCTGAAAATCTCATTTCTCCCTATTAGAGACTTTTTTTTTTAAGATTATTTATTTTGAGAGAGAGGGAAAGAGTGAGAGAGCGAGTGCAGAAGGGGCAGAGAGAGAGAATCCCAAGAAGGCTCTGCACCATCAGCACAGAGCCTGACGCGGGGCTCGAACCCACAAACCGCGAGATCATGACCCGAGCCGAGGTCAGATGCTTAACTGACTGAGCCACCCAGGAGCCCCTGCATTAGAGCCTTTTGATTTTCCTGACTTTCCATAGGTCCCCATTATCGTCATATCACCAGCCCCCCCAAACCCCTTCGTCTTCCTTTGCCGACCCCAGCCGTCTCCCCTTCTTTATGTTTCTGGACGGGTGGGGGGTACGGAGCGGAGAAGTAACTCTCAGCTGCAGGGTCCATCAGGCAACGGCTTCCCAGCAGACACAAAGCCAGACCATCATTTCCCCTGGGTTGGGAACAGATTTTAGCTCTCAGCTGAATTTAGAGATTAAAAAATCCCGTCTGGTGAAGACTGGAGGTGATGTACATAAATCACACCTGGCACCTAACAGTGGAGCTGTCATCGCTATTATTCCTAGGCACATAGATGTTCAGGACAGATTTCCACCCTCCCCCCGCCCCGCCCCCGCACTTCTATTGAGATGGAATTGGTACACAGCACTGTGTAAGTTCAAGGCATACAGCACAATGACTTGACTTCCATGTGTTGCCAAATGATCACCAGAGTAAGTCTGGGTAACCTCCATCATCTCATAATAGCATTTACGTGGATATATTAGTGCCACTGAAAGTCCTAGAAAGTGCCTGCATGACAGAATCGCTTTTCTTGAAAGATCCAAGAGCTTCTGTTAAAAAAAAAAAAAAGTTTTTACTTGGAGACAATTACAGACTTATGCAGAGTTGTAGGAAATAACGCAGAAGGAACCCATATGGCCCTCACCCAGTTTCCCCCAAGGTAACATCATGCGTAATTGTAGCACCGTATCGCGGCCAGGAAACTCACGGAGACACAATCCATTGGCAGTTAACGTGAATACGGTTCATACACCTTACTCAGATGCCACTGGGTTTACATGCCCTCATTTGTGTATGTGCCTATTTAATTGGAATAGCATTTTATATCGTAAATGATGCCGAGAACTTGTAGTTTGGTCAGGGAGGCACTTTCTCATTTTCGAAAGAATGAGTGGGTCGTGATGGTTGATCTGTCTCTCCTGCGAGCCAGCAGGCTCCTTCGGGGAACGTCTGTCTTCTGGAGCTTTCTGTTCCCAACGCCCATCCAGGGCCTGCTTCACATGGACGACCATATAATAAGCACTCACCGAGCCCCTATTGTGTGCCGGGCTGTGTTCCAAGAGCCTTATCCCGCAAGGCACGTCCTAGTGTTACTATTCTCACTTTGCAGATGAGGAAACAGAGTGTTAGGGGCTCGGTAAATACTTGATAAATGAATGACAGAGTCTGCGAGGGGTTTGCCAGCCCAGCCATACCAGCCCCGGTTATCTGGCATGGCCCCTTTTTCTCATGATGGGCTCCCAAACGCCACAATGAATTCCACGTTTCCCCCTCTTCTGGAAGCATCATGTAGGAATTAAGCGCACAGTTTCCAGAGCCAAACTGTGTGAGTCCCATCCTGTCTCTGTGACTTCGCTGGGTGCTTGCTGACACACCTCTGGGCCTCAGTCCTCTCATCTCTAAAATGGGGTGAATAGTAGAACCTGCCTCAGAATAGCAGAACCTGCACGCTAAGGTCTGAGAGGGGGGCTGGCGGCATTCAGGGTCGCACCCTTCAGCGTTTACGCTTTCTGAGATTTGGACACCACCTAAGCCGCTAAGCTCCAGGAGGCCGAAACAGAGCCATGTGGTACCAACGTGTGGCTCATTCCCCTTATTATAGTTAAAATTCTTATTTCTCCCCAGTGCCTCCAGGCCCAGGACCTGAAGACTCTGGGTTTAGGGTGTAACGATAACATTTATCTTGGGAGGGCTGTTCTGGCCCACGCCAGTGGCTCCTTCCTCCTTCCCTCCCTCTCCTCGTCCCTCTTCTTTTCTTCCGTTCGTAAATATTTATTGAGAGCTGGTGAGGCCCTGTGCCAGGCAGATGGGGACGCGGTGGTAAGCAGAAACGGGCCTGGTCCTGCCCCTGATGGAGCTCGCGTTCCAGTGGAGGGAGAGCCATCGCTTCAATAATCACACAGCGGCAATGACCTCATGGATTCAGGAAGTGCGGCGGCAAAGGACAGGTGTGGGAGCGTGCAGAGAGGCCCCACCCTGTTCTCCACTGACCGGGGGGTGCGGTGCCCGGCCTGGAAGCCGGCAGAAGCAGCCATGCTGTCAACCAGTAGGCCGCTCGCAAGGCCAAGCTGGGGAGAAGGCCCCGGTCCGCATCGTAAGGATCATGGCTGACATTTGGTTGATTTCCACCTTGGCTGCTGCAAACGTTCGCGTCCGACTTTTGTGTCAACGGGCGTTTTGATTTCTCCCGGGTATGTATGCCAGGAGGGGACCCGCTAGGTCACCATGTTGAACCTCTGTGTTGAACTTGTTGAGGACATGCCAAATTGTGGCAGGGTCCAGCCTTTCCTGTCTCTTCCGTAAACACTTCTATTGAGGCATCATTTATAGTCCATAAAGCATACCCATTCTAAGTACACGGTTTGATGCTTTTTAGTAAATTTACAGAGTCGTGCCATCGTCACCACAATCAGGCTTCAGAACACTTTTACCGCCTCAGTAAGATCCCCAGTGCCCACTTACAGTTAATGCCTGTTCCCATACTGAGCCCCAGGCAACCACTAATCTAATTTCTGTCTCTATAGATTTTCCTTTTCTGGACATTTCAGACACATGGAGTTTTACACTTAACTCCTGTCAGCCGGCATAACGGTTTTGCAAATCATCCATGTGGCGGTCGCTGTCAGTAATGCATTCCTTTTTCTTGCTAAATAATATTCCATCATGTGGACCATACCTGGTTTATCCATTCCCCTGTTGATGGACATCTGCGTTGTTTCCGGTTTGGGGGCATTCCGAACAAATCTGCTCTGAACATTCGTGTCCACGTCTCTGTGTGGACACATGCTTTCATTTCTCTTGGGTAAATCCCTGGGACTGGGGCTCAGAGATGTGAGGTGAAGTGCTCAGGCCGCCCGGGGAGGGGACCGCACGGCAGGATGGAAACCCCAGGATGCAGGTCGGGCCCAAGGAGAGCAAAACGGAGAGAAGGCGGGGAAAAGAAAGTGGGGTCTGAGTTGGGGGCACCAGGCCCTATCCCTGTGAGGCCCGACGTCCGGAAAAGCCTGGATTGTAAGGCTGGGAATGTTCCCTGCACAACAGTGTGGAGAGTCGCCCTCCCCCAGGGAACAGGCACGACCTGGATGTCCAGCAGTACTGAGGCCGGTTCCAGAAGCCCAGCCCTCCTGAGTCTGAGTTCCAGTTCCACGGAACAAAGAGACCCTCGTCCCCTGTGCCCCCACCCCCCAGGCTTGGGGCAACCACAGAGTGGGTGTCCGAAAGAAGCAGCATCCTGTTGTCCCCGGGGTTCGGCCCTTCCCTTCCTCCCCCGCCCCCCGCACCGTTAATCAGGACAAGATTCAGGGAAGAAAGTTCCCGTCCAACGGGCAGCAGGTAGGAGGCCCGCCTGGGCCCCACGGCCCTCAGTAAATCACCCTGTTCGGTTGGCGTCTCGCTGGATTGCAATTACAATCCTTCAGGCCCGACACAAAATCATTGGGCTGGAGAGAGGAGAGAACCTGGCTAATGTGTTTAACAAAAACTAACCTGGTTAAGCCCTGACTCTATTGAAAATGAGAAAGTGCGGATGGGCCTAATGGATTTGGCCACAGCCCCATTTGCTCCAGAGCTGGCTTTGGGTTTCAGTTAAGTGGGCCGATCCGAAAACAGGGATACTCATTCTATTCAATTACCCCTTTGATCACCGAGTTCAGATTATGCAGAGTAGTTTTGTGTGGGGGCTGGTGGATGGAGGGGACAAGGCTGTGGGACACGCGTGTGCCTCCGTGCACTTGTCCCTGTGCACACCGCCCCCCCCCCCCTTGCCCACACACGTGGGCACACAAGCCTGCAGAGGGAGAAGGGTCAGTAGACATTTACCGCCCCTCCCCCCACACCCAGGGACTTGAAAATATGGATTTGATCAAATACTCATTTATTTCCCACCCACTATCACTCCCCACCCCCTTGGCCTCTTGACAGATAAATGATGTTATTTGAAGGTATTCTTGAAATTTCTGATGGAGACTGTTTCTTAAGTGCTTTTAGAGCAGGCCTATACTTTGCAATACTTGTCATATTCTGGCTAGTAAACTCCTGGCCTTTAAAAGCCGGAACCTTACTCTGTTTCCTGAATACGAGGGAATAGGTCATTAACTGTGAATTTCAAATGAAGCAGATTTACAGTATATATCACAGAAATATGTTTATGAGAGACAGTGAATACCAAGGAATCCATGGAACAGAAAAAAACCAAGAACCCAGAGAAAGATCAGCTGATCTGGGGAGCAGGCTTTCCCCCCAGCCCAGGTTTTTGTGGCTGATTTAGCCAGGTCTGGGTCTCTTCTTCTAGGTTCCTGATAGAAACACCTTTCTGGTTCCATTCCACTCCCACCCCAGAGTGTACCCCTACTGTGTGAGGCCCCTGGAGATCTTAATTGTGGCAGTGCTGTTGTCTGGAGATTAATTCTGGGACTATATGAGCTCCAATAAGGATGGGGAGCTGAGGGGTGCCTGGGTGGCTCAGTCTGTTAAGTGGCCTACTTCGGCTCAGGTCATGATCTCACCGTTTGTGAGTTCGAGCCCCGCATCAGGCCCTGTGCTGACAGCTCAGAGTCTGAAGCCTGCTTTGGATTCTGTGTCTCCCTCTCTCTCGGCCCCTCCCCTGCTCACACACACACACACACACACACTCTCTCTCTCAAAAATAAATAAACATTAAAAATTAAAAAAAGAAGGGTGGGGAGTTGGGGTGGATTGGGGACTGGGAGAGAGGGTAAGGGAAACACAACTGAGGTTGGGTCAGCTGGGTCGGGGGTCAGTGTTACATGTCAGCTTGGCTGGGCTACAATACCTAGTTATTTATTTTTTATTTTTTAATGTTTATTGTTTATTTTTGAGACAGAAACAGAGCATGAGCAGGGGAGGGGCAGAGAGAGAAGGGAGACACAGAATCCGAAGCAGGCTCCAGGCTCCGAGCTGCCAGCCCAGAGCCCGACGCGGGGCTCGAACTCACCAACCATGAGATCATGACCTGAGCCAAAGTCGGTCGGTCACTTAACGACTGAGCCAGCCAAGCGCCTCTCCAGTTATTTAATCAAGCTCGAATCTAGGTGTTGCCGTAGAGGGATTTTGTAGATGTGGGTTGGTATCTACAATCAGTTACCTGTAGGTAAAGGAGATTGACCTTGGTGGTGTGGGTGGGCCTCATTCAATCCATTGAAAGCCTTGAGAGCAAAAACCGGAGGTTTCCCAGGGAAGAAATTCTACCTCAGCTCCTGCCTGAATGTTCAGCCGGCTGCCCGATAGATTTGGGACTTCCTGGCCCCCCTCATTGTGTGAGCCAGTCCCTTAAGGTGAAGCCAGCCACCCAGCTACTCATGCTATCCTATTTCTCTGGAGAATCCTGACGGACATCGCTGGCTTCTGGCAATGATCTTTGGACCTTTTCCCGCATGATTTCTGCATATCCTGCTTTACTTGCTGCCGTCTTGAAGGGCAGGAGAGCCCACGAGAGCCCACGGAAATGCTTCGCCCCACACATGCACGTGTCCAGTGAGGAGAAGCTAGTTCCACTTTTATGACCCCCCCCCATTTGACTTTCATTTTCGGGGTCTTCTGCAGTCGTGGCAGACGCCTTTGGTCATGCAATAGCCCTCACCCATCTCCTGTAACTGAACCCCGGTCCTGTTCTGTTCCTGCCCCAGGGCCTTGGTCATGGTCTGCCTTGGCCAGTCATGGCACTTCCAGCCCTCTTTGGCAGGTGGTGGGTATTGGGGTGCACATGTGACCCCATTCTGACCCAGAAGACATTTGGGGAAAGCTGCTGGGGGCCTCTGGGAAAGTATCCCCCCTCGGCTAGAGAGGCTTTTGTAGTGGTCCCTTTTTCTCTTAAAAAAAATTTTTTTTTAATGTTTATTTATTTTTGAGAGAGACAGAGCGTGAGTGGGGGAGGGGAAGAGAGAGAGGGAGACACAGAATCTGAAGCAGGCTCCAGGCTCTGAGCTGTCGGCACAGAGTCCCATGATGGGCTTGAAACTCACGAACCCCAAGACCCTGACCTGAGCTGAGGTCAGACGCTTAACTGACTGAGCCACCCAGGCGCCTCATCTTTTTCTCTCTTTCGAGGCTTTGATTTAAGAAAAAAAAAAAAGATAAACACATGCACTGTGACGTGCACACATCTTGATGAATTCTTGCATACGGACTCAGGTAACTGCTGCTCAGATCAAAATATAAAACATTGCCAGCATCCTAGAAGTTTCCCTCATGCCCTATCCAGCCCATAGACCCTAGCAGCCCGTTCTCCTGACTTGTATCACCATGGTCCATTTTGTCTGCTTTGTGCTTCCTATAAATGGAATCATTCGGTATGTCTTCTTTTGTGTTTGGCTTCTTTTTAAAAAAAGATATATAAAAGATACATGTATTTAATGTGTATATTTAACGTATGTTTTAATTTATAAAAATTTATAAATAAAAATATTTTTTAGAGTACTTTTAGGTTAACAGCAAAGGTGAGAGGAGAGTACAGATTCCCATATACCCACCGCTCCCACGCATCCACGCTACCCCATTTCCAATAACCCAAGTCTGGCTTCTTTTGCCAAACAGCATTATCCATGCTATTACTTGTAGTAATACTTCATTCTTTCCTTCTTTTAATTGCTGCGGGCTTTCCATTGATGAACGCATCAAGATTTATCCATGATGTACATTTGGGCCTCCTCTCCTGCCTTGGACAGTGTTGCGGGAAGAGGCAATGCCTGGAGCTGTGGCAGCCATGTTGCTACCGTGAAACAATAAATGCTCAGATAAAAGCTGAAAGCTGATTGGCTGAAGATGGCAGAAAGGAAGGGGGAAAAGGGGCATAGGTCTTCTTGGAGCCCTTAAACCAACCCTGGGACTGCCCCTTTCTTTGAACTTGTTGAGCTAACATAAACATCCTCAAGGCTTGAGCCACTTTTACTAAGGTTTTTTATTGTTTCCACCCAAAACACTCTGACGTGGAATTCAGACTGTCCTTCCAGACCCAGGCCACATGACATCTTTTTCCACGGAGCCTTCCTTAAGCACTCGAGCCCCACTGGGCCCCTGTCTCTCTTTGGCCTTCGGTACCCTATGCGTCCCACCATCAGTCGTGAGTTCTCTCGCACTACCCAGTCTCATTTTCCTCCTCCTAGGGCATCACTGGAATTCCTCCCAGGGCCCAGAGCAACAGAGCTGAGACTTTGCAGGTTCGACATGTATGGCTTTGACTCTTCATGGGCATCCAAGTAGGTCCACCATATAGAGTTATTTGCAGTATGCCCGAAGGACAAACTGGAACCTGTTCTGTAGGGCTGATCCACAGGAATTTTTATCACTCAGCCAGGAAGAGTACGGCTGAGACCCCCAGCCTTTGCTGCCCACCTTGACTTTGATCCCTACATGTGATGGTGCCAGCATTTGTGCAGCTGGGCTCAAATCTCTCAGCAACGCCAGCTGGCCCAGTTCAGAGCCCAACTTCTCCAGGAAGCCTTCCTAGACCCTCCCTCCAAGCACATGATGTTCCCATGCCCAGCTACCACGGATCCCCCAGCCCTGAACTCCCATAGGACTGTACTTGTACTTGGATGAGCTTCATTTAGTTAGGTTCGTTTGGTTATTCGGTGCATATTTATTAAGCACCTCCTGTAAGGGGCTATTTTAAGCCCAGGGGACAGATACAGCAGTGCATGAAAGAAGCCTGGGTCCTGCCCTCACGGTGGGTGTTGTCTAGAGAGGAGAGAGACGGCAGATGGGCCATAGGTCAGAAGACACACGTGCTATAATGGGATGGCGTACCGTCAGGGGGACAGGAAGAGTGGGGGCAGTGGGGGTGGTTGGTATTTTCAATAGGGTTTTGGGGGGAGACTTCCCTGGTAAGTGGTGGTAGGAGCCCTGGGGGTAACAGGAAGGGTGTTCCAGGCAGAGGGGGTGGTGAGCAAGGAGGCCAGTGTGGCTGGTGTGCGGGGAGAGAGCAGGAGGGGGGCACGTCGGGTCCAATCAGCAGCTCCCCACAGGTTATAGTGAGTGTTTCAGCTTTGGCTCTGAGTGACATGGGAGGCACTGGAGGCTTTGGACTTGACCTGACTCTCCTTTAAAAGAGCTCTCAGCAGGGGCGCCTGGGTGGCTCAGTCTGACGCTTGATTTCGGCTCAGGTCGTGGTCTCACAGTTCACGAGACTGAGCCCCGTGTTGGGCTCTGCGTTGACCGCACGGTGCCTGCTTGGGATTCTCTCTCCCTCTCTCTCTGCCCCTCCCCTGCTCGAGTTCCCTCTCTCTCAACATAAATAAATAAACTTAAAAAGATTAAAAAGAGCTCTCAGCAGGGTGTCTGATGGTGACAGAGGGTGGTGCCAGGGGCAGGAGCTGTGGCCATGGGGGCGATTAGAAGTCCTCGGAGGGCAGGGTGGTGTGGCTGCAAGGCACAGGGGCACTGATGCTGCATAACCTGCCTTTGAATCTTGGTCCCATCATTTCGTGGTGACTTCACCTCTCTGTGCCTTAGTTTCCTCACATGTAAAGTGGGTGGGGATGAGAGGACCACAGAGTCAGTGTGAAGGTTAGATGGCTTAATATGGAAGGTGTTTAGGATAGTGCCTGGGACGCAGCGTGTGTGATACGTGTGACCTGTTATGTAAAGGTGAACCGGCCAAACCTGCTACGTTAGTCAGGATCTCCGGAGAAACAGAACCAAGATGGGGGACACACACACACACACACACAGAAACTGTTATGTATATAAAAGGAAACTTATTTTGAGCAGTTGGCTCATGTGACTACAGAAGGCTGAGAATTCCCACGGTCTGCTGTCTGCCAGGGACCCAGGAAAGCCAGTGATGTGACTCCGTCCGCGTCTGAAAGTTCTGAGGGCAGAAGAGAGGACATGGGAGGTCCAAGATCAAGCAGGGAGGAAGGAAAAAAGGGACAAATCCCTCCTTTCTCTGCCTTTTGTTCTTTTTTAAAAAAAGTTTATTTATTTATTTTGGGAGAAAGAGAGCATGTGCACGAGCAAGGGAGGGACAGAGAGAGAGGGAGAGAGAATCCCAAGCAGGCTCTATGCTCAGCATGGAGCCTGACGCGGGGCTCGATCCCTCAAACTGCGAGATCATGACTAACTGAGCCACCCAGGCGCCCCTCTCCACCTTTTGCTCTATTTGGTCCCTCAACAGTTTGGATGCTGCCACTCCCAGAAAGAATGCTGAATCTGGACACCCTGTGGCTGGTCAAGCGGACACATAACATGAACGAGCACACTTGTTAATAATTCAGTGGGATTCAAAAAAGGGTCAAGGACGAGTCCAAAGTTTTAGTCCTTTCAGCTAGAAGAACGGCAAGGGTCACGTATGGCGGTGGGAAGGCTGTGCGAGGTGAGCTGCAGACAGGTCTGGGGTGTCTGTTGTGCATCAGGTGGAGGGGAGATGCCCAGGGGGCAGCATCGGAGTCGACGGTTCACAGGAGAGGTTCGACACCGCCTGGGGATGGTCCGTGGCTCATTTAGCCCGTGGCACCGTTTCCCGAGGTGGTGCCGTATGTCACCAGTCTTACCTGCATCTTATAAACCGAGCAGGCTCTTCCAGCAGTGAGAAGTTTGACTCGATCTCAGTCTACTCCTCTCCTGGCTGTAACAAGAGGGGTTTCCAAGAGCTTCCGGTCCAAGCACAGCCCAAGGCCGGGTTCCCAGACAGATGCTGGACTGCCTGTGGCTTGGCAGCAAGAGACAGGGAGGGGCTTGCCCTTGTGGGGAGGGGCCCAGAGACAGACCTTGCTTCTGTTCCTCTTTGAGGCCTGAGTCTCTGAGCTTTATCCTGATTCCTAGAACGCCAGCCCCTTAGGAAGCCCCAGGGGTCTTACCTTTCAACATCTGGTCCCTGGATGCTCCAAATGATAATCTCCCTCCCTCCTTTCCTTTTCCCTTCCTTTCCTTTCCTTTCCTTTCCTTTCCTTTCCTTTCCTTTCCTTTCCTTTCCTTTCCTTTCCTTCCCTTCCCTTCCCTTCCCTTCTCTTCCCTTCCCTTCCCTTTCCTTTCTTTCCTCCCCTCCCCTCCCCTCTCCTCTCCTCTCCTCTCCTCTCTTCTCCTCCCCTCCCCTCCCCTCCCCTCCCCTCCCCTCCCCTCCCGTCTCCTCTCCTCTCCTCCCCTCCCCTCCCCTCCCCTCTCCTCTCCTCCTTCCCTCCTTTCTTTTTCTTTCTTTCTTTCTTTCTTTCTTTCTTTCTTTCTTTCTTTCTTCTGGAATCAGCCTTAAAAGAGGACAATAAGCAGTTTTTAATCTGTCATCTCTCCATCTGTCCATCCAGCCACCCATCCATCCATCTATCTCTATCTGCCTAGCTGTTCATTTTAGGGAGAATTTGGGTATAAAATACATTATAGGACCTTAGTTTTGGGGAGAGCTTCAGGTTCGTGAAATTCAGACTCTTTCTTTTGCTGATGAAAAACACGAGGCGCAGCAAGGAAATGACTCACGTAGGGTAACATGGCTCATTATGTGCGGGTCCTAGACCTCTGGTCTCCTGGCTCCCACTGCCTCTTTTGTGGCTCCGATCGCATTAATCCCAGCCATGCTGGCGAGCCTGGCGTGGGGCTGGGGTCCATCCCAGAGGGCCCTTCTGAGGCCCGAGGGAGCCCACCACAACTGAGCCTGCCCTGGGGGTGCTGTGCCCTCTGCTGCCCTCACACCTCCTCCGGTTTCAGCCCACGCAACGCTCCTTGCCAGGGGCGAGTTGGCTGTTGAGTATCAACTCTCCGGTGGGTTGATTCTAGGGTGTCGTGGTAAGAAGAGCTACCACCTGTGGACTATTTACCACGTGCCAGACATTGCACTTGGCAGTCTTGGTCAAGGTCGGGACGCCATTGTCTGCCCAAAGGTCTCAGCCACCAAGTGGTGCAGTTGGGAGATCTGGCCCTGGTGTCTCCACTGGTCTAACCGGGGTGGAAGCCTCCCTGTGTGCCCGGGAAGGGCACCGGATAAGGGTCTCGAGGGTCTGAGCCCTCTGGCCAGCCGTGTGACCTTGGCCCACTCTGATTGCACTTCCTTGCCTGTTGTGGATGTACCAGTACTGACCCTCCCCTGCTCGTGGTGCACCGTGTGCTTTAAAGTGCCGCGTGCGTGGGAAATGATGCCACCCCGTAGCTAGGTGCTTCTCTCGATGGGTGTGCAGCTAGTGTCCTGCCTCCACCTCCCTCCTCACCGCCGAGGGAGACATGTGCCAAGGAGCCATTCCAGGTCCAGGGCTGGGCTATGTGCTGTGTGTGTGTGGATGGCTGTTGGGAGCTGTGAGATCCTCTTTGATGTGAAGGCTGGAGGATCAGACGAGGATCCTGCTCTACTGAGCCAGGACTGGTGTCCCAGACAGTCGTGTCTTTGTGAGCTCTGCCCTGGGGGATCCGCCCACAGAAACCTGTCAACTCAGGACTGCCTCTTGAGGGGAAGGCAGCTTTCAGGAGAAGGAGAACAATGAGCTTGTCATGTTCAGGATAGAGCAAAGTCTGGGCCAGGCTGGCACTGGGTGATCTGGAGGCAGACTGAGGAGCCCTGTTAGTGCTTGAGAAAGTAACAGCCTCCAGGCTGGCAGGGGTGGGAGCCTCTGGAATGTGCGGGAAGGGTGTTGTCTTCGGAGACTGTGTGATCAAGTCCCCACCTACTTCTCTCATCCTGTGCCACCTTGTCCTTTGCCCCCCGCTTTCCAGCCCACACTGGCTGTGCTTCATCCTGCCTCAGGGCCTTTGCACACGCAGAATCCCTTGCCTGAGATTTTAATTTTTCAAATACGCAGAAAGACATAGAACACAATTATTTGATCAATTGGGTTCCCATCTCTGAACAAATATTAACATTTTGTTACTTGTGCTTCAGAACCCTTTCTTTTGTTATTGCGGTAAAAAAAAAAACCATAACAAATTTGTCGTCTTAACCATTTTTAAGTGTACAGATAAGGAGTGTTAAGTATATTTACAGTGTTGTACAACAGACCTCGAGAACTTTTTTTGGCTTATAAAGCTAAAACCCTATACCCACTAAACTTTAAAAAATGTGGGACGCTTCACAAATTTGCATTTATTCTCTGCTCATCTTCTCCATATCTTTACAATTTTAGTGTAGGTGCTGCCGAAGCCAGCATAAACCACTTGCTTTTTAACCATTCATGTTGAAAATTCAAAAGGCAGGGAAGGGTGTGCAATGATCTCTTCTGTCCTTCAAGCACCTTGACCCTGTTAAAGACCTCTGGTGTTATGGTTTCTGGAGTGTGCTTTCTGAGCTGTTCTGTGTATCACACATGTGTGTGTATATGCTAGCATCAAATATTTATTAATCAAAGTTCTGCCCCTTGCCTTTTGTATAAAAAAAAACAACCCACCTTTTTATTTTATAACAGTGTCAGATTTACAGCAAAGTTGCAAGGACAGCACAGAGTTCCTGTACAGCCTTCACCCAGTTTTTCCTGTTGTTAACATCTCAACATGAGCGGGTTCCGTTTCCCACCACTAAGGAACCGGCACTGGGACACCACTGTTTCCTCAAGTCCACGGTTTATCCTAACTCACTAGTTCTCCCCTGAAGTCCATTTCCTGTCTTCACAGGCCATCCAGCGTGCCACCTTATGTTCAGTGTGTCATGTCTCCCCGCCCTCCGCTGGTCTGTGACAGTTTCTCGGATTTTCCCTGTCTTTGATGACCTTGACAGGCTTGAAGAGTATCGGTTAGCTATTTCGTAGACTGTCCTCAATTTGGGATTGTCTGATTTTTTTCCATAGCTAGACGGGGGTTATGGGTTTGGGGGAGGAAGACCACAGAGGTGAAGTGTGCTTCTTGTCACCTATCAGGAGGCATGTGTTAGCAACGTGACTTTTCACTGTGATGCTGGCCTTGACCATTTGGTTAAGGTCGTGTTTCTAGGTTCTCCACTGTATGGTAACTTCCTCTGACCCCTTTTAATGTTCTTTGGAAAGAAGTTGAGATGTGCAACCCACACTTAAGGAAGGCACTGTTAATAAACTTCACCTCTTTGAGGTGGGGGAGTATCTCTGTAAATTCTTTGGAATTCTTTTGCATGGGAAGTTTGTCTCTTCTCTCCTATTTATTATTTTTTAAATTCGATCATTTATTTGTATCCGTATAGACACATGGATATTTATTTTATACTTTGGGTTATAATCCAAAAAATTGCAGGTGTGTGTGTGTGTGTGTGTGTGTGTGTGTGTGTGGAGAAGATGAGGTTTAGGGAAGGAAACTAGTAGTTTCTTTCTTTTTTTTTAATTAAGATGAAATTCATACAATATAAAAGGAATCATTTAAAAGTGAGCAATTCAGTGGCATTTCGTATATTTATAATGTTACGCAATGTTTGTCTAGTTGCAAAAGTATTTTCCTCATCCCCCAAGGAAACCTCTTGCCCGGTAAGCATTTACTTTTCATGCCCCCTCCCCCCTCCCCTGGCAACCACCCAGCTTTCTGTCTCTATGGACCTACTTTTTCTGGATATTTCATATAAATCGAGCCACACACTATGAGTATGTGGTTTTTTGTGTCCTGTTTTTTTTCCCACCACATATATTTGAGGTTCACCCATGCTATAACGTGCTTCATTTCCCTTTTATGTCTGAATAATATTCCATTGTATGTATACACTACAATTTGTTTATCTATTCACCCATTGCTGGACATTTGGGCTGTTTTCCAAATGGCCTTTGGCTATTTTGAGTACTGTTGCTATGAACATGCATGTGCATTTATTTATTTGCAATTCTTTTGGGTACCTACTCAGTGGAAGTGGAATCGTTGGGCTCTATGCTACCATTTTAAGGACTGCCAGGCTGTTTTCCGAACTGGCTGCACCACTTTACGTTCCCATCAGCCGTGCGTGAGTGTCCCAATTTCCCCACGTCCTTGGCCAAACTTGTTATTTTCCAGCAGAAAGAATTATAGCTGTTCTAGAGGGTGTAAAATGGTATCTCACCGTGGTTTTGATTTGCATTTCCCTAGTTGTTTATGACGTTGAGCATCTTTTCATGTGTTTGTTGGCCATTTACGTTATCTTCTTTTTTTTTTTTTTTTCCCAGACAAATGGGAGGAGGTAAGGAAGATTCTGTTTATGCATTTCAGCTTTGTTAAGGTATTTTATATATACACACCCACATATATTACATACATAATTGTCAGGTATTTAGCATGTATATCATGGTGATTTGTTATATGTATACACTGTGAAAGGATCACCCCCCCCGTCTAGTTCATTAATACATCTATCACTTCATATATATACATATATATATGTATATATATGAGAACATTTAAATTCTACTCTCTCAGCAACTTCAATTATACAATACGGTGTTACCAACTATACTCACTACATTTTACATTAGATCTTCAGAACTTATTTATCTTGTAGCTGAAAGTTTGTACCCTTTTACCAACCTCTCCCTATTTCCCCTACCCCCCCGCCCCTGGTAACCATTTTTCTCCTCTGTTTCTATGAGTTTAACATTTTTGCGGGGGGATTCCACTGATAAATGATACCATATAGTATCTGTATTTCTCTGGCTTCTTTCACCTAGCATCATGTCCTCAAGGTAAATCCATATTGTCCAAAATGGGCAAGATTTCTTTCTTTCCCATGGCTGAATAATATTCCATTGTTTGTGTATGTATGTATGTATCTCTATCTCTATATCACATCTTTATTCATTTATTCATTGGTCAACACTTAAGTTGTTTCCATACCTTGGCTATTGTGACTAATACTGCAATGAACATGGAGGTGCACATGTCTCTTTGATTTCCTGTTTTCATTTCCTTTGAATATATACCCGAAGCAGGATTGCTGGACCATAGGTTGTTCTATTTGTAATTTTTAAAGGACCCTCCATAATGTTTTCCATGGTGGCTGCACCAATTTATATTCCTACCAACAGGTGCACAAGGGTTCCCTTTTCTCTGCATCCTCACCAACATGTGTTATCACTTGTTTTTTTGATGATAGCCATTCTAACAGCTGTGAAGTGATAGATTATTGTGGTTTTGATTCACATTTCCCTGATGATCAGTGATCCTAACCACCTTTTCATGTGCTTCGTGGCCATTTGTATGTCTTCTTTGGAAAAATATTTGTTGTGTATCTTCTCTTTATAAATGTCTACTCAAGTACTTTGCCCATTTTTTTTCAATATATGAAATTTATTGTCAAATTGGTTTCCATACAACACCCAGTGCTCATCCCAAAAGGTGCCCTCCTCAATACCCATCACCCACCCTCCCCTCCCTTCCACCCCCCATCAACCCTCAGTTTGTTCTAAGTTTTTAAGAATCTCTTATGCTTTGGCTCTCTCCCACTCTAACCTCTTTTTTTTTTCCTTCCCCTCCCCCATGGGTTTCTGTTAAGTTTCTCAGGATCCACATAAGAGTGAAAACATATGGTATCTGTCTTTCTCTGTATCTTTGCCCATTTTTAAATTGGGTTGTCTTTTTGTTGTTGGTTTGCAAGAGTTCTTTCTTTCTTTCTTTCTTTCTTTCTTTTTTTCTTTCTTTCTTTCGAGAGTGTGCACACATGAATTGGGTAGGGGCAGAGAGAGTGGGGAGAGAGAGAATCCCAAGCAGGCTCTGCATTGTCATCGTGAAGCCTGATGCGGGGCTTGAACTCATGAATTGCAAGATCATGACCTGAGCCAAGATCAAGAGTTCCTTAACTGACTGAGCCACCCAGGCACCCTCCAAGAGTTCTCTACATGTTCTGGATACTAGATCCTTAACAGGTATCTAATTTGCAATTATTTTATCCCATTCTATCGGTTGTCTTTTCACTCTTGGTAATGTCCTTTGATGCACAAAAGTTTTTAATTTGATGAAGTCCAATTTATTTATTTTATTTTTGCTGCTTATACTTTCAGTCTCTAAGAATCCATTGTCAAGTCCAAGATCCTGAAATTTTACCTCTACGTTTTCTCTTAAGAGTTTTATGATTTTAGCTCTTATATTCAAATTATTGATCCATTTTGAGTTAAGTTTTGTGTATGGTGTGAGGTAGGGTCCAACTTCATTCTACAGCGTGCAGATAACCTATAAATAAACTTGAATTAAAAAAAAATTTTTTTAAAGACCTCAAAGTTGCAAGAATAGTACAAAATAATTTTTCTTGAATCATTTGAGAGTAAATTGCCAACATGGTACCCTATTATACCTCTGATACTTCAGTGTGTATTTCCTACAAAACAAGTTCCTATAAGATGGTTCTATAGAACCACAATACGACCATCAAAATCAGGACGTTAACATGGATCTGTTACTACTGCCTAATCTTTAGACTCCATTAAAGTTTTTCTGGTTGTTGCCATAATATCCTTTGTAGTAAAGGAGGCAATTCAGAGTCACTAGATGCCCAGTGTCTTTAGTCTCCTTCAGCCTGGAACAATTCCATAATGTTTATTTAGCTTTCATAATCTTGACACTTTTGAAGATTACAGGCCAGTGATGTCATAGCTTAGTTTTGTCTGATGTCTCCTCAAGATTAGATTCAGGTTTGCATCTTTGGCAGGAATATCACAGAAGTCACTCCGTGGCTCTTCTCAGTGCATCCTATCAGGTGGTGTGAGTTCAAGTTGTCTCATACCCAATGAAATTCACTTTGAGCCCTTGATTAAGATGGTGTCTGTTAGCCTTCTCCACTGCCAAGTTGGTCTTTTTCTCCTCGTGATTAATAAGTATTTTGTGGGGAGTACTTGAATAATGTACATATCATAATTATCATCAAAATTTCAATTTATTTATTTATTAATTGAATATAACAATTTCCCATTTTATTAATGGGTCAGAATCTGTTTTTATTATTTTTATAGACTTTAATTTTTAGAGCCATTTTAGATTCACAGCAAAGTTGAATGGGAGGTATAGAGAATACCCATATATCCCTGCCCCTACATACACATATACTGCCTCCCTGACTAAAATCAAAACCACACTGGTACGTTTGTTACAACTGATGAACCTACACTGACATCATTATCACCCTTTATTATTTTGGAAGTTTTGCCTTTTCTAGTATGTCATTTGATTGGAATCATACGGCATGTAGCCATTTTAAAAGGCTTTTTAATGTTTATTATTTATTTTTGAAAGAGAGAGAGAGACAGAGTACAGGAAGGGGAAGGTTAGAGAGAGGAAGACAAAGAATTCAAAGCAGGCTCCAGGCCCCAAGCTGTCAGCACAGAGCCTGACGGGGGGCTCAAACCCACGAGCTGTGAGATCATGACCTGAGCCAAAGTCAGATGCTTAACTGATTGAGCCACCCGGGCGCCCTTGTTGCCTTTTTAGATCGGCTTATTTCACTTAGTGGAATGCATTTAAGATTCCTCCATGACTTTTCATGGCTTCATAGCTAATGTATTTTTAGTGCCAAATAATAGCTCATTGTCTGGATATACCACAGTTTGTTTATCCATTCACTTACTGAAGAATATCTTTGTTGCTTCCAAGTTTTGGCAGTTATGGATAAAGTTGCTATAAACATCTATGTTCAGGTTTTTGTGTAGACAAAAGTTTTAAATTCATTTGAGTAAATACTAGGAAGGCTGATTGCTGGATCCCATGGTAGAAGTGTGTTTACTTTTGTAGGAAACTGCCCAAGTGTCTTCCAAAGTGTCTGTACCACTTTGCATTCCCACCAGTAACGAATGAGAGTTCCTGTTGCTTCACGTCCTCGTCAGCATTTGCTGGTGTTAGTATTTTGGATTTTGGCTGTTTGAATAGATGTGTTGTGGTATTTTCTTTTAATTTATATTTTTCTAATGATGTGTGATGTTAAGCATCTTTTCATGTGATTATTTGTCATCTGTATATCTTTTTTTTTTTGTCTGTTCAGGTCTTTTGTCTATTTTGTCATCAGTTGTTTTTTTTTTTTCTCTTCTTCTTGTTGGGTTTTAAGAGTTCTTTGTATATTTTGGGTACTGGGCCTTTATCGGATGGGTCTTTTGTAAGGATTTTCTCCCAGTGTGTAGCTTGCCTTCTTGTTTTCTTGCTGGTGTGTCCTCCAGAGCAGAAGTTTTTAATGCTAATGAAATTCACTTGTCAACTATATCTTTTATGGAATCATGCCGGAACCTAGGGTCAACTAGATTTAATCCTATGTTATCTTCCAGAAGTTTTATAGTTTTGAATTTTATATTTAAGTGTGTGATTAAGTTTAAGTTAACTTT
This sequence comes from Panthera onca, assembly GCF_046562875.1. Classification (NCBI taxonomy): domain Eukaryota; kingdom Metazoa; phylum Chordata; class Mammalia; order Carnivora; family Felidae; genus Panthera; species Panthera onca. The sequence continues at coordinate 202,756,724 of NC_138346.1, forward strand.
TGTGAAGGATGTAAAGTCTGTGTCTAGATTAGTTTTTTTTTTTTTCGCATGTGAATGTACAGTTGTTCCATCATCATTTGTTGAAAAGACCGTATTTGCTCCATCATATTGCCTTTGCTTTTGTGTCAAACAGAAGCTGACTGTATTTATGTGGGTCTATATCTGGGCTCTATATTCTGTTCCATTGATTTATTCTTTTGCCAATACCACACTGTCCAGATCACTGTAGATTTATAGTAAGTCTTGAGGTTGGGTGGTTTCAGTCCTCTAGCTTTATTCTTCTCCTTCAATATTATTCTCTTTCTCATAGCCACAAAATAACTTGCTGAGATTTTAATTGGGATTGCATTGACTCTAAAGATCAAGTTGGAAATAACTGAGATCTTGACAATATGAGTCTTCCTATCCATGAACATGGAATACCTACCTTAGTATTAGTTCTTTGATTTCTTTCATCAGCATTTTGTAGTTATCCCTCATATAGATAGTGTATATTTTGTTAGATTAAACCTAAGTATTTCATTTTTGGGGGATGCTAATGTAAATTATATATTACTTTTAATTTCAAATTCCATTTGTTCATTGCTGGTATATAGGAAATGAGTGACTTTTGTATATTCAGCTTGTATCTTGCATCCTTACTGTGATTGCTTCTTAATTCCAAGAGTTTTTTTTTAAGACTTTATATTTTAGAGCAGTTTAGGTTTATAATACAATTGAGAAAAAGGTACAGAGATCTCTCATATCCTCCCTGACCGTTTGCATGCACAGCCTCTCGCATTACCAACATCACTCACCAGAATGGTACTTTAAAAAATTTGTTATTAGTGCTTATTTATTTTTGAGAGAGAAAGAGAGAGAGAGAGAGAGAGAGAGAGAGAGAGAGACAGAGCATGAGCAGGGGAGGGGCAGAGAGAGAGGGAGACATCAAATCTGAAGCAGGCTCCCGTCTCTGAGCTGTCAGCACAGAGCTTTATGTGAGACTTGAACTAACCAACAGTGAGATCATGACCCGAGTTGAAGTTCGATGCTTAACCTACTGAGCCACCCAGGTGCCCCGGTACTTTTTTTTTTTTTTAAACCGAGGATGAACCTATATTGACATCATAATCACTCAGAGTCCATAGTTTATTTTAGGGTTTGCTCTTGGTGTTATACACTCTATGGGTTTGGACAACTGTCCAATGGCACATATTCATCATTATAATATCATACCGAGTAGTTTCATTGCCCTAAATATCCTCTGTGTTTTGCCTATTCACCCCACCCCCACCTCAGCAATCACTGATCTTTTTGTTGTCTCCATAGTTTTGCCTTTTCCAGGATATCATATAGTTGGAACCATAGAGTATGTAGCCTTTTCAGATTGGCTTCTTTCACGTAGTAATATACATTTAAAGTTTCTCCATGTCTTCTCATGGCTCGACAGCTTATTGCTTTTTAGTGCAGAATAATAGTCCATTGTCTGGATGTACCACAGTTTGTTTATCCACTCACCTACTGAAGGATACCTTGGCTACTTCCAAATTGCAGTAGTAATTAATAAAGCTGCAGTTCCAGGAGTTTTTCCTTTTTTCCTTTAGATTTTCTACATAGACAATGATGTTTGTGAACAAAAACAGATTTGTTTCTTCCTTCCCAATCTTTATGCCTTTTTCTTTCTTCTTCTTTTTATTGCATCCACTAATACTTCCAGTATAATGCTGAAAATTTGTATGAGTGGGGACATCCTCGTCTTTACATGATTTTAGTGGGAAAATTTCTCCTATTAAGTATAATGTAAGCTGTAGGTTTTTTGTAGATGTTATTTATCAAGTTGAAGAAGTTCCTCTGTATTCCTAGTTTGCTGAGGCTTTTTATCATGATTAGGTGTTGGATTTTGTCAAATGCTTTCCCACCATCTATTGGTAGATCATGTGATTTTTCTTCTTTAGCTTGTTTATGAGATATTAATGTTATTATTTATTTTGATACTCAACTTGTCCTTAATTTATCAGGCAGGAGCCCCTTCATACTGCTTTCTGTTCTTATGATATATCCTCATTTATCTTTGAGTGATTCTTTAAAGTCTAACACAAAAAGATGTTCCAGGCTCATCTCGTACTTTCCCTACCCCGGTCCTGGAAACAGCAACTTCCCCAAGGATCTCTAGTAATTTTTAGTGTGGAATGTATCTAGAAACCCAAGATCTGGGCTCTGGGTGTGTTCATTGTTATGCCGGGTGGGGTGATGGCAGGTGCTCCCACACGTATTGTTATATTTCTGTTTCTTTCACTCTAGTCAGGACTGTCCTGCTGTGCAGACATCCTTTTCATTTTACCACTCTGCCTTTGGCCACACTCCTGTGGGAGTGTTGTCTCTAACACCCTGGTGCTGGACCATTCCCACCCCCGTGTGACCAGCCCCTTACCTTGCTGGGGCTTCAACATCTGTTCAGGATCACCTCTTTAGGCTCTGACACCCCACATTAGACCACTCTCTACCTGTTGTGACTCTCCAACTCCACCCTTGCCTGGCCTCGCCTTACCTAGTGGCTCTTGGCTAAAGTGTTCAGAAAGGAAAGAGAAAGGTAGAGAACAGAGAGAGGAAGAAGAGGAGGTAATGGGTGAATTTTTTAATTAAAGCATAAAATGCCTACACAACAGTGCACAAATGATAGGCCTGAAGTTCAGTGATTATTTACAGAGTGAACACATCCTTGTAACCACCACCCAGATGGTTTACATACTAAGGGATCATTCCAGCTTCTGTGTGGAGAACAGATGTGAAGGGAGTCAAGAGTGGACACAGGAAGATTTGTTGCATGTAGATTTCCAGGTGAGAGATCACAGGATCTTAGACCAGGGATGTGGTGAAGGGTGAGAAGTGGCTGGATTCAAGATTTGTTTTGAAGGAAGAGCTCACAGAATTTGCTCCTAGATTAAATGTGGAGCATGGAGGAGGACAGGAGTCAAGGATGGTGCAAGGATTTTGACCTGAGACCTACATGAATGGATACCACCATTTGCCAAGAGGGGGAAATCCCAGGGAAGTCCTCCCTTATCTTGAGAAATATCAAATGTTCTCATTTGGACACATTATAGTTGAGATGCCAATTAGACATCCAAGTGTGGGGGTTCGACAGCCTGCTGGGGTTTCCAGACAGTGGTTCTGGTTGGAGATATCAATATGAAGATCTTCAGTAGACAGATGACATTTAAAAGTGTGGATTGGTGGCTCAGTTGATTGAGGATCCAACTCTTGATTTCAGCTCAGGTTGTGATCATTCACGAGATTGAGCCCTATCCCCATTTTGTGCTCCCCCCCCCCGTCCCTGCGTGCTGGGCATGGAGCTTGCTTGGGATTCTTTCTCTCTCTCCCTCTGCCCTTCCCCTACTCATATCCGCACTATCTCTGTCTCTTAAAAAAAAAAAGTGTAGATTGGGTGAGATCACCCAGAAATGAACACAGGTGGAAAAGAGATCTAAGAGATCGCTTAGCCTTGGAGCATTTGAGAGTTGGCAGAAGAGTCACCAGAGTAGCCTGAGGATGTCAGATGCCTCATCTATAAAATGGGTATAATACCTCTTTGGCGGGATCATTAAGGATTGACTGATCATTAAGGATTATGTTAAAGACCCTAATGGGTAGCTAATATTGACCTTTCCATTCCCTGCTCTCCCCAAAACTAGTCTTCTCTTACCATTGTCCTGAGACTCTCCTATCTCCTTACTTCCTTTTTGTGTCTCTCCCAATTTCTCTTATCTCAGCCTCCCAACACACTCAGTGAAGGGAACTTGACCCCTCTTTCCTCCTTTCAGTGAGGACTGACTTGCAAAACTCCTCTCTGTGAGCTAATATCACTTTCTGCCTTTTTCCCCATCACCTGTCATCCTGTTTAAGAAAAGTAAATTTTTACCATTATTTTTGAAATTCTTTGTGTGCCACCCTCACTTCTCAGAGGTAGTTTAACCAGATGATTGTGTTTCTAAGAATAAATACTATCTCCTTTTTGAACTTTTAAGCTTTATAAAAATGGAATCTTGTGTTCTTCTGTGACTTGCTTTGAGTATTCAGCATTTTACTCCTGAAATACAGCTGGGTAGCTGCAGGTAGCTGTAATTCATTTATTAATTCATTAAATAAGCAGTTTATTTATGCATTCTACAGTTCATCGGCTTTCTGGTTGTCTCCAGATTTTGCCATTACAAGCAGTGCCGCTAAGAGCATTTTGTCTGTCCTCTGTGGTGCAGGTACAAGAGTTTTTTAGAGCAGGGATATTCTAGGTATACTCTAGGAGTGGAATTGCTGCTTCAAGGGAATGCACATTGTCAACTTTTCTATAGATGGAACCTTGTTTTTCAAAGGGCTTGTACCAATTCACACTACCAACAGTTGTATATGTGTTTCCTTCATGATCAGGAATCAAACAGAGGTGTTTTATGACCATCTGTATTCAGTGTGGTAGTGTTTCACAATCTTTGTTTAGTATGAGTAGGTTTTTTGATTTTGAAAATGGGGTAACACATTATAGTTTTAATTTGAATTTCCTGAATACTAACGAGGTTGGATGTCATTACATGTTTCATGAGTCATCTGGTTTCCTCTTCTGTGAAGTGCTTTTTTAAATCTTTTGTCTGTTGGATTGTTTCATCTTTTACTTCTTAGTTTGTAGAAGTTCTCTATGTAAATTCTGACTATGGATGGCAAATGTCTTTTCCTAGTTCATGCCTTGTTTGTTCATTGTCTTTATGATGTGCTTTGATGAAAGCTCTTATTTTAATGTAATTAAATTTACTATTCTTTTCCTTTATGGTAAGTTCTTTTTTTGTCTTAAGAAGTCTTTCGCCTGTCACAAAGCTCTTAACATTAATTTCTTTTGTCTACTAAAAAGTTTTATACATCTTTAATCTACCTGGAGCTGGTTTCAGTGTATGGTGTGATGTAAGGATTCATTCCCCTGTCACATATGTATAACCAAGTGTCCCAGCAGCAATTATTGAAGAGCCCACCCTTTTCTCATTGGTCTACAATGCCAAGTTGGTCATAACTCATATGTTGATATATGTGTGGGTCTATTTCTAGGCTGTCTGGTTCCATCGATTTCCCATTCATTTTGTCTATCCTCACGCCAATATTTCATTGTCTTAATAACAAATAGCTTTAAAATGATTTTGAATATCTTTAAAGATAAGTCTTCATTTTGTTCTTCTCTTGCATGAAATAAGTTGGGAAATGTTCCTTCTTTTCCATTATCCTGGAATAGTTTGTGTGATTTTGGAAATACTTATTTTAAAGATTTTGTTGATAAAACCATCTGTGTTGATCTTCCCTTTCTGGGAGTTTTTATTGAAGCGAAATTCCTTAGTGGTTTTAGAGTTATTCAGAGTTTCTATTTCTTCCCAAGTCAGTTTTGGTAAGCTAGATTTTTTTTTTCCCTTGGAATTTGTCTGACTCATGTAAGTATTCACATTTTTTGGCATATAATTGTTTATAGTATCTGCTTATTATCATTTTAAACCTCCACAGCATCGGTAGTTACACCCTCCTTTCTATTATTCTTTGTGCTTTTCTTCTTTTTGATTTTTATAAATTTTATCAGAATTTCTTTCCATTTTTTAATCTTGTTTCTCTTTCAGCATTAGTTTTGTCACAAGTTTGAATTTTAAATAATCTCAAACTTACCCAAAGTTGTAAGAATAGTACAGTGAATGCATACTTTCTTTACTTAGCGTCACAAAGTATTAACAGTTTGCCACATCTAAACTCTCTCTCTTTCTCTCATTGTGGTTTTCAGAACAATTTTAGAGTAAGTTAGAGACATCGTGACACTTTACCCTGAAACAATTAAGCACATATTTCTTGAGAACGAGGACATTCTCCTATGTAATCTCAATACAATGATCACACTCAGAAGATTTAACATTGATATAATACTTTTATTAATCTACAGCCATAATCAAATTTCCCCATTGTCACAATACTTAAATTTATAGCTGTTTTATCTCTTTTAAATATAAGATTCAATAAAATATTGTGCATTGCACTAGAAAGGACATTTAGTTGTCCCATCTCTTTACTTTAATCTGTAACGGTTCACCAGCCTTTAAAGAAAAACCCTTTTATGACATTGTCATTTTTGAAGGGTTTATAACAATTATAGAATATTCCTTTGCAGGCAGAATAAGGTCTCCCAAAGATGTCCATATCCTAATCTCTGAGAGCTGTGACTATGTTACCTTATACGGCCAAAGAGACTTTGGAGATGTGATTAAGGGATCTTGAGATGGTCAGAGTATCCTAGATTATCAGGTGGGCCCAAACTAATTACATTTGTCCTTAAAAGTCAGAGAACCTTTACTGGCTGAGTCCGAATGACATGAGGTGGAAGAAGAAGGAGGAGAGATGCAAAGTGTGAGAGAGATTTGATCTGCCATTGTGGGCTTCCAAGATGGAGGCAGGGGGTATGGGTCAAGGAATGTGGGAAGTGGTCCTAAACTGCAAACGATCGTAAGGTGACAGCTAGCAAGGAAATAGGGATCTCAGTCTTACAACAACAAGGAACTGAATTCTACCAACAGACTGAGCAAGGAGGTGGACCTGTCCAGGAGCTTCTGAAAAGGAATGCAGACCTGCCGAACCGTGTTTCAGTCCAGTGAGACCCAGGTCAGATTACTGACCTGCTGAACTACAAAATAAGAAATCTGTGTTGTGTTAAGCCATGGCAAACTTAATTTGGGGGCACCTGGGTGGCTCAGTCAGTTAAGTGTCAGAACTTGATTTCAGCTCAGGTCACCATCTCACGATTCGTGAGTTCAAGCCCCATGTCGGGTTCTGAGCTGCCTGCTTAGGATTCTCTCTCTCTCTTCCTCTGTCTGTCCCTCCTCTGCTCATTCATTCTCTCTCTCTCTCTCTCTCTCAAAATAGATAAATAAACTTTAAAAAAAGACAACTTAATTTGGATTTGTTTGATTGCTTCTTCATGATTAGATTCAAGTTTATTCGTCTTTTCAAATAATCAACTTTTGGGTTTATTGATCTTCTAAAATGTATGTTCTCTATTTCATTAAACTCTATTTTTATTGTTTCCTTCATTGTACTGTCTTGGAAGTTACTTAAGTAGAATATTTAACTCCTTCATTCTTTGCAATATAACCATTTAAGGCTATAGATTTCCTTCTCGAAATCCTTATAGCTGTATCCCACAAGTTAAAAAAAAATTTTTTTTTAATGTTTATTTTTGAGAGAGAGAGACAGAATGTGAGTGGGAGAGGAACAGAGAGAGGGAGACACAGGATCCGAAGCAGGCTCCAGGCTCTGAGCTGTCAACACAGAGACTGACGTGGGGCTTAAACTCACGAACTATGAGATCACAACCTGAGCTGAAGTTGGCGTTTAACTGACTGAACCACCCAGGCTCCCCTATCCCACAAGTTTTGATATGAAATATTTTCATTATCATTCAATTCTAAATATTTTCTAATTTCCATTGTGATTCCTATTTTGCTCCATGAGTCATTTAGAAATGGTTTTACAATCAACAAAACTAAAAGGCCGCCTATGGAATGGAAGAAGATACTTGCAAATGACATATCTGATAGAGGGTTAGTATCCAAAATCTATAAAGAACTTATCAAACTCAATACCCAAAAGGCAAATAATCCAGTTAAGAAATGCACAGAAGACATGAATAGACATTTTTCTTTCAAAAAATTTTTTAACATTTTAATCACTTTTAAGAGACAGAGAGAGACAGAACACGAGTGGGGGGGGGGGCAGAGACAGAGGGAGACACACAACCTGAAAGAGGCTCCAGGCTCCGAGCTGTCAGCACAGAGCCTGATGTGGGGCTCGAACCCACGAACCGTGAGATCATGACACGAGTTGAGTCGGATGCTCAACCGATTGAGCCACCCAGGTGCTCCGAATAGACATTTTTCCCAAAAAATACATCCAGATGGCTAATGAACACATGAAAATATGCTTCACCAAGGAAATACAAATCAAAACCATGATGAAATACCGCCTCACACCTGTCAGGATAGCCAAAATTATCAACAATAGCCAAGCTATGGAAAGAGCCCACATGTCCATTGAATGATGAATGGATAAAGAATATGTCAACACAATGAAATATTACTCAGCTATCAAAAAGAATGAAATCTTGGGGCACCTGAGTGGCCCAATCAGTTAAGCATCTGACTTCAGCTCAGGTCATGATCTCGTGGTTCACGAGTTTGAGCCCCCCATCCAGGGGGTGCTGTGCTGACAGCTCAGAGCCTGGAGCCTGCTTCGGATTCTGTGTCTCCCTCTCTCTCTGCCCCTCCCCCTGTCACATTCTGTCTCTCTCTCTCTCTCTCTCTCTCTCACAAAAATAAATAAAACATTAAAAAAAAAAGAATGAAATCTTGTCATTTGCAATGATGTGGATGGAGCTAGAGGGTGTTATGCTAAGTGAAATAAGTCAGTCAGAGAAAGACAAATACCATATGATTTCACTTGTATGTGGAATTTAAGAAACAAAACAGATGAACACATGGGACGGGGGAAAAATAGAGAGAGAGGGAAACAAACCATAAGAGACTTTTAATGATAGAGAATGAACTGAAGGTTGATGGGGTGGCAGTAGGGGGCGGGGAAAATGGGCGATGGGCATGGGGGAGGGCACTTGTTATGATGAGCACTGGGTGTTGTATGTAAGCAATGAATCACCGAATTCTACCCCTGAAGCCAATATTGCACATATGTTAACTAACTAGAATTTAAATACAAATTTAAAAAGAAAAAAAAAAAAAGAAATGCTTTTAAATTTGGAAATACATGGAGTGTCTCTATTATGTTGTTATTGATTTAAATTTTTTTTTGCATTATGCTTAAAGAATGTGATCCACCAAAATCTTTGAAATGTTCATGAGAATTGATTCATGTATGCTTGAGAATATATTGACTGCGTTGTTCTATATATGATCATCAGATCAAGCTTATTAATTGTGTCAAATTTTCTGTATGCTTACTGATATTTTGGTCTGTGCTATCTATCAATTACTGAGAAAAGTGTGTTAAAACCCCTACTATACAGTGGATTTATCAGTTTCTCCTATAGTTCTGTCAGTTTTTCCTCAAGAGTTCTACGTTTATGTTATCGATTGCATACAGGTTTAGAATGTTTTATCTCTTTGGTGAATTGGACCTTTTATCATTATTTAGTGACCTTCTTCATTCCTAATGATACTTTTTGCATTAAAGTATATTTTTCTGCCCTTTCACCAAGATGGTACCAAAGGTGAAGAAGGAAGCCCCTCCCCCTCCCAAAGCCAAAGCCAAAGCCAAAACCAAAGCAAAGGTTTTGAAGGCCAAGAAAGCGGTGCTGGAAGGCATCCACAGTCATTTTTTAAAAAAAGATCCTGAGCTCACCTACATTCTGACGGCCCAAGACACCGCGTCTCCAAAGGCGGCCCAATATCCTCCAAAGAGCACCCCCAGGAGAATCAAGCTTGACCCCTATGCCATCAAGTTCCCCCCCCCCCCGACTACCGAGTCAGCCGTGAAGAAAATAGAAGACAACAACACACTTGTGTTCATTGTGGATGTCTAAACCAACAAGCACCAGATCAAACAGTCTGTGAAGAAGCTCTAGGACATTGACATGGCCAAGGTCAACACTCTGATCAGGACTGGTGGAGAAAAGAAGGCATGTGTTGGACTGGATCCTATGATCCTTTGGATGTTGCCAACAAAATTGGGATCATCTAAACTGAGTCCAGCTGGCTAAATCTAAATACAAAATTTTCACCATTAAAAAAAGTATATTTTTCTGATGTTAATATGTTTGTTCCATCTTTCTCATTTAGTTCTTATTTGCTTATCTTTTTCCATTCTTTTACTTTAAATCCTTGTGGGTAGTTATGTAACTAACAAATGGTACTTACCTGGTTGTTTTTTTTTTTTTTTAAGTCTTCCCTAATAATTGGGATTTTAGGTAATTAATGATTTATTTGGATTTTTCTCTTTTTATTAGTTTTGCCTTTGTGTTCTTCCCCCCCCCCCCTTTGTCTTTTCTAGTCATTTTGGGGAGATGGATTAATTTTCTCATTTTATCCCAATTGTCTCTTTGAACGTTATATACTTTATTGCTATGATTTTAGTCATTACTCTGGAAATGTTAACATACTCACTTAATTAGCCCAATGTAATAATTAATTATCATTATCCTTTTTCCTCAAGAGAAGGCTAAAACATCATCATTCTTCTTCTAGTCTATTGTTGTGATATATTTTAATTCCACTTTGGTTTTTTAATACCATATGGTATTGATGATTTGGTCATATTGGTTGCTTAGATTAACCCACATATTCACTGTCTTCCTTGCTTTTCATTCCTTCTTGCTTCCATGACCTTCCATCTGGGATTTCTTTTCTCCTGCCTGAAGGAGTGCTTTAGCATTTAAAAAAAAATTTTTTTTTTAATGTTTATTTTTGGGAGAGAAAGAGAGAGCATGAGCAGGGGAGGGGCAGAGAGAGAGGGAGACACAGAATCAGAAGTGGGCTCCAGACTCTGAGCCATCAGCACAGAGCCCGACGCGGGGCTCGAACTCACGGACTGTGAGATCATGACCTGAGCTGAAGTCAGATGCTTAACCTACTGAGCCACCCAGGCACCCCAGGAGTGCTTTAGCATTTTTTAAATGAGGCTCTGTTTCTGGCAAAGTTGTTCAGTTTTTGTTTGAAAACGTCTTTGCTCTAGTCTCATTTTAAAAGATTTTCCCTATGGTTCTAGTTATGTTTTTCCATCACATCAAAGATATTATTCCACTGACTGCTGACATCTCTTTTTGAGAAGTCAGCCGTCAGTCCCACTGCTGTTGACTTAGAGGCCATCTGTCTTCTCTCTTTGGCTTTTTTAATGAACTCTTTTTCCCTGGGGTTTTGCAGTTTCATTATGTGTCTAGGTGTTAGAGTTGCCAGAAAAAATACAGGCTAGCCAGTTAAATTTAAATTTCAGGTAAACAACAAATAAACTAAAAAATTTTTTAATGTTTATTTTTGAGAGAGAGAGAGAGAGACAGAGCACAAGCAGGGGAGGGGCAACGAAGGGGCGGCGGGGTGGGGGGACACAGAATCTGAAGCAGGCTCCAGGCTCCGGGATGTTAGCACAGAGCCGGATGCAGGGCTCAAACCCTCAAACCATGAGATCATGACCAGAGCTGAAGTCAGATGCTTAACCGACTGAGCCACCCAAGTGCCCCTAAATACATTTTTAGTATAAGTAGTTTCCAAATGTTACATGGGACATACACTAAAAAAAATGCTCCCTTGTTTATCTGAAATTCAAATTAGCTAGGAATCTTGTATTTTTATGTGCCAAATCTAGTAACATGAGAAGGTGTTAATTTCTTTTTCTTTATCCTGCTTGGCCTTTGTTAGGTTCTTAAATATGTAGCTATTTATTTTCATTATTTATGGAAATTTCTCAGATATAATGACTGATTCAATGACTACTATCTCTTCAAATAGGGTCTCTGCCCATTCTCTCTCACTCCTCCTTCTGTGACCATGATTAAGTATGTGTTATAATGTTTCACACTCATCTCCATGGTTCTTAATCTGTCTTTGATATTTTCTACCTCTATGATTTCTGTTCCATTCTTCTTCAACTGTATCTAATGTGCTGTTAAACTCATCTACTGAATTTTAAATTTTAGTCATTATATTTTTCTTTTTTTAAAAAAATATTTTATTTTTAACTAATCTCTACACCTGACGTGGGGCTCGAACTCACAACCCTGAGATCAAGAGTTGCATGCTCTACCGACTGAGCCAGCCAGGTGCCTCTATAATTGTCATTTTTATCTCTATTTTAAATGCATGCAGTCAGTATTATAGATACTCTTTACTTAAATTTTCACTACCCTTTAAAAATGTTATTAAATATATACGATTATTTTGAATTCTGTATCTGATAATTCCAGTGTTTGAAGCCTTTGTGGGTCTGAATCTGCTCCCTGTTATTTCTTCTGACTCTCACTCAGGATGCTTGCTTTCTATATATGTCTTGTAATTGTGGCTGTGAGCTCATCTATCAGAGTTTTACCTTTGGGTAATCTTAGAGTCTGTGTCGAAGGTGGATTCCTACAGAGAGGATTTGCATTGACTTCTGCCAGGAGCCCGTGGTCATTGCCAACTTGAGACCACTTTAACCTACATTCTTGGCTTTAGTATTTTGGGGCCACCCAAGGAGAGTAAGTTCAGGCTGCAAGCCCTCTTAATAGAGTTGGCTTGTAGCTACAAAGCCAACCCTATGTTATTCCCCTTCCACTTTTTGCCAATGTTCAGTATAAGCAATTTGCCTTGTAGTCCCCAGGGAGTAGGGTGTAGGGCAGTTTTGTTCTCGTTCATCTTGACACCAATGTGTGACTTTTTGGGGGTCTCGGCTTTATGTGGAGAGGGTTTTCTCTTAAATCCTCACCTTGGGGGCATTCTGGGTTTTGTCTCTGATCTTCATTTCATGTAGCTTCAGAGCATCATTAACATCTCTGAGTTCTGGTGTTCACTTAGTTTTTGTTATGAATATGCCTTGCCTTTTTGAGAGTTAATCGATGCAATTAAACTATTTTTTTTTTTTTCCTGGCTAGCATCGTTGGTTGCTTTTGGTTGGAGGGTCTAAAGAGTGTTTCGCATACCTTTGTGCTGGAAACACAAGATCCCCTTTCCCAGGCTAGCAATTCCTTAGTGAAAACCTGTGAAACCAGCCTCTGGGTGGTTTTCTCTTCTTGTTATTATTTTTGGATGTGCAATTTGGGGACACTATCAGATAGAATTATCACAGCATTGCATCTTTAATTTGGGCTGAATTTCATTCATTCATTCATTCACTCATCACTTGTTCATCAAATTTTATCGAGCCTCTGTTTAAAGGCCAAGCTTGTTAGGTCCTGGGGATTCAGGGTGGGCAAGGCAGACCCAGCCCCTGCCTGCCTTCTGCAGGCTCATGGTCCAGTGACTTGAATTTACAGTACAGAGCCAAACACTTTACGTACGTTATTTAATGTAATCCTCATAACAACCCCGTGGGTTGTGTAGAATCATTTTATAGATTAGGAAAAGAAGGCACAGAAAAATGTAGATAAATTACCTAAGGCTAGACAGCTAATTAAGAGGTGGATCAGGAGCTCGAACCCAGGTCCGTCAGCCTACAAAGCCTTTGTCCTTAACCATTTTTATGCTCTTTGCTATGCCAAGAGAGGGCGCTGTCAGGAAGAGAGGACCCTTTGTGCTTACACCTATGGAGGGATATGCAGGTAGAGCCAATGTTCTTTTTCTTAGGATGCATTTAAATCAAGCCCCCCCCCGGCCCCCCAAGATCAGAGTTTGGAGCTCCGAGGGACAAGGGCGAGAGAGATAAAAGTTCATTTTCAGGACCTCTGTAGCTATCTGTGTCACGCTATAACACTGTTGCAGGATGCAGAAGACAACCAGGAAGAAGGAATTAATAGCATCTCAGAGCGGTATCATGGGGCTCTGAGGCTGCTGTTGTCACTATCGTCTGGAAAATACGCCCTGCATCGCAACAGTGTCAGAAGCCAAGTCTTCCCTGGAATGTGAGGCTAGCTGGTTCCCTGGATAAAAAAAAAATCAGGAGACCTTGAGGGCAAGACCCTTCCCCTCACTGGACCTCAATTCTCTCGTATATACAATGAGGACGTTCAACCTTTCCCCCTGTGTACACTATAGTCCTGTGATTCTGTGAGATGCCCAGAGAGGGACACTTTTCTTTTTTCTTTTTCTTTTCTTTCCTTTTCTTTTCTTTTCTTTTCTTTTCTTTTCTTTTCTTTTCTTTTCTTTTCTTTTCTTCCCTTTCCTTTCCTTTTCTCTTCTTTTCTCTTCTCTTCTTTTCTTTTTTAAATGTTTATTTATTTTTGAGAGAAAGAAACAGAATGTGAGTGGGAGAGGGGCAGACACAGAATCGGAAGCCGGCTCCAGGCTCCAAGCTGTCAGCACAGAGTCCGACACGGGGCTCGAACTCACGAGCGGTGAGATCATGACCTGAGCTGAAGTCGGACACCCAACTGACTGAGCCACCCAGGCGCCCCCCTCCACTGAAAAATCTTAAAGATAGGTAGCTTGTCTATATTATATATAACATCAAAACATCTTTATAGCAATAAACATAAAATAGTATTTCTCTGGGTTTTAGATGCTTGTGGTAGAAATTTCATACATGTCGGAAGTGTGATGATGAAAAGAACCATCCCTGCAGCCCTGTCCGTCCCCATCGTCCCATCACCCAGGGAAAGCCATTGTCAATGTCCTGGTGGATTTCATTCCAGTCTTCTACCTGTGACGATGCATCTTGCTGCATACGTAGTTTGCCCTTCCATGTTTATCGCTAGAGGGTCTTTGGGAGACTTTCCCTGAATCCTGAACTGTTCTTGAGAACATGACATTGACTGACTGTTGGGTGTTTCAAATCTATTGCGGTCTGAGCTATGAAGAGCTGAGCTTCACAGAAGATCTGCTAAGAGGCTTCTGGGTCTGGGAAATTGGGACTAGACCATCTTTATCACCTCCCTGGCCGCCATTCATGGGGTATCTCCTCTGGTCCCAGACACCAGAAGGCTGCTCCTCTCCCCCCCCGCCCCCCGCCCCCGATAACTCAGTGGAAGGTTCTATGGAGACAGAAGCTCTGGAAGGCTCAGAGAGGCAAGCCAATGGTCGATGAAGATGCCTATTTGCCGACCTCCTGCAGTGATTTGGACACTGCTGCTGGCACACCGGGAAGAAGCAAACAGTGACATCTTGAAGCAGTACCCTGTGGTTGGGCTGTTGCTGGGGCCGAGCTGGCCACCCGAGGAGGGAGAATTGGAACCCCGCTCAGTCTGGAGCTTCAGCTTCCTGCCCGACCACTCCTGGGGCCACCGCCTCCCCGCCCAGCACGTTCGCTGTGAAGTTAACTGGCTTCGGATCACAAGCTCACAGCTCTGTGCTTGGGGTGGCAGACGAGCCGTCTGGTGGGAGTGAGGGGGAAAAGGGGATGGAGGCTGGGGGGCCCCGAGCAGTGAAACGACTCTGCCTACTCCTCTCCATTGAAGAGTCTTGGGTGATTCATGAGCACGGAGGAGAGGATGATTAGTTGGCCAACTATGAAGGGGGAAGGAACCCCCCCTTCCCCACTACCCAGTATACCCAGGGACACAGAGAGCCGCTGTCCCCCCCAAGATCTTTCCCACTGCTGTTCTTCTTCAGAGACTCTGGGTTCCTCTCCTGTGTGATAAAGACTCCTATCTGTGCCGGTGGGGACACGATTTGTCCCCCTCAAAAACTGGGCCAAGAATGTGGGGGGGGGGTTATTGTGTGGAGTAATGGCTATTACACGAATTGGCATTCCTTTCCACCCACAGGCTTAAAAACTTCCTGGTTATAATTAGAACCATTTCTAACTGTTTTGACATGTATGGGGGGCTGCCCACCCTCAGCTGAGTTGCTGAGGGCAGAGCCAGAAAGCTGGGTTCTAATCCCACCCTCAGCCACGGTGGCTATTAGCTATGCTTAATTGAGAATCTCACGGTTGGAAGTCCTTGGACCATGAAGGAGAGAGCTGCTCCCCTCTCCAGTCCCCCTCCTCATGTCCCGATTCTCTTTCAGGATTTCCTCTTCCTTTCTGCTGGGGAGACTGGACAGGAGTGTTAGAGGGGGGTCCTTCTAGCCCACATCCGTAAGATGTTTGGAGTAGGATGTATGTTCACATGGAAATGGTAAATTTTTACATGACGGGACTTTAGAGGTCATTTGATTGTGTGGTCTTCAACTCTTGGGAAGACTTTCAAAAAAAAATAAAAAATTCCTGGGCTTCATCCCCGCCCATGGGCTCAGTCTCTCAACTCAGGTAGGTGCTTTGGAAAGGGCTCTCAGGCATTTGGGTTTTTTTAATTGAAATTTTAATTTTTGAGTCATAGATTCACATTCAACTGTAAGATATACTACAGAGAGGCCCCCTGTACTGTTCACCCACTTACCCCCCAGTGGTAACATCTTGCAAACTCTAGCTCAGTATCACTACCAGAACACTGGCATTGACACAGTCAGGACGAGGAACATTTCTTTCCATCCCCACAAGGATCATTCATACTACCTGTTTCCAGTCACACTTCCTTTCCTCCTGCCCCCTCCCTCTCCTTTACCCCTGCCGACCACCGACCTGTTCGCCATGCCTATAATTTTGTCACTTCAAGAATAGCATTTACACGGAACCGTGAAGTATTTAACCTTTGGGGATTGACTTGTTTCGATTAGCACAATTGTCTGGAGATGGACTGAAGTTGTTATGTGTATCGATAGTTTGTATCAATCAACAGCTGCGTGTACAGTTGTCGATCCGTAGGCCTCTTTTATTGCTGTGTGGTACTCCACGGTGTGGATATACCACCGTCTGTTTAAAATTTCCCTGTTAAAGGACAGGGGCGCCTGGGTGGCTCCGCAGTTAAGTGTCTGACTTTGTCTGGCTCGGGTCATGATCCCTGCATCCTCATCAGCATGTCACGTTGTCACTTTTTTTTTTTTTTTTTATTAAATTTCAGAGAGAGTGCTAGAGAGCACACGAGTTGGGGGAGAGGGGCCGGGGGAGCAAAGGGGGGGAGAGAGAGAGAATGCCCAGCAGGCTCTACGCCCAATGCAGAGCCTGACACGGGGCTCGATCCCACGACCCTGGGATCATGACGTGAGCCGAAATCAAGAGGCAGGCGCTCAACCGAGCCACCCAGGTGCCCCTGTTGTCACTGTTTTTGATTTCAGCCGTTCTAACAGGTCTGCAGTGATATATCTCACTGTGGTTTGTGAGTTGTATTTCCCTAGTGGTTAATGATCTTTTCATGTGCTGATTTGCTATCTGTGTGTACTCTCTGGTGAAACCCCAGGCAGTTCTTTTTTTTTTTTTTTCCTTAATATAATTTATTGTCAGATTGGTTTCCGTACAATGCCCAGTGCTCATCTCCACAAGTGCCCTCCTCAAAGCCCATCACCCACTTTCCCCTCTCCCCCCCCCCGCCCCATCAACCCTCAGTTTGTTCTCTGTATTTAAGAGTCTCTTGTGGCTTGCCTCCCTTCCTGTCTGTTTGTAACTGCCCCCCCCCCCCCCCCGGGTTTCAGTCAAGTTTCTCAAGATCCACCTATGAGTGAAAACAGGTAGTATCTGCCTTTCTCCAAATTCTGCCTTTGGGGATCTGGTTTTTAGGAGCACTCTTGGATCAGTTACCTCCGGTCAGGAGGCAGAAAACACATCAGTTACTTAAGCGGACAAACTTGAACAGAAAAAAGTTGTTAACTGGACACAACGTTTTTAACCTAACTACAAGGGTCAAACCAAAGTACTGAAATATCACAAGAGTCATGACCCCTAGAGCCGGGACATCGAAGGGAAGAAGTTGGAATTATTAAGATTTAGGAACTCAGAGGAGGCCCCGTTGACCTGGAATTCAGACGGCAGCTGGGGCTGAGGTCAGAGGTGGGGCCCCTAGGGCCCGGGACCCAACTTTTAAGCAACAGGTGCAGTAAGGCTGTTCTGGGTGTGACGTATCAGAGGGACAGGAAGCGAACAGGGAGGAACAAGTCCTTCCTTCTCCAGCCTCGGAGTGTCCAGGCCAAGAGCCTGGCCTTCAGAGTCCTTGCCCCACGTCAGAGAATAGAATTAGAAGGGCAGGGTTTGAGGTGAGAGACATTATTAGCTCCACGACTGGCCTAAGAGCCGGGAGTCCGGATTCTGGAAACACACAGGCCTGGACTGCCATCCCGACTCGTCCGGCTGAATGGCTTTGAGCAGGTCACCGTACCTCGCTGAGCCTCAGTTGTCCTAGAGGTGAAATGAGGATAATGAGGCCCCCGATGAAGGATGCTCATGAGATTTCAATGAAAGAATGTATGTAAAGCAGTTAGCACGATGCCTGCGGGTGCACAGTAGTCAAGAAATAAAACTTCGGAGCTCATAAGCTCATAATTGGCACAAAAACGTGTGGCCCTGTGGTGTCCGGAACAGGAGCTTGTCACGGGGGAAAGAAAGGGCCCTGGCTAGCCGGCCAGAGACTTAAGCTGTAGTCTCCACTGTGATTTCCTGCTGGGTGACCTTGCACAAATCATACATCCTCTCTGGGCCTCGGTTTCTTTAGCTGTAGAAAGAGAGGTCAGGAGCTCTAAGGCATCTTTCTGACAGCTTGGATACGGTCCCTGCGGTCCAGTTCCCTTTGTAACAAACCTTAATTTGCACAGGGGAGGGCAAACAGCTCAGGCACGTTCCGTGGGTGGAAAACAAGACTTAGCCAACTCGGGGGTACTCAGGGCCCACAGGGTCAGGAGAAGGTCTGCCGGGAGTTCTTCTGGAGAAACCGCTGCAGAGAAAAACTCGAGATGCTGACCCCGCCCCATGTTGGAATCACAGCCGAGCCCACGCCTCCGTCTGCTGCAGAAACAGCTCGGCTAGCCCAGTGGGTCCCAAATCTGGCTGATCATTGAAATCACCCGGACAGGGTGTAAGGGTATACATTCCTGGGTTCCATCTCACAGACCCAGAGTCCGTAGGTCCAGTTGTGGGGCCTGGGAGCCTGTCTGTGGGGCCTGTCGCTAACAGTCGCCCCAGGAAGACCTCCTCACGGAGGCTGTTTCACGCACCAGTGTTTGGGGACCTCAGCTTGATATTGTAAAAGGCATCATCCCCTGTCATTGTACGTGATGTCCCTCCCTGGCATATTACCGTACATACAGACATTAATACAGACATTAATAAGACATTAATCATGCAGACATTAATAAGAACAAGTGGTGTTTATTAAGCACTTACTGTATGCCAAGAATTATTCCAAGCATTTACACACCCATACAATTACCTAGGGTCGTGTGTGTGAGTCATCTATGCGAGCGTGCAAACACATATACTCTTTCCAAGAGCCCCGTGGGGTAGAGGCTATGAACATCCCCATTATATAGATGAAGTAGGTGAGTACCTGAGAGGTTCGGTGAGTGGCAGGGGTGATTGTGGCTGGGCCAGGGGGTACCCACGGGTCGGGTCAGGGCAGGGCCATAGTGCAGGGGCCAGCAGAAGGCTCTGAGGACTCCAGCGACACTGACAAGTCACAAGTGTGGAATCAAGAAAGACTGCATGGAGGAGGCAGCCTTGGCTAGTCCCTGTTGTCCTTGGACGGGAGACACCTAACCTGTGATGACAACCCGCCTGCCACTGGCTTCCTCCCCTGTCTCTGAGACTTCTGCTTTACCAACACGAGGGCGCGGCAGCCAGGGCCAGATGGCACTTTCAGACCCAGGAGACTAAGCCCCCTTGGTGCCAGCTGTCACTTCCTCCTGCCCTCTGTCCATGGGGGTTCCACGTTTCTAGGGCTCTGCTGGGCTCCGTCTGTAAGACAGGGGATGCGATAAGCGTCAGAGCCCATCCGGGCTCGAACTGTGAGAAGAGGAGATGTGCCCACTGCTGTTGGCACGGTTTTGGGTTACACTCCGGGGGGCTTCCTGAGGCTGGTTTCAGCGGGGGAGAGGCCGGCGCCTTAGCAACAGCTTGGGCTCCAGGACCAGCCAGGCCCACAGTCAAGTCAAGGCTCTGTGATCTCCGGCCGCTTGCTCAACCTCTCTGATCTTCATTTTGCCACCCTGGAGATGGGGATAATGACAGCAGCCGCTGGCTCGTGAGGTTTCGTGCACTTGACTGAAGCAGGAGTGTGAAACATCTAGCATGGGGCCGCACATTAGAAGCACTTAATAAATGTCTGTTTTATTATTATTATTATTATTATTTTCCTTGCTTTTTTATTACTTAGAGACCTTCCAGGGCACACTAGATACCCATGTATTGTTTTCAGCCTCAAAAATGGAAGCAGTGGACCACGTTATGGGAAGTTAGCATTTATTTCTTTTTTTATCCACCAAATATTTATGAAGCTCTCCTGCTCCAGGCCCAGTGCCGGGACTAGAGCTGTGGCAAGGAGCCGGCTGGAGGCTCCAGCCTAGTGGGGGCACCAGTGACTTGTGCCGGGCTGCGGTGGGAGGGCACGGGGAGCTCCCTAGGCACTCAGCAGAAGGAGCCCATGTGTTTTTTTGGGGGTGGGGGTGGGGGTGGTGAGTGGCTTCCCAGGACCAGCCCAGACCTAGAAAGGTAGGCACTGGTGAGCCGGGATCAGGGGCGGGAAGCCAGGGGAGGGAATGGTGTTCCAGGCCAAGGGAACCGCAGTTGCAAAGGCCGACAAGGGGGAGGGGAGTGCGGTGTGTTCCAGGACCTGAAAGCCCGCAGGGAGGGCCATGAGGCTGGAGAGACCTCTGACAGAGACTTCTGGGAGGTCACGGGGCTGTCCCTCATGAACCGTTGCTGGAGGGAGACCAGCGGCCTGGCTGAGAAGCGGAGGGGCCCAGGCCAAAGCTCTCTGGGCCGCGTGGGGCTCCGACCCTCCATCCTCCCCATCAGTCTCTGGCTGGGAACAAGCCCCTACCTGTGTCCCGGCCTCCTTTGTGTGTGCTTAAGTAATTCCTGGGCCTCACCACTGTTTTCTCTGGACTGAGTTTCTGTTCCAATTATCCTTGGCACCCTTCGCCCCACTCCCTGCCCCCCCCATTCCCCATTATTTAATTTAAAACCATTCATCTAATTAGCATCTGTCGGGATGGTTTTGGTGTGGTTTTGCCTGGAAGGACTGGGCTGCGTTGGGCGACATCTTGGATTTTCTTGGTTCCCACATTTATTTTGGCCTGAGAATGTTCTGTGGCAGAGATCGGAGACCAGGAATTAGGGAGCTTTGTTGTCTCTGGGGCCGACCATTTCTGGCAGCGGGGCTGGGTCCTTTGCCTCGGTAGTCAGCCCTTTCACCATCCAGAAAGGGGCCAGCCCTGGGTGCCCACCTGGTTTAGGGAGCATCGAGGGGGCCAGGAAATTTGTGACGTGTTTGGCGTTTACTTTTCCAGTTCCCTTCCTCAGACGCTGAGGCTCTTCTCCTTCTGTGCTGCCCCCTGCTCCCCCCTTGTCTTTGTTCCCTAAAACTCTTCTGCATTTGTTGTGTTTCTTGACATCAACAAGGAAGAAGCAGCCGGAATCAGCAGAGATCTCTCTCTTCACCTGGGTCCTTTGTGCTGTTCTCCTCTGACTCTTACTTGATCCTCCTGGGTCAAATCTCCTCTAAAGGCTGAACTCGGCAGGATTGCTGAATTAAAAAAGCCCCCTCCCCCCCAAAGGTCCAGAATGTAGAATCAGAGAGATGAGTTTGCCTCCTGTACCTCTCACGCGTCTGTGTGCCACTGGGGAAGCCTTCTGTGCCTCAGTTTCCTCATACGTACAATGGGAAAAAAAATTTCTAACGTTCATTATACTCACTCTCTGCCAGGCACGATGGTGGTTCTTTTGCATATTGGTCTCAGCCAGTCCTTAGAATAAACCTGCTGGCATTATCACTCCCATCTCACGGACACAGAAACTGAGGCTTAGAGGCTACGTGAGTTGCCCAAGGTCATAGAGTGGCGAGGTCAGGACTTGAACTCAGGTCCGCCGCGGCGCGAAAGCCCATATGCTATTCTGCACTAAGGTCAGTGTGAGGACGAAGGGGTCACAAGTGACCCCCGCTCTGGTAACTCTACAGCTGAAGGTCAGCAAAAGGGATCCGGAAGATTGGACAAAGCGGTTCTGAGTCACGAGTCTCTGGCACTGCAGTGCTTTGTGTCCTACAGCAGAGTGCCGTGTAGACGGATATTAATTAAGAGTATGAATGAGAGACCAGAAGAAGGAAGCAGGGAAGTCTGAAAGGTCGTACCCTGTGGTTGTTTTGCTGCAAGCTGTTGGGTTCGCCACATTTGACATCATCGGTAATGTGGCAGCAGGGTTTTCTCTGCAAGCTAATGCAAGGGTTGGATTTATTCCATCTCAGGCTTAGACTAATGGCTGTTGGTGAAAACATTTTCTGGGAATCAGTTATTTGGATTCCTTCTTCTTTTTAGGGTCTCCGGAAAGGGGAGGTCAGGGATAAACAGTCACTGGGAAAGCACTGTGGCTAGCCGTTCTTCAGGTCCCAAGCTGTGGAGACCCTGCCCTTGGGTCAGGAAGGCAAAAGGATGTGACTTAGAGACACCAGAGAGAAGTTCTATTGAGTAAAAAGGACCATTGAGACCCAGTCATTTCTCCGACCACAATTCTCTTTAAGAACAGTGTGGCTCTTTCTTAAGAGCAGACGATGCGTGGAGCCTCACCCAGGCCACATTCTCCGGGGCCGACCCAGGGGGGCACCACAGCTCCTGTCCTCTGTGGGAGGAGGGGAGTCATGCGGGGCCTCCTTGGATGTGTCTGTTGGGCAGGAAATGGTTGCTCAGGAGGAAAGAACGCCTCGTGTTAACTTGCTTACTCAGAGGGAACAAGAAGCCAACCTTCTGGGCGGGTGAAGGTTGGGAACGAAAGCAGAGACTCTAGGCTGTGTGATTTTGGTTGGGACTCAGACTCCTCACCTTTATAGGGGGGAAGGTGGGCCTCAGTCCGCGA
Organism: Panthera onca; assembly: GCF_046562875.1. NCBI lineage: Eukaryota > Metazoa > Chordata > Mammalia > Carnivora > Felidae > Panthera > Panthera onca. The sequence goes on from NC_138346.1 coordinate 202,779,206, forward strand.
GCTCCCTTTGCCCCAACCGTGTCTCTCAAGGGATGACCACTCAGATCTTTGATTGAGAGCCTGGCTCAGGCTTGCTTTTGAGAAGATCCATTTCTGGGCTCCATTCACTCCATCCAGGGCACTTTATAAACCTAAGGGCCGGCTCCGGATCCCCACGACACCCCTAATGTGTAAAGATCAAGGGAAGTCAGAAGCAGCAAGGACCAGGGCACCTGCTGGTTCTCCAATCCAGGGAATAAGGGCCACAGGAGGCCAGGAAAGGGGAGCCCGTGGAGGGCTGGCGTACTTGGCCAAAGATTTTCTAGAGGAGGCAAGACTTGACCAACTAGGTCAGGAAAGATGGGCAGATACCAGGATCTCCAAAAAGCACATGCCTTTAAAAACGTTCAAAGCAAATACTGCCTCTGTGTGCCCTCAATAAAGAACACAAAAATAGTTTCAGTGAAACGGAAGTTTCTGGAAGCAGCTCACCATATCAGACAGGAGTTCTCCAAGGACTTTGGGACTGGCAGCCATAGGTCCTGTCCCCTAAGACCCTGAGGAAAGCAAGGGAATCGGCCACCGGTGCCGACCTTTTTAGCATTAAGTCAGCCCAGGGGAACTGGAATCTTCTTCTGCAAATTTCTTCTTCTGAAATTTGGGTGTTATGGATCCACATCAGATTCAAAGTATTCCAAAGGATCCCCAGAGACACCAGGCCAGGAGCCCAAACCTGGCTACACCTGAGAATCGCTCTGGGGAGATTCAAATTGGACCAGGGGACCTCTGTGGAGACACGAAGGATCAGAATCTCTGGGAGCGGGACCCTGGAATCTGCAGCTGGATGATTCTGAAGCGGGGCCAGGGTGGGGTCTGTATTTGAGGATCCCCCTTCTGGGCCGCTCACCACGTGTAGCATTTGGCCTGGAACGTCTAAATTTCCCCGGCGGCCTCCCTGTCCCGGTGTGAGCCTCTCTGATTTGGGCCTGTGGCTGTGATATTGTAGGAAACACGGGTGGCCCTCTCCCCACATTTGTGTGGGGTCCCCGAGACTGCATCTCGGCGGCGCTGGCCCACAGGGAAGCGGGCCACTGGACCCTCCCCAAGCTCTTCTCTGAAGCAAGAACCGTTTGGCCTCCACAGGCACCCTTTGTCCCGTGGGGAGACACTAGGACATGGATAAATGTGATTGTGAAAGCAATTTTTCTCAGATCAGGATCCTATAAGACAATTCCTTGGCGTGCCAATTATTATAACGAGTCGAGTTCCACTTCAAAGGGGGCTAATTTAATAATAGGAAGAGCTGGGGCTCCGCGGGATTCTAATTAGATTTCTTTCCACACCCCCTTGCGCTTTTTTTGTGAAGAGCAGCCAGCGCTGCTCGATTGTGTTATGTTTGGGTCCAGCATGAAGAAACTTGGAAGCCAGGCCTGGCTGGGGAAGGCCATCCGTCTGACTCGAGCCTGACAGCCCAGATCCTGCTCCCAGCAGGAGAGGGGCCTGACCACCATGAAAATTAACAAGATTCAGGATGGCAGGGGTGAGGAGGGGTGAGGGAGGGGGGGCAGGGGTGGCAGAGGGCTTCCTGTGCCCGTCGTGTGAGGTAGGGGGCGCTGGGGGGGGGGTTAGGAGAGTGCGATCTGCAGCTGTACTGTGTGTGTCTGATCCCAGCCCTTCCCTTCCCCTGCTGTGTGACCCTGGGTATGCGAAACTACCTCTCTGCATTTCAATCTCCTCGTCTGTGAAGCAGGGCTAACGATAAAACCCATCCCATAAGGCGGTTGGGAACCTCGAATGTACTGGGACACATACAGCAGCTAGAATAGCACCGACACAGAGGCCTATTGTTATTACTTCCTAAAGTGGGGACATCAAGAGATGGCTTCCTGAGGTCAGGACTGACTGAATTTTGCATGAACACCCTGGGGTCAGAAGGCAGTGTGGAGGGAACACTCAGGAGAGGGTCTATTCTCTGCTGTTAGGACATGATCAAAGAGACCACGGTTCAAATCCTGGCTTTGTCGCTTACTAGCTGTGTGGCCTTGGACAAATTGCTTTACCTCTCTGAGCTTCAGTGTCTTTGTCAATAAAGGAACGTTACGAATAAACTCGCGCGAAAGACAGGTGAAATTAAAGGAAGATGGCTGTCCGAGCACCCAGCAGGGGTGAAAGGCAAACATTTTCACACATCACATCTCTGGGATCCGGATGCATCTTAAGATTGCCGCTGTCTGAGCGAACGCCGAAAAGCTTCAGTGTCCAGACTTGCAGAACGGGAGCAAGTGTCTCGGTAGACGGTCCAGGCGGATGTTAAGAACGAGCTGGTTGTCGGAGGGGGCTGGGGACACGGCAAACCCTATGCGCTCGGTGACATTGCCCACAAGGGTCAGGGTGTGCCAGTGCTTTGTAAGGGTGAAGCCAGCCCAGGCACCCAGAACCCGTGTCTTGTGTTTCTGTCGTGGATTCTTTCAGACAAATGCCACGGCGCCCGAGGCAAGACGACAATATCATGCTTGAAAACGTGCCCTCCGAGGACGCCACGCTGCGAGGAATTCAGAAGAGGCGGGCCGCGAAGGTGAAGTTTTAGGGATGCTGTAGCCAATTTATGTTCTTTATTTTTTTCATTGCCCGGTGACAGGTGGTTCAGATCTATAGCTCAGTGGAAAAAGCCCTTTCTCCAAGCCTAAAATCAAAAATTCCAAGTGATACGAAAGCAGCGGGTCATAGACTGGGCGGCAGCATTTTGCGTCCTTCGTGGTGCATAAGTTCCCAGTGTGTTTTATGATGGATGTTGTCTTAGATTTGATGGATTTTGATCCGGTTTCCCATTTCCTCACCCAGACTTTACTGTGTTGGGACCAAGATCGTCTTTGCTGAGCTCTTCCTAAGCCTGGCACCGGGCTCCACGCTTCACGTGCTGTTTTGCTGATTCCTCCCAACTAGCCCATAAAGGCAGGGCTGCTGGGCACCCACCCCGTTCGTTTTACTTGGTACTGTGCTGCCTCCTCAATGACCAGGTCTGCTATTTTTCTCAGGTGGCAATCTTGGGGAAGAGCCTGGGAGGCCATGTCCCCAGAGAGCCCACTGAGAGAGTGGGTGACAGTGTAGCAGAATGGTGAAGGGTAGGGGACCGGGAGTCAGCCTGCCAGCCTAACGCTCCCTGGATGTGTGACTTTGGTCAAGTGACTTAACCTCTCAGGGCCTCTGTTTCTTTATTGGCAAAATGAGAATGATGCCGCTAATGAGGATGAGATCTGTTAAGAAACGTGACGCGCTCAACATCGGACCTCCCTGTGCGTCCAGAGTTCAGTGTTAGAGTTCCCTGGGTGCAGCCGGCTGTTTTTGGCGGTGATCATTCCCCCACCCTGGGGCAGCCGTCTACCTGAAGGTGCTCCCTAGGCAGGCTTCGGAGCCAGAGAGCAGCCTAGCAGGGCCTTCAGGGGCATGAGGACTTTCAGACAGTGGCAGAGCTGTTGTCTCCATTTCTCTGGCCCGGGCAGGGGTCCAGGAGGGCTGGCCAGCGGCCCCAGCTGCCAGGGCTAGGTTGGAGTTTCATCAGTAGGAGAGGGAGGATCCTGGCACCTGCACGCTTGCAGGAGGGAGCTCTGGACGCCCATCTGGGAACACTGCATTGAAGGATTCCACTTCAAAGGCTCAATTGCAGCTGCCCGGCCCTCCCCCAGCCTTGACCACAAGCCATAGGCTCTGGGCTGCAGCCTCGGGGCTCTCCAGTGACTCTCTTCTCTGGGGAGGAAGAAGCAAGGGATTTCCGAGCTGAGACAGAACCCAGAGTGGCTGGGGGCAAACCGGTGCCCCGTATACTCGAGCCTGAAGATAGCAGGCAGCAAACGAGAAGCATGTTGAGGCTCTCTGCCTGATTTCTTGGAGGCAGGGGCATAAGAATATGCTTCCCCACCCCTTCCTTGTGGCTCTAGATGTAAAAAGAGCATTTGGACGATCCAGCTTAGTAAAAAGAAGAAAATAAAAGCCCTCCATAAACTTACAGCCTGGGGATGATGTCTGTTAATGTTTTGGTGCCCATTTTTCCTGTCTTTTTCCCACTGGCAAGTATATGTACAGACTTAAAAAAAAAACCCTGGAAAATAGAATCCAGGTGTTAGAACAGTACCTGGCACATGAGGACGTTATTGTTGTTTCCATTTTATAGACTGATTTTCCCTCTTGAGCAGAGCTTTACCTTCATGTGAATCAGGTGTGTGCCTTATCCACCTTTGTAGTCTAGTGCTTCGCACACAGTAGGTGCTCAGGAAATATTTTTCGAACAAATGGATGAACAAACATTTCCTTGATTAGCTTTTCATCTGCGATCTTCGACGGCGGCATAACCATGCGGGGTTGACTTTGTTTTTAAAGTTGCGGCTGGTGCTTGTCTTACAAAATCACCCCCGACTTCCGAAGTCCCCACCTCATTTAGCATGTCACCCCAGACTTGTCCTCACCGGTAGGAGATGGGGGAGGGGGTGCTGGGTTCCCTGGAGCCTGGGGACCCAGCCTCACTTCAGAGAAGCCAGTAGCCAGCTTGCGGGCTCCCAGCGCCCTCCTGGGCTCACAGAAACCACCAATCCTCGACTTAAACTGTCTAGGTAGGGCGCAGACGAGTAAAACCCCAACTCCTGCATTTTTGATGAAGTCGACATTATCCAAACGCTCAGGGCTTATTTGGTCAGACCCGGCAGCGAGCGGCTGAATCAATAACGAGACACGGCGAGGGATAGAGCATTAAACAGGGTGTTCTGCAAGGCAAGCAGCTGGGCGGGTCAAGTCCGGTGACCGAGCATGGCCCGCGGTCAGGGGTCCCCTTCCCCTGACTGCTAGGCAGGGGGATGGCGGGGTGTGCGGACGACCATCTGCAGTGCCTCCGAGTCGGGTAGGCGGTGCGGAAAACCTCTCGGCCAGAAGCCCAGAAACCTGGAAACCGTATTCACTTTGTGGCCTCAGGTAGGCTATTTTTTGCCCATCCGCCTCAGTTGGGAAAACAGATCCCTGACAAGGATACCGAGGTCCTTCCCCGCCGCGGGATTCAGTGCATGAACCTGGGGATACGTCTGGTCCCGCAGCAAGGCTGTGTGGAGCCACAAATGGGCAGGACTTGGGAAACTCATCACCTGGGTCACGCTTAGTTTTCGTGCCAAGCCGGCACTCTCTGCTTTGAGATCCTTGGCCTTGGGGTCATTGAGAAAAGCCTTCCTCTCGCCTCTGCTCCATCCAAAGGATGTTTGAAGATAATGGTCTGAACTGAAGGAGACCTAAGCCCCAGATTTCACCTTCTGCCCTAGGTCACATCTTTGGCCCCTGCCGTAATAGGTCTGACTTTAGGACAGGATGCTTTCCCCTCCCAGAAGAGGGAGAGGCTGGCAAAGGGAGGAAGCTGGAAGCAAACCGTTGAGTGCAGCTGCCAGGCAGGGGTCTCTGCGTTCACCCTAACAAGTCCTAACCTTTGCTGCTCATTTGCAAAGAGCTTGCGTCCTCGAAGCCTGGCGTATGGGGCAGGGACCCTGGCAATGCCTGAGAATTGATGGAAACGCAGCACGCTGGTCCTACACGCACCTGCTGACGTGGAATCCTCCCCAGTGAGCAGAAGGGAGGCTCCAGGGCCCTGTCCGTGGGGGCGGTGGGTGGAGGGACATCTTGCTCCCAGAGCCAGTGCAGACGGCAGTGGCATGGCTCTGAGGAGGGCTGCCGGCCTCCCAGTTACGGCTTCGCTTCGTGGGAGGGGATGCTTGGGAAACACCTGTTCTCTGAGGTGGTTTATCTATGCTTATTTCTGAAACCAGACTGAGTCACAGGACACTTCCGTCTGTTGGTTTAGAGGCATTTCAAAGGACTTCCCCACTCGACTCTTTCTGCCGTGAGAGTAAAAACAATAAATTCGACAAATACTCACTTAGTGCCTGCGGTGGGCCAGAATCAGGGCCTAGGACATGGGGTCTGGGGACGGGATCCCAGGCCTGAGAAGGATGTAGTCAGGAAGCGATGCCAACAGCACCCAGGCCAACCCCCTGCCCCCCATGGCTTCTAAGCATAGGAAGGGCTTCCTTAGACGACAGGTCTGTCTCTTACCCGAATTCACAGTGGATTTTAATCAGAAGAATGGCCTGGGGGATTTTTTTCAGAATGTATTCGCCTGGGTCCCCCCTCAGAGTGTCTGACTCAGTAAGGCTGGATCAGAAAAAGCTTCCGTGGGTACTTCCGACTCTCAATCTTGGCCCGCTAAGAACTATTGGTTTGTAAGGTAGCACAATTATTTCTGGGTTTACCTCCCACCGATCAAAGGATCAAGTCATTCCCTGGTGTGGAGACTGCCTGCTGGGCACCGAAATTCATTCTCTCCTTCCTGGGCACTGCGAGTCGCAGTGTCCTGTGAAGTTCAGTGGGGTCATGTGACAGAGGTCTCGCTAATAGAATGTGACACACACCTGTTGGAGCTAAGCCTAGAGAAAGTGGCCGTGTCTTCTCTTGCGGGCTCCCCTGTTCCGGCCAGCTGAGGCCTCAACCTGCAGAGGACAGTGAGTCCCCACAGGATGGAAGGAACCTGGGCCCTGAGTCACCACGTGGAGCCACCACCTGTGGGCATTCATCATGGGTACGCGCGAGAGACAGATATGCTTTTGTTATTGTTTTTAAAGCCAGAGAATCTGGGAGTTTGCTTATGTTACGGCCGCCTGCCTTACCCTAACGAATACAGCCCTCCCTGCTCCACTTTTTGCCCCCAATGCATTTTTACCTCAATGTTCAAATTCAAAACTTAGCCTTATGCTACTGCACTGCTGTCCTTATTTGGGAGTAGGATAAGGCTCTTGCATAGTACGGCCTAACCGTCAGGATATCCTCAGGACCTTTTGCATCTGATTCTAATTTAACTTCTTTTTTGAGCAGTTGTATCTGTAAGGCTTGCTATTCCATAACGTTTATTCTTCCTTACAAGCCTGCCAAAGAATAAACAGAAATCGTACTTCTTATTTTTAAATAGAAAAATATTGCCCTATCTTTCAATCACCACACAGATCCCCTGGATATGTTTGTAAATGTAAGATATATTTTGGGATTTCCATGATCTTATTTTTCCTAGCCCTCGAAAAATTTTGCTATGTTTTACACACCAACTATTCTCAGTTATGCTAAAAAGACTAAAATAAGAAAGTGGAACAATGATGGAATTATCTAGAACGATGACGTAATAGTGACATAAATCATCACTGTTGTCTCATCTAGTTTTCTTATTGTGCGGCTGTGGCAGAATAATGGCCCCTCCTCCCCACCCCTCCAAAGATGTCCACATCCTAATTCCTGGAGCCTGGACCACGTAGCCTTATATGGCAAAAGAGACTTCGAAGATGTGATTAAGACTTTGAGATGGAAGGTTATTCTGGATTATCTGGGCCCAATATAATCATAAGGCTCTCTGAAAGAGTCCAAGGAGACATGACTATAAACGCAGAGAAGCACGGTGACACAGCCTGAAAAAACCTGTAGCTATTGCTGACTTTGAAGATGGGGGACCAGGCCGCGAGCCAGGGAATGCGGGCAGCCTGGAAAAGACAAGGAGATGATCTCCACCCTTGCCCATCGAGTCTCCGGGGGAACATGGCCCTGTTGACAACTTGGTTTTAGCCCCGTGAGACCCATTCTGGACTTCTGACCTCCACAACCATAAGGTAATATATTTGTGTTGTTTTAAGTCACCAAATTTGTGGTGACTTTTTTTACAGCGGCGGTAGAAAATGAATACACTTGACCAAAATACTGCATCATCAGAAGATAAAAAGGAAGACCGTCCTCTCTTTATATAGATATAAAAAGACGCCATCTTGTTTTTTTTTTAATGTTTCTTTATTTTGAGAGAAAGCAAGAGTGCAAGTGGGGAGAGGGCAGAGAGAGAGAGAGGGAGAGAGAGAATCCGAAGCGGGCTTCTGCACTGTCAGCGCAGAGCCCAATGCAGGGCTTGAACTCACAACCTGTGAGATCATGACCTGAGCCAAAATCAAGAGTTGGACACTTAACCGACTGAGCCACCCCAGTGCCCTTGGAGGCACTATCTTATAGTCTGACTTTCATTTTCATTGAACACACCTGAGAAGTCAGAAAAATTTCCTTTTCCATCCACGATGACCAAGAAAATTTGCAGAGAAAGATGTTTCAAAATAATGATAAGATTCAGAAGATGACCGCAGAGAGACAGATGGCATCCCTCTAGACTCAAGTTAATGAGGATGGTGAAATTGATCTCATAAGTGAAATCTCAGATTCTGAGTCTTCACATGACAATGCCCTAGATGGATTTTCTCAAACTCAAAAATCAATAAATAAACTATCTGTTTTCTAGGTACAAAAAAGGAAATGTGGCATTCTCATCTAGTTAGACACTCAACAGGAAGGAAAAGAACCTGGATGATACTGTTTTGCTAAAAGTTTGGGTCACAACATTCCTTCATGTTTCGTGATGCTCGTGCACCAATACCTACCAGATACGGTTCACAGGTAGATAAAGGCAAAGGCAAGGGTCAGCGAGCAGTGACTGGATGGAAATACTTGGTGTTGAAATTAAAAAAAAAAAAAATCATTGGATGGCTTATTCTGATGGGTGCCTCTAAACCTAAAAGTAGAAATCTCCGGCAATCGTGGCACAAAGAAGTTGACTGCCCTCTCTTCACCGAAATTGCGAGCCGTCCAAAGTTTCAAAAACTTCCTCAAGTATTGCGTTTTCGGTTTGCAAGCGCAAGAAGGGAAATCGGAAATGATGAGAGGCCAGGATCCAGTAGGGATATATTTTGAATCTGAAGTCTGTATTAACAAGACGTGTGTGTGCCTGGTCCATGCATGATACGACAGTGGAGGATAGTTAATAAGACACCAGTTGTGTTTGGAGGATGTTACCCATTTCAGGTAACTTCAAAACCGGGAGGATATGGAACAAAAATTTAGGTCTGCCATATTTAAATTCTTAGTAGACTATCTCATAAAGCTGTCCTTCGCCCTTTGTTCTTAATTCTGTGACTTTCTCACAAAAAGACTTAAAATTATTGAACAGTGGTTCATTAGGCCCAGATGGCAAATAACAACAACTGTTTTTCCTTATACTTTGTGGACTAAAGCAATATTTCTCTCCAGTCTTTTTTTTCTTTTTTTTCTTAATAATGTCACCAAGACCATGGGGCTCTTTGAACCAGGGTGCTTTGGGATGAGGACTTAAGACATATATCACCGAGCCCCTCCAAAGACACGACTCAACAGCAACACTCATGCTCAGAATTGTCTCCCAGTCTTGGTGCAAACCTACCACAGAGCCCTCCTCATTAGCTGTCTTCAGCTGAAAAGTCCAGTTTCATAGGTCCCAGTTTTCCGTATGACACAGAAAGCAGGAGCAAATTAGGCCCTCCTTCTTTCCTCTCTTTCTCTCATCCTTATTTACTCCATCTGTTCATTTAATCATTCCTTCCACAAAGATCTGTTTGCCTGTTACCACTATGCTTGATGTAGAGCAGTGGCTCTCAAAGTGTGGTGGGGTCTCTGAGACCCTTTTGGAAGGTCTGAGAGGCCAACGCTATTTCAGTGATAATACCTAAGACTTTGTGGCCTCTTCCACTGTGGTGGCACTTGCCCCGATGGCGGCTGAAACTGATGGCGTCCTGACACGTATCGAGGCAGTGGTACCAATGGAGTAGGTCATTGTGTTCTTCCTGGTCACGCATTCACATTACAAATGAAACAAAACAAAATTAATTTCATTAAATATCGATCCTTGAGTATACATCTCATTAGTGTTCTTCTTTTTTTTTTTTTTTTCCTTTTTTTCTTCTCAAGTTAGTGAACATACGGTGTAGTCTTGGCTTCAGGAGTAGAACCCGGTGATTCATCTCTTACACAGGACACCCAGTGCTCATCCCAACAAGTGCCCTCCTTAATGCTTGTCACCCATTTAACCCACCCCGACACCCCTCACCCCAGTCAACCCTCAGTTCGTTCTCTGTATTCCAGAGTCTCTTATGGTTTGCCTCCCTCTCTGCTTTTATCTTCTTTTTCCTTTCCTTCCCCTATGTTCATTTGTTAAGTTTTTCAAATTCCACTTATGAGTGAAATCATGTGATATCTGTCTTTCTCTGACTGACTTATTTCTCTTAGCTTAATATCCTCCAGTTTCATCCACGTTGTTGCACATGGCAAGATTTCATTCTTTTTTCATCGCGGAGTAGTATTCCATTGTGTATATACATACATCTTCTTAATCGATTCATCAGTTGATGGAAATTTGGGGTCTTTCCATACCTTGGCTATTCTTGATAGTGCAGCTATAAACACGGGGGTGCATGTGTCCCTTCAAAACATCACACCTGTATCCTTTGGATAAATTCCTAGTAGTGCAGTTGCTGGGTCGTAGGATTAATTCCGTGTGAGGAAACGGGGAGATGCATCCAGAGGTCTGCATTCGAAGGCTGAAGGTTTCCTCGAGAACGAGCAATTTTGCGATTATCCGAGTGGTGGGTGAACTAGCTGCTTCTTTCATGGATCACCATATTTATGTGGAAGCAGGGCTGACTGACTATGGTTATTCAGACTTGGACATGGTAGATGGTTTCTTGAATACGAACCAAATGAGCCTTTCCCTTCAAGGGAAACAACTGACAGTATTTGTTGTCAATGATAACATTTGGGCTTTTGAGTGGAAAATAGAATTTTGGAAAGCTTGTATCTGCCACTATGAGCTTGACATCATCTTAATACATAAAGACTCTACTGCTGAGATCTGTGATGGTATTAACGAATGTGATTTTTGGTATTTTATAACAAAATGCGTCAGCATGTGATAGGCAGAATTCAGTGAACCACTGTTTTCAAAATGACCAGTGCATGACGTGTTAGTTTCCTAGGGCTCCCTTAACAAAGTACCGCAAACTGGTTCTTTGGCTTAAATAAAAAAAATTGATTCTTTTACAGCTAGAAGTCCAAGATCAAGGTGTCAGCAGGGCCCCTTTCAAGGGCTCTGAGGAAGAGCCTGTTTCATGCCCCTTCCCAAACTTCTGGTGGTTCGCCGACAGTCTTTGGCATTCCTTGGCTTGTAGACACATCACCCAATCTCTGCCTTCATCTTCTATGGCAATCTCTTTGTATGTGTCCGTGTCAAAATTTCCCTGTTTTATCAGGACACCAGTCATTGTTTTTAAGCTTCTTTATTTATTTTCAGGGGGGAGGGGCAGAGAGAGAGAATCCCAAGCAGGCTGTGTACTGTTGGCATGAAGACTGCTGTAGGGCTTGAACTCACAAACTGAGATCATGACCTGAGCTGAAATTAAGAGTTGGAAGCTTAATGGACTGAGCCACCCAGACGCCCCAGGACCAGTCATTTGGATTAGGGTCCATCCTACTCCAGTATGACCTTATCTTTTTCTTCTTCTTTTCTTAATGTTTATTTATTTATGAGAGAGAGAAAGAGAGAGAGAGAGAATTCCAAGCAGACTCCACTCTGTCAGTGCAGAGCTGGACATGGGGCTCGATCCCAAGAACCCGGAGATCATGACTTGAGCTGAAACAGTGTCAGGATGCTTAACTGACTGAGCCACCCAGGCGCCCCGCCCTGACCTCATCTTTTCTTTCTTTCTTTCTTTCTTTCTTTCTTTCTTTCTTTCTTTCGTTCTTTCTCTTCCTTCCTCCCTCCCTTTAGTCCTTTATTTCTCTTCCTTTCTTTTCTTTCTTTCTTTCTTTCTTTCTTTCTTTCTTTCTTCTTTCTCTTCCTCCCTTCCTTCCTTCCTTCCTTCCCTTGTCTTTCTTTCTTTCTTTGCTTCTTTCTTTCTTTCTTTTTTGAAAGGGAGAGAGAGAGAGAGCGCGTGCACACACAGAGCAGGGGAGGGGCAGAGGGAGAGGGAGAGGGAGAATATTATGCAGGCTCCACGCCCAGTGGCTCAATCTCACGATGGTGCGATCAGGACCTAAGCCGAAATCAAGAGTCAGACGAGTCAGACGCTTAACCAACTGAGCTACCGAGGCACCCTGACTTCATCTCAACTAATGACATCTACAAAAACCCTGTTTCCAAATAAGGCCACATTCTGAAGTCTGGGGGTGGGGATATAATTCAATCCATAATAGATGATGTCACAATATCATGCATGGTCCAAGATTCATTCAAAGTTCGAAACAGACCAGTGGATTTTAAAACAACCGAATATAAAAAAATCCATAAATGTGGTTTCAGATTCTTTAAGAATCCATCATTGTTGAGTTTTGGTGTAGTAACAAAGAAGAATATGTATAGTTCTGAATGCAGAAACATATATGGAAATTCAGCTGTCTTCTATTAAGCGGGACAGTAAAGAAATTTACAGAAGAATACAATGCTTTCTTCACACTAATGTTTTATTTTGAAAAAAATGTACTTGTTTAAGAAACTTATTTTTGGTAACGTATGATGGGTTTATTATTATTTTAAATGAATGAATAAATATTTTAATTTCTCTCCGTTTTATTTTCTAATAATATGGTTAAGACCTATAGCAAGATTTCTCAACCTTGGTACTATTGACATTTTAGGCTGAAAATTCTTCGTCACGGGGGCTGACCTGTGCAGTGCGGGATTCTAGCAGCGTCTCTGACCTTCACCCACAGGATACCCGTATCACTCCTCCCCCATCCCACAAGTTGTGACAGTCAAAACTGGCTCCAGACATAGCCAAGTGGCCCTCAATGGAGAACCTCTGATCTGTCCGTATAAACGGCATAAACGAAAGCTCTTTGGAGACCTCAATAATTTTTTTTTTTTTTTTTTTTTTTTTTTGGGACAGAGAGAGACAGAGCATGAACAGGGGAGGGGCAGAGAGAGAGGGAGACACAGAATCGGAAACAGGCTCCAGGCTCCGAGCCATCAGCCCAGAGCCTGACGCGGGGCTCGAACTCACGGACCTCGAGATTGTGACCTGGCTGAAGTCGGACGCTTAACCGACTGCGCCACCCAGGCGCCCTAGACCTCAATAATTTTTAAGAGTGGAAAAGGGTCCTGACACTGAAAAAGTTGAGCACCACTGATGTAGGGAATGCCCTGGTGAGCAAATCATTTATACAGCACCTGCCCTCATGGAACTTACAGTCTCGCGGAGGAGACAAACATGAACCAAATAGCAGAGTAAAACGGCAGCTTTGGCAAGTATGTTGAAGGTCATGTATATGACGCCAGGAGGCCCCCTCTTCCTCTCTGCCCACCTGTGTGTCCACTGCCTCCCCACCTGCCTTCTGTACTTGGATCTGTCTGCTCAACCCCAAGACCTCCCCTACCCCTGTGGCGGCTGGTGTAGGTGAAGGTCACTTGGTGTTCACTCGGCATGAACCACAGATCTGGAGAGAGAAGACGTAAACCTTTTAAATTAATTCCCTCGCTTTACATCTGAGAAACTGAGGCACAGAGAGGGAGAGTGAGGCATAGAAAGCTCGGGTCACACAGACTTCACAAATGCCCTCCTTCCTGTGGATGTCCTAAAGTCTGGAACAGTAGAGAGTGGGGGTGGGGGGGAGCCTAGCCTTGAACTGAACATTGAGTGAGTTCGAGCTGGGTGGTCCTCACGTGTCAGTGCCGCGATTTGAGGATAGTCGTTCTTCATTTACTCAATAAATGCTTATTTGAACACGTGCTGTGTACCAGATGAATAATGATGAACAAGAGGGACAAAGTCCCTGCCTTCATAGAGTTCGGATTTGTGGTGTGTGTGTGTGTGTGCATACACACAAGCATGTGTTTTGAGACGGGTAGATAATTGACACAGATATAAGTAATCAAGTTCATTCCTAGCAGGATAAATTGCTGTGAGGTATGCAGATAGGGTATTAGGGTGTCGACAGAGGCTTGTGTGTCTGGAAGATCCCTCTGAGGAAACGCTGAAAAGAATTGGAACTAGAAGGCTGAGGAGGCGGGCACACAGAATGCCAAAGAAAGGCATTCTCCAGGCAGACAGAAAGGCACGTGCCAAGGCTCTGGGGCAGAAAAGAAGTTGAAGTGCCCAAGAAACAGAAAAAAATGTCAGTGAGGGCACCCAAAATTAGCATAAGGTGAGATCAGAGATGCTGGTGAGGGCAAATAACTTAAAAACTTGGGGTCCAAGTGTTTGTAACATGGGAAGCCATTGGAGGGTTTAAGCATCGTTTGATTTGTATTTAAAAATATGTTTAGGGATGCCTGGGTGGCTCAGTCAGTTTAGCATCCGACTCTTGATTTCAGTTCAAGTCATGATCCCAGGGTCATGGGATCAAACTCTGCATTGGCTCCATGCTGAGCATGGAACCTGCTTAAGATTCTCTCTCTCCCTCTCTCTTTCTCTCTCCCTCCCTCCCTCCCTCCCTCCCTCCCTCCCTCCCTCTGCCCCTCTCCCTGCTTGTGCGCTTTCTCTCCCTCTCAAAAAAGAAAAAAAAATGTATGTACGCAACACTCTGTCTGCTGGGTGGAAATGGATTGTGGGAAGGGCCGGGGGAAACTGAGGCTGGCTGGGAAAGGGGCAGAGAGTCCAGGTGAGAGGATGCAGTGGTGACTAGAGCAGAGGACATGGCAGGGGAAGGGGGAGGTAGACAGTGTCACTTACATATTGGGGGTCATGTCAAGAGAGCTGTGAGGCGCCTGGGTGGCTCAGTCTGTTAAGCGTCTCACCTCGGTTCAGGTCATGATCTCACGGTTCGTGGGTTCGAACCCCACGTCGAGCTCTGTGCTGACAGCTCAGAGCCTGGAGCCTGCTTCGGATTCTGTGTCTCCCTCTCTCTCTGTCCCTTCCCCTGCTCACACCTCTCTCTCTCTCTCTCCCCCAAAAGTAAATAAACATTAAAAAATTAAAAACAAAAGAGAGCTGTGAATGGATTGCCTGTGGAGGATGAGGGAAAGAAAAGAATTAGAGGTAACTTCAAAGCCTTGACTTGAGCCGCCGGCCGGGCTGGAGCTGACACGGAACACCGAAGGGAGCAGATCTGGGGAGGAAAATCAAGAGTTCTTTGTTGAACATCTGACGTGTGAGCCCAAGGGCAGTGGACAAGAAGACCACTGCGCGTTAAGTGCCTGAAACTCAGAGAGAAGGTCAAGGGGCCGAGACACTGGGGGTCATCAGTGTACAGATGGCATTGGAAGCTGAGGGTCTGGGGGAGCCCAGCCGAGGTGAGAACCTCCAAGGGGCAGACGGCGTGGGCATGAGCGCTGAGAGGTCGGGGTCCGGGGGCTGCTGCAGCCAAGAGCCACAAGCCGGCTGGCTTACCCCAAAGAAATTCGGGTCCCCCGGTCCTGGGAGTTAGAAGTCCAAACTCAAGGTGTTCACAAGTGAAGTTTGCAGGGAGACAGTGGTCCGAGGAATGCTGGGACTTCTCCTTTATTTTTATTCATTTATTAAAAAAAATTTTTTTTAAACATGTATTTATTTTTGAGAGACAGAGCGAGACAGAGCATGAGGGGGGGAGGGGCAGAAGGAAAGAGAGACCCAGAATCCGAAGCAGGCTCCAGGCTCCGAGCCGTCAGCACAGAGCCCGACACGGGGCTCGAACTCCCGGACCGCGAGACCATGACCTGAGCCGAAATCGGACGCTCAGACTGAGCCACCCAGGCGCCCCCCCGGGACCTCTACTTTAAAGGACAACTGTTGTGCCTGAGGCACCTTACCGCTAAGAAACAGACATGACGTTGGCGTGCTCCTTTGCATTTGGGAGGCAGTGTCCCCCACCCTTGCTAATATTGCTCTGACTCATTCACTAGATGACCCAGGAGGCTGCCAGTGTCGAGAGGGCTCTGCAGTGGGTCCAGGCCGAGGAGCAAGCGGGGCCAGCTTATCCATTAGGCACAGTGCCCACGGCCCACAATATGTTTCGGGATTCACAAAAATGTTTTAATTTTACTTTCTTTCAATGGCAAAAGAAAAACAACGAATATAATAATAATGAATGTTAGATTCTCTCCCTCTTCCTACCAGTGGGGTCATAAAATACCGTCCTTTATTTATTTTTTTTTTTTTTTAGTTTTATTTATTTTTTTTAACGAAAGAAAGCGGCCGCGAAGGCACAAATGCCTGGCGCCTGTGTCAGCCATAATGCGGCTCTAGGTAGCAGCTGGTCTGCCTCTTAAGCCATATGATCCAAACGTTTTGATGGTGGTAGAAATACCCATCGTAGACCAGGGTTCCACGCAGAGGCTCTGGTCAGCCCCATTTGGAGAGTCGGAGCGCAGACCCCTAGGGTTCTGGATCAAGGCCATACCCTCTTTGGCCGCCAGCTAAGGCCAGCGCAGGCCCAAGAGGCACGAATAAATCACACGGATAGAGAACACGGCGGAACCCCACGTAATTACCTTTTTCGAACTGACACCTCTTCCTGCGCGTACGAGCGTGGCCTCGGGTGGCGTCATTTACGATCAACCGAACGACTTGGCTGGGTTCGCAGGTGAGCTGAAACGATACATGGTCTGGCCAAACACGGAGGGTGCCACCCCACTCGGCGGTGGCCCTAAAAGACGATGGTGGAGGGCGGTCCTCCTGGACGGGCAGAGCGCTGAGAGATACACTCTGTGGTCCACACTGCAGAGAAGGGCCCCGAGACAGGGGAAAACCCGGCTTCCAGCTGCCGAAGGCGTGGCTCTGCTTTGTGGGGACACCGGAACCCAAACCTGGGGCTCACTTTCCTCCAGGCGCTCCCTGAATCCTTTACGCCAATCTCACCCGGTGAGTAACTGTGTTGTCCCCATTTTACAGGTAAAGAAACTGAGGTACAGAGGAGTTTGGTAACTTGCCTAAGGGCTTACAGCCAATAGCAGGTGTGGTGAGATCGGGATTCAGGTGGTCCGACTTTAGACTGATTCTCAGAGTAAACAGTGCCACACTGGAAGTCAGGACGTCTGGGGTCAAATCCCAGCAACGACGTGTCGGCCTGTGGCCGTTTGGACACGTCTCATCTGTGCTCTCGGACTGTTTCCTCTTCTGAAATGTGTGTGGTGCTTGGCCTCTAGACCGCACCTCGTCTTGCCGTAAGTTACTTGATTCTTCTGGGCCTTCCAGGGGTTCGGCGCGGCCTAGGTGCAGGGGGATGCAAATGTGAATAAGGCATAGTTCCCCAGGAATACCCTGGCCCCCTCTGTAAGCTCTGTCCATAAAGACTGCATTCTTCACCTACCTGAGCAATTATGGGTTTGGAGGTTTTTAAATAATGATTTCAGCATGTGCTTTGTATAAACAAAGGTTGGGGCAGGGGAGAGGAGGGGAATGTGGGCCTGGCTCGTTTGTGCAGCTAAAAATAGAAACGTGAAAGTCCTATAATGATGAGGCAGAAACTTAAAACAAATTTCTTGGAAAATTCCCTCCCCATGCCACACTGCCCAGGTATTTCCCCCCTTTCTGCCTCGTGCAGAGGAAGCAAGGGAAATTGGGGTGAGGGGCGGGTATCACAACACACACTTCCTTCCTGGCACTGAGGAGGAGGGGCCGAGGAGACTGAACTGGGAACAAAACGTCTGTTGAGGGGCCTGATTCAGGCTGACATGGGCCTTTGAGCTCCCTGAGTGGCATTTATGGCCACAGATATGGAAAAGAAAATAAATCTCCCAGGCCCGGCATCTTGCTTTAATTAATAACATAATCAAGTTTCTGGCCTCGTGGAATGGAAGCATTTCAACACTCAAGGCTCCTCTGGCAGCAGGCAAGAAGTGGGCCTCCTGACCAGGCAGCCCCCAAGGCAATGCGCCGGCCAGGCAGGGCAGGGGGATCGGGGAGGGTCTGCCCCCCAGCCAGCAGAACGCTGGCTTCCAGGTATGAGGCGGAGGCTCAGAAGCAGGGCATCAGGGAGGAAGAGCCACACTGATTGTCGTAATCCTTGGTGTTTATTGTGCAGTTAATACGTCCTGGTCCTTTACCTTTCTTTTCCCATTCGGTCCCTACAGAACAATCGGACAGGCTATGCTCCCCATTTCCCAGATCAGGAAACCGAAACCCGGAGAAATCAGGGTGATTTACTCAGAATCACAGCTGGAAGGCGGTCCAGCTGGGACCCGAGTGACCCAAACCCAGGGCTGCTGAGTCGAGCAAGCCAGAGAGGAGGGCCACATGATGCTCACTGTGGGACCCGGGCGCCGTGCCTTCTGTCTCTCCCCAGGGTCGCGGGTGGGAGGTGGGGGTGATGTCTCTTTTAAGCAGGATGGCCCCCCGTCTCTGTGTGAGCCACTGTAGTATCTCTAAGGGCGAAGGAAGGTATTGAGAAATAACGGTTAGATTTTAAAAGTGGATCTAGAGGGAGAGAAGTGGTAGGTGCTGGAAAAGGTAGGGAGTATCAGGAGCCTTGGGATCTGGATCAGACACCCAGCACTCCCTCCACCCGGTGCACACTCTCCAGGCTTCCATGAGCCAGGAACACAGAGGAGAGTGGCCTCTGCCTGGCTGGGAACCTCGTGATCCTCTGGGTGCTGAGTCAGGCCAGGTCCCGATTCCTGCTGTTCCCTCCCCGACATGCGGGGCTGCTTTAGACAGCCTCCCTGAATGACAGGCTTGGCTCTTTGGAGCCTCCCATAAACACAGGAAGTTGTCACATCATGATCTGACCCCACTCTACCTTTGTGTCCACTCCCATACTCCATGTTCATCGATGTCCCGGTTGCTTGGTGGCCTGGGATGGCACAGGTCCCACCAGCTGGCAGGGCTACTCCCCCATCACTGATGCTAAAGTTCTCTCTGCTTCTCACTGGTTGACTCAAAAGCCACCTCCTCCAGGAAGCCTTCCCTGAGCATCTCAGCCAATAGTTTTCTCATCCTGGAGCACCCACGACACTTTATCTCCCCTCTCTCATTGCTGGGATACTTTTTATCTTGTAGATGAGTCACTCATTCATTCAAAAACACTGACGGATACTTGCTTTATTTCTGGAATGTTCTTCTGCCCATGTCCTGCCTCTGCTCTAGGTTCCTCAAAGGCAGAAGCTGGTTGCAATTACACTAATAATCATAATAGTATTTTCCAGTTGCTGAATGCTTACTCGGTGACTAGGCACATCACATTTTGGGTGTTGTTTCATTTAATCCTCACAAAACCCTGTGAGGCTGGTGTTAGTACTGTCTGTATTTTATAGATGAAGGAACTGAGGCAAACAGAGATTAAGCTAATTGTCTAAAGTCATCATGTAGTAAAGCAGTAAAGCCAGAAGTTGAATCCAAGCAGTTTAATAGCAGAGTCCAAGCTCATAACTACTAGCTTAAATAACATGTGTGGAAGTCCCTGGCACGGGGCCAGATTCTCAAATGTTACTTGAATGTGAACGCTCCACAGGGCCCAATCCGGGACTTTGACTTATTTATTTCCAAAGTTTGTGGGCTGAATCAAATAAAAAAAAAAAATGGCTGGTGGAATGAACTCACGGTAGGTTTGGGGAGGTTTTCCAGTGACCTACTACCGTGTAACAAACCACCTTGAACCCTAGCGGCTTCAACTGTTATCATCTCTCACGGTTCTGTGGATTTGATGGGGGCTCAGCTGAGTGGTTCTGGCTCGAGGTCTCTCCTGGGGGTCACAGTCAGATGGCAACAATGCGGGAGTCCTCTAAAGGCTCACCCTGGCTGGGCAGCCAGGGTGGCTTCTTCCCTCACGAGGCTGGCGCCTTGGCTGGAGGGCCACAACAGCCGGATGGTCTCTCTTGCCACGTGACCGCGTGACCACGTGACCAGAACTCTCCACACCACCAGTTTTCACGGCATGGCGGACTCAAGCTAGTGCGACTTCTTACGTGGTATCTGCTTTCATCCGGGGCGATCATTCCAAGAGGTCCAGGCTGAAGCTCTGGAAGTCACATGACCTCATTTTGGTGCATCGAGTGCTGGGAGGCCTGGTTCACTGGTTCAGGGAGAGAACGTTAGATGGAGTGCTACTGGGGTGGGACTGGATCACGAAGGTCCCGAAGGCTCCAGTCACTCTGGTGTGGCTGTGCATCAGGCTCTGCTCAGGAGCCTAGGGTCACGTGTCAATATGTAGGTAATCTTCTGAATGAGGAGAGCTGACCTATCTGTGATCCGGAATGCCTCAGGCTTCCTTAAACTCGTCCAAAGAGCCGAAGCGTGTCGACACGTGGGCCCTGGACATTTTGACGCCTGGTCCTTCCAGAGCTACATCCCCCAAGTTTTACTCAAGTCAAATGGACAGGTCTTTACTGAGCATCTACTATGTGACCTGCCCTGTGTGATAAGAATCACTAATATTTTTGAGTGTTTGTTCCTGACGTTCTTGTAAGTGCTTACATGTCACTGTTGGATCTAATTCTCAGAATGATCCTATGTGGTAGGCTCTTCCATTATCTCCATTTTACGGACGAGAAACATGAGTCACGGAGAGTTTAAGCAACGTGCCTAAGTTCCTGTAACTAGCAGGTAAAATCGGGACTTGAACCCAGGCCTGACTCCAGAGCCATTGCTCTTAAGCCCCATGCCATCCACGCCCTGCCCTGTCCTGTGAGGAAGATCTGAGTCCAAAAGAGAAAAGAAGGCTTGAAATACTTTGTAAAATTTTGCTAAACCTTCGTTTAGGAAGCAATTCGGGTATATGTTGCCACTTAGTGGAAGAGGGTCTGCCTCTCTGAAATAATGGTAGGATGTGAGTTCCAGTCCGCAAGAATTTCTCAGGAGAAATGATCCGTCGGAACCAGGAGACGTGTTTGAAGTGACGTGTCCTAACTGAAAAGCTTTTATCTGGTCGGACAAAAGTGGGTCACCAGTTGGATCGGTTAGTCTTTGCCGCGTATCGCATAACAAGCCACACTGAAAGGTAGTGGCTTAAAACAGACGTGCGTTTGCTCAGGAGTCTATGGCTTAGCTGTCTGAACTGAGATTAGCCGGGCTGTTCTTCTGCTGGTCTCGGCTGAGCTCGCTCATGTGTTCATAGTCAGCTGATAGGCGACAGTCTCACTCGTCTGGGGT
This sequence comes from Panthera onca, assembly GCF_046562875.1. Lineage (NCBI taxonomy): Eukaryota > Metazoa > Chordata > Mammalia > Carnivora > Felidae > Panthera > Panthera onca. The sequence continues at coordinate 202,800,091 of NC_138346.1, forward strand.
GGGGTGACAGAGGTGACGGACTACGTTCATCATCCCGCAGGCAACATAGGGCTTGTTCACAGAGGTTTGGTCACGGGGGTCCCAAGAGTAGCAAGAGAAGGCAATCCCTGTTGCCTCTACTTGGGCCACCCTTGTCCGTGTTCCATTGACCAAAGAAAGTCACATGGTGAAGCCCAAACTCAGAAAGTAGACAAGATGGAAGAAGTTGTAAAGTCATATTGAGAAGGGGTATGAGTATAGAGATGAGGGAAATCGGTGGCTCCTTGGGTACCTATCATTGGTTTTCCTAAAGTCAAAAGACGCCCTACAGGGACGCAGAATAATGGCCGCCCTCCAAAGAGGTCCACACTCTAGTCCCATAATCTATGAATATGAGGTTACCTTACGTGGCAAAAGGGAACTTACAGATCAATTAAAGAGCATCGCTAACTTAAATAGCAAATAATTAACTATGTGATCATTGAGAATTAAAATTATTTTGCTAAAATTAATTAAATTACCAATTTAAATATCTTTAGATGGACAGACTATTCTGGGTTGTCCGGGTGGACGTGACGTAACAACGAAGTTTGTTTCTAAGTGACCCATGGAGGCAGGAGAGTCATCTTAGAGAAGGAGATGTGAATACAGAGGCAGAGGCAGAGCGATGGGATTGCTGGCTTTGAAGATGGAAAGAGACCATGAAGCAAGTGATGCCAGCAGCCTCTAGAAGCTGGAAAAGGCAAAGAACGGGTCTCCCCTGCAGCCTCCGGCAGGAGCCCGGTCCTGCCAACACCTGGATTTTTTAGTTCGGTGAGACTTCTGAGCTTCGGGACTATCACATAATAAATCTGTGTCACTTAGGGCCACAAATGTGCAGTAATTTGTCCCAGCCTCAATAGGATGCAAACGCAACACCCAATTCCCAAGATCAGTGTCTGTTTGGGGATTAGTCAATGGCAGATCTCATCCCTTTTAGCAGAACAAAGACAGGTCTTTTAAACACCCACTTCTTAAAGTCCTCAGATCCTAGACCAGAAACACGCCCTAGGAATGTTTTCTTCTTAAAACCCATTCAAGGCGACGTTGGAAGAAGTGTTTTTTTTTTTGTTTTTTTTGTTTTTTTTTTTTTAAATTTTTTTTTTCAACGTTTTTAATTTATTTTTGGGACAGAGAGAGACAGAGCATGAACGGGGGAGGGGCAGAGAGAGAGGGAAACACAGAACCGGAAACAGGCTCCAGGCTCCGAGCCATCGGCCCAGAGCCTGACGCGGGGCTCGAACTCACGGACCGCGAGATCGTGACCTGGCTGAAGTCGGACGCTTAACCGACTGCGCCACCCAGGCGCCCCTGGAAGAAGTGTTTTGACAAATCTGCGGATGAAACCGGAGTTTGGATGAGCAGAGTCAGTATTTTGAGAAAGGTAACGTATTATGTTTACGGGCTGCTTTCCTTAGAGATTTTGACCTTTTAGGACTATTTTACTATATATGTGATAATTATAATAACCGTTTTTCCGGGAGAATAATGGAGTCTAGAAGGCTTAGACCATTTTGACGTTTCCATCCCTCACCTGCTGGCTACACATCTTAATTGCCGGCAAAGTCCCTGAGAGGAAATAAGGAGCTTCTCTCTCAATAATGCTGAATCAATAGTGACAGCCATGTCACCCACAATAAACAGAGAACAAAGTGAGATGGCCCATCCTCCCGAATGAAAGTGCTTGGCAGTATCCCTCTCACCGGTGGGAATGCACTGGTAATTCATCACAGTGAAAATCACAAGTCAGACGCAGAGGCGGCCTCTCCAGTGGGCATGAGTACCGGGCCGTCCCCGTCGGTGTGACTTCTTACAATGCACCCCATTTTCTGGCTGAGACCTCACAGCAGGTCAGAAAGGGAAAGATGTTTTTGTATCTTTTGCAAGATGCTTCTGTTTCAGCTGCGAGTCAACAAGGTGGCGGAAAGGTGTAGCTCTATCGGGCTCTCTGAACCGGAAGGAATTTCGAAGCGATTGACTGAAGCCCAGAGAGAAACGACTTGTCCCAGATCAGCCAGCAAGCTGGGAGCAGGACAGGAATCAGAACTCGTATTTCTTGGGCCAGTCTCCTGGACTACCCCTTAAGAAAAAAGTGGAGAGGGGGAGGGGGAAGAAAAAGTTAGATGTGGGGGAGAAAGAAGAGGCTGAGGGAGAAAAAGGAAGAGGCAAAGGGGGAAACGCACAATGCAAGTCAAAGCAGCAAGAATTCTCCAGAATGGTAGATCCCGGATGCCACCTGAGGACTAGCTATAACAGTGTCATCTGGTAAGATAGAATAATAATAAAATATTTCCTTCTGCTCTCCTTTCTCCCCTCCCCTCCCCTCCTCTCTCCTCTCCCCTTTCCTTTCCTCTCCTCTCTCCTTTCTCCTCCTCTCTCTTTCTCTCTCCCTCTCCCCAGCTCGTGCTCTCTCTAAAATAAAAATTAAGTGAATTAAAAAAATAATAATAAAATAAAATGTTTCCTAAAATAAAATGTTTTGTCTTCCTTGTCCAGATGCTCTTGTCCGTTTTGTCTTCCTTGTCCTGATGCTCTTGAGTGGGAAGCAGCCGGGCACACTCTGCCTCTGCCCTGGTCCACTGGGCCTTGTCCGCTGGGCCCTGCCCGCCACACCAGGCCAGGGTTCCCGACTCACAAGATGGCACCTTCTGTCGGACTGCTCAGCAGCCTTGGGTCAGCAGGGCCAGGCCAGGCAGGCCAGCTCCATTTCTGGCCCATCAGCGACTCATTTTCAGAAGTCATCCCTCGGGGAGCTTGTTAAAAGGCTGTTGGCATCCCCAGGAGTGGGGCTCAATTTGCCTTTATGAATGAACCGCTCCAGAAAAATCAATGAACATATCATTCAGGTCAAGTAAACAAATGCGTTTTCTCTTTGGGGCCCGGTGCAGGGGCGGCTGAGGCCCCCCCATGGGCAGGGGAGGGGGTTCCGAGAAGCTGCTCTGTCTGGGCCGAACCCCGGCTTCAGGTCAGCACTCTGTGCGGGGCCTCGGCTCCCACGGAGCTCCCGTCCACCCCACCCCCACTTCCTGGTCCCCAACTCACTCTCAGGGGTCCATTCCCAAAGACACAGGGGTAGAAGAAGCTTCTTGGTACTTTATGACTGGGAAAGATCCTACAGAAAACCCTTTCTCGCCTTTTAAACACCCATTTTTCCTCTTCCTCCCTCATTGATGCAGTGGACATTTATTAAGCACCTACGATGTGATTCCACAGACATTTATTAAGCACCTACTCTGTGCCGGTCATGTATATGCTAGAGGCCGGGACTTGACACACAAGACACGGGCCCTGTCTTCAAGGGTCTCACATTCTGTGCAGTGGCTCCTTCTGCCACGGAATCACCAGACAAGCTTTCGAAACACACAAATCCTCAAACCATCCAGTGGATGGAGGACATCCATTCACGGCTGCCTAACTTCTAGGTCACGTTTCATATCAGGTTGTGCTATCCTTGTAGAATTTGTCTTTTTCAAAAGTACAGATCTTTTGCTTCCAAACATGTAAGCAGTAGACTATAGGGGCACCTGGGGGGCTCAGTCAGTTGAGCATCGGACTCTTGATTCCAGCTCAGGTCATGATCCCAGGGTCAGGGGATCGAGCCCAGCGTAGGGCTCTGAGCTGGCAGTGAGGAGCCTGCTTGGGATTCTCACTCTCCCCTCTCCCTCTGCCCCATCCCCTGCCTGAGTGCGTGCACCCACAGTTTCTCTCTCAGCATAAATACCTGAACATAAAAAAAAGTTTTTTTTTAAGGTACACTTCATAGAAATTTCTTTTTACTGGTACTAGACTCAAAATGTGTCTCTAGATTCATGAAGTTCCCATGACACCGAATGTTCTTCTTGCACTGGCATCTGACAGAGGATTTAGAACAAAATATTGAGCTCATTTTAGGAAAGTGAACCAGCAGTTTCTCTGGGGAGAGGCTTCCACTTCTCAGAAGACGATGTCCCCCCTCCAAACGAAGGGGGCCTCACTAGCGTCTGAGGCGCTCGCTTCCTTACACAGACTTTGGTGATGGAGCTCTTTCTGCCACGTTATCATCAGAAAAAGGTTGCTCACTGTCAGCCATACTCGAGGCACCCAGCGAGCGAACATTCAAAAAGGGAAAAGTATTTTTCCAGATCACGGAGGCCTTCTGAGCACACATTTACTACTCCAGAGATGAATTACTGACAACATGAATCTGTTATAAAACAAAGTCCTTCTGCGATATAAAGTTTCAAAGCTAAAGAAATGTTTTCGTCTTTTTCGTTCCCTTGGCGCAAATCAAAATTAAATTAAAAAATAATCAATTCTGGACAACCCGACTTTTTTTTTTTTTTTTTTTTTTGACAAACTCCCGAGGATTTATTAACCTCAAGATGGAGAGACACAATAAGGGAGTCAGAGAGAAAATCCCGACGGTCTTAGAGTCCCTGGTTCCAGCTGTTCTGAGAGCCGGTCAGATTTCTGCTGAGTTTCACAAAACACCCATGGATACGAATTGTAAAAATTACCCTGTTTGGCTAAACACGTTGAAGTTGGATTCCTGTGGCTACCTGCAACCCAAAGAGCCCTGACTAGCAGAGACCCGGAAGGATTCTGACACATTCTCTCGGCGTAAGCTGGGCTGCTTTGGGCGGCAAGGAACTGAACGAAAGCTCAATAAGGTTTCACGCTAGGAGGACACTCCTTCCTCACCTCAAGTGACAAGAAGTCTGGGCGGGGGGGGGGGGGGATCGTACAAGGCACAATGACATCATCTGGGACCCACGTGCTTTCCATTTCCTCTCTGTCCGTTTCAAGGGTCACCTTTTGTCCCGAGGCCCGTCCTCTTGCACAAGATGGCCGCCGCAGCCACAGCCCTTACGCACCCACACCCGCCACGAGTGGGAGGGAGGCTTTCTCCGCACCTATCATTTGGCTTTCCCCGAAATGCCCTGTTGGGTCCCACTGGCCAGAATTGGGTCACATGACCATGGATAGGCCAGAAAAGTGAGCCACTGGGAGAAGCAGGTTACCTGTCGAGGGAAGCAGGAAGGGTGGCCCCGGAGAGACTTCCTTTGGCGTCGGCCATGCTCTCCCTCTCTCTCACCTGTTAATCACCACTGCAAGGTAAGAGGAAGATACACACCGGACAAATAATAGTCCTCGTGAGTCATACCTTCATTCAAGGAAAATATACCGCACAAGAACATGGCCACCTCCGCATGCCTAGTGTCTGTGTTTTTGGAACTACACATGAGTGCCTCCGGGGTGAAGCGGGATACTGTCTGTGAACTGTTAACTGAGAGGTTTCTGTTTCTGGTGTTTCTTTCCACCCCTTGACCCTTCCCTGCAGTTGGCTGGACTTTTCTGTTCGTTGCCTCAGGGCAGGAGTGACACAGCAGAAATGCAGAGAGAAAAAGAATGGATCCTTAGCTTTGAATTTCAAAAACTTAGGCTAGAAATGACTCCCAGGGCTGGGAAAAAATTCGAGGTTGGTGGTGAAGGGGGCAAGGGGCAGGCCCTGGAGGGACCATGCGGATGTGAGAGGATTCAGGTCCAGCCTCCACTCCCAGGGGGACTGTCCTCAGCAGGCACCCGGGAGCTGAGCGGAGCTGAGCTCACACCTGCTGGTGGCCCAGTGTCCGGGAGCCCGCGGTGGCTGGAGTGGTGGCCTAGATCTTCCCATGGATGACAGCAGGAGCCTTGCCCACTGACCAGCCGGCTGGCAGGGCGCCCAGCTGTGTCCTTGGGGACTGCCCCTTTTGACATTGTGGGACATTCAAGCCCCCAGACATAGGGCTTGGTGGGGGCACAGGGGGGTGAAAGGCAAGCCCCAGGCCCTGATAGAACGAGCTTGTGATCAGCTCCTGAACTGGGAGTGTGTTCATTGCTGCTGTGATGACACAGGGGGAGAGTGTTGGTGTTAGTACAGCCGTAGGGCTCCCATAGGGTGTCACAGTGGCATGGTTCAGCTTAGCACAGACCCAGAGAAGGGTAAGCCTGCTCCCCACCCTTACCAGTTTCCTCACTCGCCCTGCCCTGGACCCCGTGACAGGATCCCTGGTGCTGCCTATCAGCCCCCTCTTTGAGGAACACTCTTCTTCTTCTTTTTTTTTTTTTTTTTTAACGTTTATTTATTTTTGAGACAGAGAGAGACAGAGCATGAACGGGAGAGGGCCAGAGAGAGGGAGACTCAGAATCTGAAACAGGCTCCAGGCTTCAGGCTCTGAGCCGTCAGCACAGAGCCCGACACGGGGCTCGAACTCACGGACCGTGAGATCATGACCTGAGCCGAAGCCGGCCGCTTAACCGACGGAGCCACCCAGGCGCCCCGAGGAACGCTCTTCTGATGGCTTAAGCTCCACGCATCTGTCGGGTTGGTTTTATTTTGAGGAGCTCAGCGTTCTTATTCCTCTGTTACAGCGTTGGAACCCATCTCAGCTCGGCGCGAGGGAAACTGAGATCCCCTGGGCGTCCGAATCGAGTCCTTGCGGTGTGTCACATCCGTACTAACATCCTTTACCTACGTTACTTGAACGTAGGTGACTTTGCTTAACTCTTAAAAGAGTCTTACGAGTCAGGGCGGCGCCGAATTCCATCCTATGGATGGGGCAGCTGAGACTCAGAGACGTTCAGCGACTTTCCCCGGGCCACAGAGCTGAGGGGCAGAGCTGGGATTTCCTACCCAGGCCCTCGGACCCCTGGGGGTTTTGCCATTCTCCCAGGAACATGACTTGTCCAAGGTCACACTGTCTCTCAGGAGCGTGAGTGGAGGAGGAGGAGGAGCGGAGACGTGACTCCCAACCCTCACTCGGTGCTCACAGCATTCCCTGTGGCTCCTGCTGTCACTTGCAAAGAGCCAGTGGGAACCGAGCAGGCAGCAGAGAGGAGGAAACACGGCCGGGCCATATGTAAGCCGCACGCCGGCCCCTCTCCTGCGGACGTCAGCCTAAGTGGCAAGAGGCAGCACGCGCCCTTCCCGCCACACCCCCTGCTCAGCTGACCCGGGGAAGGGCTCCCACCGCAAACACCCCACTGTTTACTTGCCCCCGTGGAGGGTGAGAGGCGTCAGGGGGCCTGGAGGGGGACACGGCCACACCAGCCATCACCTGGAATACATTACAGCAGCTGTGACTAATTACACTTTGATTTCCTCAAATTTCGATCTTCTTGGAAATTCCTTCAGAGCCCGATGGTATTCAAGGCTGTGGCAGAAAGTAAATACCAGCAGAGCCACAGGGGCCTCTGGACGGCCCATTCTCCATCCCTCTCTCTCTCTCTCTCTCTCTCTCTCTCTCTGTTTCTTTCCGAGGCCTCACACGCAAATCCCCCTAGATGATCTCCAAACCACAGCCCCAGAAGCTTGAATTGGGGTTTCCACCTAGGTGAAAAAAATGTTCCTTCTGTTCTGACGGGTGGCAAGGATGTGGTGGTGGGGGGGGGGGTGTCGCGTCCTCCACCCCACTGGGGGGCCTGTAAGCATCAAAACAGCCATCTGGGTGGCCTGTGTCCTTGGGTTCCCACCCGCGGCTCGCCCTGAGGTCATCTGAGGCAGCCCAGTGTCCTTGGCCGGCCAGCCACGCAGGGAGACCCAGAGAGGGACGCAGCTGGGGCCAGCAGGCAGGCCTGTGGCAGCCGTGTGACCAGAAGTGACAGGAGGCACAGCTGGGTGACCGGAAGTGGCTGCTCCTGGGTGTGGGCACTTGGGCTTCGTGAGGTCTCCGTGCAGCACCCCCCCGTCTGTCCATGAGGGTTGGGTGAGGGCCGACGGCCGCCATTTATTGAGCAGCTATTACATGCCAAGCCCCGCGCTGAGTCACAGATGTCCGTTGTCTGGCGTCCCTGTGGAGAGTGTGAGGTGGTAATACCCAGTTTCGCGGAGGAGGGCAGAGGTCAGGAGGTCACCGGAAGTCAAAGAGGTTAAGGGACTGGCTCAAAGCCACGCAATAAGAGCAAAGCTTCTGACCCCAGTCTGTCGTGAAGCCAGTGCCTACATTTTTACTGTCACATCGTGCGGCCTTTCCGTCTTGAAAATGCTTTGTGTCTTCTCCCAGAGTGGGGTTTGGGGTGGAATGGAAGAGACTGGCATCCCATTTCTCTGGACATCCTGATTTTGGTCCATTCTTCGGAGACAGAGAGGGAGGGAGAATCTCAAGCAGGCTCCAGGCTGTCAGTGCAGAGCCTGGAGAGGGGCTTGAACTCACGAACCATGAGATCATGACCCCCCCCCCCCCCCGGGATGGCTCAGTCAATGGAACACCCGACTCTCGGTTTTGGCTCAGGGCATGACCCCAGGGTCAAGGGATCAAGCCCCACATTGGGCTCTGTGCCGAGCGTGGAGCCTGCTTAAAATTCCCTCTCTCCCTCCCTCTGCCCCTCTCCCCTGCTCGTGTTCTCTCTCTCTCTCTCTCTCAAAATAAAAATTAAAAAAAAAAAAGATTAGAGATTTTGAGGTTTTCCGTCTTAATTTAAAGGCATCAACAAATACTTGCTTTATATAGAAAAGTTGGAACCTACAAGTAAGTGAAAGATGAAAATAAACATCAGTAATCCCACCAACCAGAAGCCACATCTGTCCTCATCCTGGCGTGTGCCCTTCTGGCTTGTGTGCGTGTGTGTGTCTTTCTGTTCATTTGAAAACTATTCGTGGAGTGTGTGCAGAGGAGATGCCAGTGCCACGAAAGAGGCAGGAGATGCGTGTGCGGGGTGAAGCCCGTGGACCCTGGTACGACACCGCCCTCGGTTGGACCCCAGCCCTGCCACTTGCTAAACGCGACCTCGGCGGGTTTCTTGACCTCACGTGCCTCACTTGCTTCGTCTGCAGGCTGGACACCAAGGCCGTGCCTGTCTCACGGGGTTGTCCAGGGCATTCGATGGGACGATGTACAGAAACGCTCAGGGCACCGTGTCTGGTATGCCGTTAACGCTCAGTACACGTGAGCTGTTCCTGTTGGTGCCAGACTCCAAACGAAAATAGGTCTCTGACTGCGTGCGCCCTTGGTCTAGCAGGGGGGGAGAAAACGTTAACCAAATGATCACGCGAGCAAACGTGAAGTTGTCTCCGAAGCGCTTCGGCGGGGAGAGGGACCCGGAGCCATGAGAGCCTGCTTCCAAAAGCCTGATCTAGAAGGGGGAATCCTGAATCCTTCCTGCAGAAGTGACGCTTGATCCGAGGCCTGAAGGAGGTGGAGGAGTGAGTTGGGCCGGGTTAGAGGGGAAGAGCGTTGCCGGCAGAGGGAACAGCCTGTGCCGAGGCCTGTGGGTGAAGCAGCACGGCCAGGGTGGGTCTGAAGGAGGCCAGCATGGCTGGGCTGGAGCATTCGGGGAGCATGATAAGATGCTAGAGTGGAGCCGTTAGCACGGCCTGGACCCTGAGGCCTCATAGAAGGCCCTTGAGAAGTTGCATTTATTCTGAGAGCAGTGGGGAGCCATCGAAAGGTTGAAAGCAGGGTGTGTAACGTGACCCGATTGATTCTTAAAGGATCCCTTAGGCTGCCTGAGAGAGAAGAGATCGGCAGGAGAGGTCAGAGTAGGGGGCGTGCCCAGGGTCACCCTTGGCTGCTGCTCCGGGTTTCGAAGTTTCCAGAGCCCTGCACTTGCTCTCCCTTGGTCTGTGTGGCTCCCAGTAAGGGGAGGAGTCTGCGGGCCAAGGGCCTTCGCCTCCCAGGGCCTCTACCCCCCCAGCTTGCCCTGCCAAGAGCCCGATTCCAAGGCTGTGGGGGCCTCTTCCTCAGGCCAGCCCTCTAAGGGAAGACCCACAGCCGGTGTGTGCAGTCCCGGACCTTAGGGTGGCAAAAGAGGCGGGGGGGGGGGGGCTGCAGCGTCTGCCCCCTGCCCTTACGGTGGGAGGCAGCAGGGCTGACCAGAGAAGGAGGAGGGGAGGGACCGCCGGCCTCCGTCTGTACTCTTGGCAAGGCCAGGCCTGGACGGGCCACCCACCACTGCCAGCATTCAGGGGAGAAGTGGTCAGACTTGAGGTGTTCGGGACGTGAAATCTCTGGGGGTTCGTGACGGGGTTCGCGGCTGAGGGACGGGCTTCTGCCTGCACACCTAGCGGCGTCGAGGGACCCTATGGAGAGGACCTGGCTCGGGCGAAGGGAAGATTCTGAGTTGGATTTGCACATGTCGAGATGAGGGTCTCCTGGGACATTTAAAAGATGTCGGGCAATTCCTTCTTTCTCTCTCTCCACACATGCAAACACGTGCGTGCACAGACACACACACACACACACGAAACTAAAATTCATTCCAGCTCTGACTGCTTTTCTGTTGGAAGGCTCTGAACCCAGGAAGCTTTGTCCCCACCCGAAGCCTTGTGTTGTTAATCCACCCTTAGTCATTGACACTTTAGTGAGAATTAGTGGCTCAGCGCCCTTCCGGCTCGATTCCTGTCGGAAAGCAGTTTCTATCTGGGGTAATCTAGGAACTTGGTGTCCTACAAGCCCCGTGTCACTGGGGAGGCCCTCATGAGTGGCCAAGGACCAGCCTGGTTCATCTTGCCCTCCCCTCCTTCACGGGCACATGGGTAGAAAGCCTGGCTGTGGCTCTGGCTCCCAGGGCTGATGGTCAAACCCCACCTGAGCTCCCTAGATTCCCCCTCCAGGCTTCTGGCTCTGGCTCTCCTTCCTACTTCTCAGCCTAAGGGAGGATGGGCTCCACATCTGTCCGCAGCTCACTCCTGGCCCACTCATTGACCGGTAGGCCAGCTTTCCCCAAACTGTTCTAGGCTGCGAAAGGATCCGCCTCCCGTAGCCTACGGCCGCATGCAGCTCCGAGCTGGGGCCTGCGGCCTCTTTTGCCACCCCCAGGCTAGGATGGGGACAGCAGCACCCCGACACCTCACCGCGCCTGGCCCTACTTGTACATCTGGGTCCTCAGATGAGGCCATCCGGCAGGGCTGGCCCCAGCTGGCACCACGGCCCAGCGCTCGGGGCTGCCAGCTTCCTCTCCCCACTCCCTGATCAAACAACCACATGTGGGCAACGGCTAAGCTTCTCCAGCTTCCCAGGGGCAGGGAGCCGGCGGGGGAGCTGCAAGCCAGCTGGCCGCGATTATCCTGGAGGCTGAGCGTGGGCCGCCGGCCTTGGGGAGCGGGGCAGCTGGCTCACCTTGGCTTTACCCCTCTCTTCCCAGAGGGGCTTGGGCCCGGGACCAGGGGCGAGAACCACAGGGAAGGGAGAGAGGAGGGCGCTGCCCTTCCCCCCTCAGTAAACCCAAGGGCCAGAACCGCATTCTGGGTGGGCCCTGAGATCTTCCTGGTGGGGGGCTCTGGGACTTTCCCGGTAGGAAGGGACCTTCGGAATCGGGACATGCTAGGCTCGGAGAGGTGGTGACTGGCCCGAGGTCACCCGGCAGCTGAGGTGGTCCCAAACTCAGGTTGTCTGAACCCTGACTCTCAGCCCGGGACTCCTCCTATCTCATTTTAAAGTCTCTAACGTATTCATCTGTCAAGAGGTTTGTATGGCATGCCTCCTATATGCTCTTACTAATGCTGGGGCTGTCCCACAGGGGAGGCCCTTGTTTCCAAGCGGCGTACATCTGGGGAGACAGACAACAAACAAGGAGCAGAAAAACAGACAAGGGAAGCTCTAACACAGTGCCCGGTGCCCAGGAGCTGCTCGATAACGCGTGTCGAATGGTAGCCGTAAGCGTTGAAGGACCAGTGGAACGTTTGTGTGTTCCGAAACTCACGGGTGGGAATCCTAACCTCCCGCGTGGTGGTATTAGGAGGCAGGGAATTTGGGAGGTGATTCCATCTTGAGGGCGGAGCCCTCCCGAGTGGGACCGGTGCCCTTACAAAAAGGGACTCCAGAGAGCTGTCTCGCCCTGCCCACCATGTGAGGACACAACCAGTATTCTGCAGCCTGGAAGAGGGCCTTCACCAAGAACCTGACGCTGCTGGCACCCTGATCTCAGACTTCCGGCCTCCAGAACTGTGGGAAATAAATCTCTCTTGCGTGTAAGCCACCATGGTAATTGGTTACAGCGGCCCAAACTAATACAGGTGACCACATTCAGGTGGTCGAGGATGTATTCTCAGCAGAGGTGATATCTGACAACAACAGGATGGAATCAGTCATGTGAAGATTTGGGGCGAAAGGGTTTCACAGACGGTCACAGCAAGTGCAAAGGCCCTGAGGTTGGAATGAGGTCATGTGGCCGGAGCAGAGTGAATGGGAAGCAGGAGTGGGAACATGAGTTCAGAGAGATCGATGGAGGCCAGATCAGGCAGGTCTTGGTAAGGAGATGGCAGGATGATCTCACCGGGGCTCCGTGGCTTCTTGGTTCCAGGCTGACCCCCCAAGTGGATGAGGCCCTTGGAGGAACCCCGTGCCTCCACAACCCAAGGCGCCTTCTTTCCTGTCCTGTCCTTTGGAGAAGAGGGTGCCAGGGTCTGTGAGTGTGGGGACTGGAGTCATGGTCTGACTGGTTATGTGACCCTGAGTCCGTCCCCGCTCATCTCTTGGCCTCAGTCTTATCAGAAGCGAGAGAATTGGGCTCTCAGTTCTGCAGATGGCACACAGGGGAGAGGGGAGAGGAGGGAAGACCAAACAAAACTCAAGGTGATTAAACAGGTGTCTGGCTGGGCTTGCCCCTGATTGCACCCAAAGCCCCCTGATCAGCCCAGTCCTTAGGGCTGGGAAGGGAAGGTCCTTGCAGTACAGGCTGGTGGACAGCAGAGGGCACCAACTGAATGGCCAGGGATCTCGGGAAGGAGGAAGTAGTTGGTCTGGGGTTGGTACATAATGGTTGGTGGCTACCAAAGATTTCACTTTCATAATAATCAGTGACAGCTGGTATGTATCCATGTGGATTCATTTAGCAAAGACCCACTATGCTGAGCCCTGTTCTCAGTCTCAGGGAAATAGAGAATGATGTCGGTTAGGAGCGGGAATTAGCCTGTATCTTGAATGTTCGTTTGCTTTGATTGGAGCAGTATGCCTGGCACACAGTGCTAAGAAAAATCGGAGACTGCATCTTGATTAAGGGGGATAGAATGCTACGATTGATTAGCCATGCCTGTAAAGGTGAGGTTAGAGGGGGTCAGGATGAGTGTCAATGTCTCTTCTCTCGCGCAAACTCATTATCGGACAGCTGAGTAAATCAAGACTCAGAGATGCCGAGTTTATTTGTACCGGGTCATGCACCTGACAAGTGGCGGAGTTAGGACTGTGTACGTTGTGTAATTGGCTAGCCATTTCTGGGCCTGAAGAAATTGTATCTCCAGGCCTGCAGGGACTCTCTGGACATTGGTGCCATCACCGACGATCACCGTGGTTAACCAGAATGCTCCCTGATCGGGGAGGGCACCGGAAGTATCGCCCCCTGGGGTGGCGCTACAATATTGGCTGCATAGAGGGCCAAGCCGGTGACCAGCGGGGCAAGAGGAACCATTCCAGAAGCAACCGTAGGTCCAAACAGCAGCCAAGCAGAGCTCAGCCTTGACCCAGGCCACTGGACTGGGGCCCCCATGTTCGTTACACGGCACCCCATGCCTCCTGAGTTTCCACTGACTTCAGATGCATGGAGGGCACTGTACTGGGTCCGTGTACCGGGGGGTATGGAGGAACCTGAGCCAGTTTTTACGTAAGGCATTTGTACTGCCTCTTGGTGGGGACAGTGTAACACAAACCCAAGGCGGAACGAGACAGAGCTAAGAGGCAGCAGCGGCACATGGCCAGGGCCGTCTGTTCCCACGAGGGTAGGCCTGGGGGGGGGGGGGGGGTGGCTCGCAAAGGAAGCGCTTAAATGTTAAAATAAGTCACGCTCTTTGAGAAGCCATGTTTATTGCAACTTGGAAGATAAAACATAAAAAAACAAAGTCAGGAAAAGCCTGTAGTCAATCTCCTTATACAAAAATGATCACTATCAATATCTTAACCGTGTATTTACCCATAAATATATGCTGAATATATGCTCGGTTTTTTTTTTTTATTTACCCATAAATATATGCTGAGTATATGCTCGATCTCTTTTTTAGAGATGCAAATTCTGCCCCTCATCAGAGACGCTGGGGGTGGGCCCCCACAGCCATTTGAATAGGCCTTCCAGGTGATTCTGATGTATCTGGCTCGAGTTTGAGAACCGCTGGCTTTGCGTGTTATGTACGACTTTCCATTGTCATTAAGCATTCTTTGCCAATTTGACGTTCCGTGCCGGGGCGCTCTCTTATTGTCCGAACTTGATTAATTCTCTGAAGCGGTGCTGTGGTGACCATCCGGTGTGTGCCCATGTGCCCACCAGGGCTTGTGGAGGTTGGTGCCCTTCGAGCCGGGCCAGCGACAGGAGGCGAGGGGCGGGGGGGTCACTGCTGGCAAGACTGGGGCCCATCTCTGGTCTGCGGCTGTGAACGGACAGGAGTGACCAGAGCTCTCCTCCCCTCCACACCCTCCCTGGAGTGGCCCCAGCAGAGCAGGAAGCGAGCGGTGAACCCGTCAATATCAATTGGAAGGGACTTGGGCAAAAGGAGTCCAGATTTCCTGGGGCCAGTGGTCTGTGCCACAAAACAGAGAAGCCACACTGTCAGGCGCGGCCCAAGGAGAAAGAAGGAGCTAATAAGACGGCTTTGGTGCACGGCCTGGCCAGCCCCGGCTTTGCTTTGTTATTGTTTTCTCGTGTGTTTGTGTGTTTTTCCGTTGCATATGGAGAAAAGTTGGAGCCCCTGTCTGTCTTAGAATGTCCGACTCTGCATGCCTGAACAGCTACTGTTAATCCAGGCTTTGTCCTCTTTCATGACACAAACTCCCAGCTTCAAAGTCGGGCCTCCGTAGGTCCCCCTTGGACCCCCACCATCATCGACTCTCCCCCAGAATGCCCCGGCCCCGGTTCCTCAAGGCTTCACCGTCCGCTTTGTCTCTTTGGCTTATTAGCTCTTGGGTTAGGCGGGGATGGATAGAAGATGCTGGAAACGAAGGGGCAGCTCCCAGCAACGGGATTAATCGAGATGATGCGTGAATGGACGAGGAGTGATCTGTGAGCTGATCACCCCAACTTCCAACAAGCTATCAGTGGCGGGGTGGGGGGGCCATGCTCCTGACAGCTGGGGGAAGTTAGTTCACCTGGAGCCCCAGAGCACTGCGGAGGGGCTGGGCCTTCGGTGGGCGCCTCAGAGAAGACCAAGGCCGAGGCGGGACCCGCCTGTGACTGGGAGGCACTGGTTTGGGCCCTGCTCAGGTTGCAGCCCGGGCTGGCCCCCTGATCCTGCCATTTTACTGCTCAGTCAACTCACTGTGGTTCCCGAGACAATGAAAGTCCCAAAGTCCTAGCCCGGGGTGGAGGACACGTCTTCCCAAGGCCCAAGATCTCTCCAGCTCTGTCTCCCAGAAGAGCACCCAATAAATATTGGCGGAATGAACGAGCGAACGGATGAGTGAACACCACGCTCTCTAGCCAGGCGGCTCACTCTTTACACTATGCTTGAAACGCGTGTTGTGTTTCTCTGCCACCCTTGCTCTCTACTTGCCCCAAATCTGCTAATGCCTCAGGGCCTGGTCCACAACGCACGCTCCTTAAAGGTTTGAAAATGAAAATGTGAACGCAGGAATGACTAAAGAGACAGAATTATGTTCCAGATGCCTTGTGGTCTGTGTGCTGACTGCCTCTCAGGGCTCCCGTGACCTCGTTTCCACCTGTCTCCTACAGGTGTGTGTGTTGGGGGCGGGGCAGTTTCTTTGTACCCTCGACGGAGTCCGGGGCTCAGACCAGGGGAGCAGGAGAATGACCATCTTGCTACAGCCCTCTCCTGACGGGGCTGACTCAGTCCATCAGCTGGCAGATCCCTCCCCGTTTAAACTGGGAAGAGAAGGCCCCTTTTTGGGCGAATAGGTATCGCCAAACTTTATTCACCCTGATTCCAGAAAGGATGGTCAGAAAAGACACGTGAACAGTAGAAACGTTAATTCAAGGCCAAGAGGACAGAAACGGTGAATGGAACTGAGGAAATGATTGTACCAGGAACTCTGGCTGAAACCCGATTTGTCCCTGAGCTTCCCGGCCATTTCACTGAGACCCCGAGAGAGGGAAGGGACTTGCCCCAAGTCCCAATAACAAGTACCATGCACCTTCTCGTTGGACCCTGATAGGAGCCCTGCCCCACAACTACCACTGTGTCTCCATTCCACAGATGGGGCAACTGAGGCACAAAGAGGCGAAGTAATTTTCCAAGGCCACACGCCTGTGTGTCAAACCCAAGCAGTCTGGCCACGAAGGCTGGGTCCTGAGCCACACTGCCCTATCCTGCGGTGCTCTAAATGAGAAGGAAGAAAGAAAGGGGAAAGGCCAAGGACCCATCATCCATCTCCGAATATTTTCGGAGCCTCTGATGGATTCAGCACATGAGCAGGGCCAGCGGCAGGCTCTCTCCGAGGTTCCAGCCAAGGTGTGGCGGCCTAACAGTGGCTCTCGGTATGTTT
The DNA here is from genome assembly GCF_046562875.1 of Panthera onca. Taxonomy (NCBI): domain Eukaryota; kingdom Metazoa; phylum Chordata; class Mammalia; order Carnivora; family Felidae; genus Panthera; species Panthera onca. The sequence continues at coordinate 202,816,488 of NC_138346.1, forward strand.
CTTCCCTCAGGCAACCCCCATGGAGCCACCACAGCCTGGACTCAGAAGAACTGTGACGGTGGCATTTCAGGCGGTAAGCGGGGAGCACACTTCAGCTCCTCCTGCCTCCGGTGACTGCGGGCTTCTTGGCAGAGGCGGCCGTGTCCCAGCCTCGGAAGAGGGTTGGTGTTCCGAGAACTCCGTCCGGGAAGAAGCAAACCCATCTCTTGAAAAGCTGCAGCAATAAAGAGCCCCCCTCTCTGTCGAGAGGATAGAAGAAACCGTCCTCAGGAAGCCTGGAGTCTGCTCTTCTAGGATGCTTTAGCCTCTTTGAAGGAGGCCGTTGGGACCTCCGACCCCGGCCCGGCCACCCCTCACCATCTTCGTGGCTCCCCTGGTGGCAGCCGCTGCTTCCCAGTCCCAGGTTGTTCCGACCAGTCCCCTGGTCCGCCTCCTTTACCAAGAGGCTCATAGGGTCATTGGATCTGGGTCTCGGATGGGACGTTGGCTGTCCCCTGTGGGGCGTGTGGCAGAGGATACAGGCCACTCTTCAAGGCAGCAGAACCTGAATCCAATGCCAGCTCCTCTCTCTCTGGAACCTTGGACACCTATCTTCAAATTTGGGGAAATCTCAGTCGTTATGTCCTAACATTTATTGTTTGCCCCACGCTCCCCATTTTTTCCTCCTTGGACTCCAAGTACACATACCTTAGGTGGTTTAATACTGTCCCAAAGGTCCCTTAAGCTCTTTTTACTTTTCCGCAATCTTTTTTTTTTTTTTTTTTTTTTGTCTCCCCGGTCCTCGTATCGAGTAATTTCTATTATTCCGGCGTCAAGGTCACTGATCCTTCCTCCAATCAGCTTTTAAGTCCACCTAGTGAATTCTTCATTTCATTGATGGTACTTTTCAGTTCGAGAACTTCTGTTTGGTCCTGTAAAAGTTAGTTTTAATCTCGCTGCTGAGTTAGGGTTATCTTTTCCCATTTCTTTGCACATCTGATCATTTTTTTACTGCATACTACGGATGATTCTTTGTAGAGACTCTGCGTTCTTTTCTCTTCCTCCGAAGGTTGCTGGTTTGTGTTTGATTACGTGGTTCAGTAAGTGGCCTATCACCTTGAACTTGTGTGGGCTTGGTTTTACATTTTGCTAGGGTGGACGAGGGGAAGCCAAAGGGTTTTTCCAAGCCCCTGTACCGTGTGGCTCTTGTCCAGGGTTGTTTTAAGTTTTGGCAGAGTGGGTCTAGAGCGGCCCCACCCAAGAGCACTAATGACATTTTGGACTGGCAGTTCGCTGTGGTGAGGGCCGTCTTGTGCATCGTAGGAGATGTTAGCCAGCACCCCTGGCCTCCACCCAATAGATGGCCAATAGCAACTCCCATAGCCTTGACCGTCAAAAATGTCTCCAGATGTCGCCAAATGTCCTCAGGGCAGGGGTGGGGGGAAAGGCAATGTCACTCCTGGTTAAGAACCATTGCTCTAGCTCTTACTTCAAGGTATTTGCAAAGAACCTCCCTTTAACAGAGTGCCTCAAATACATTTTGACATTCTCCTCAAATGAGGTTACACACTCGTCACACGGGGCTGACTGGGCTGAGGGAAGAACTGTGTTCCACTTGTGTGCCTCACTGCTGAAGTCCGCTACGAATTCATACACATGAAGATAAATCTGGGAGCAATCTTGGGAAATTAATCGCAAATTACAGTACAATTTTTAGGACGTTGAATTCGTTATATGTAAATATTTTAAATAGGCCTCCATATTTGGTGTGGGTGCTTTCGTCCGCTTTTAAATATGATTAGCCTCCCACGACGGAAATGACCGGGGCCTCTCTTGTCTGTGAGGCTCAATGTATATTCTCTCCCTAGTCTCCTTGCTCTGTTTTCCAGCATGTTCCGCTGATGGCTCTTGCTGTCTTTCTAAGGAGATGTCTCTACTCCTCCCTTTTCCCTCTCGGTTCCTCTCCTCTTTCCCACAGGAAGAACCTAGGGCCCAGGGTCAGGTGGGGGTCCTGGTGAGAGAGGGCGGTGTGCTCCGGTGAGCCGGTGGGGGCTGGTGCAGCTGGAGGCTGCAGAGAGAACCTTCTTCAGGCCTGCTCTGGGCTGAGATGTCAGCAGGAAATTCGGAGGAAAGAAGAAATAGTTTGGCTGCTGTCTACACCTTGCCGGGGCTTAACCCCAAACCACACTGGTTTTCTCTAAACGGCTTCTTGGCAACTTAGAGACGAAATATGGGTAAAAAGAAATGGCAGCTCAAGATAAGTGAGGACGCCGTAGGACAACGCTAGGGTGCTGTACGTGAATCCAGATCTTCCAGCCCCACAAGGACCTCCAAAGTGACCTCCCAACAGCCATTGTCATCCCTGAGAAACGACGATCAGGAGGCATTAGAAGGTGGCAGTAAGGGCATGGGGGCTTTCGTATCATTTGCAAAAAAGAAGAGTGGGTAGATTCTTGGAAATCACTGGCCAACCACGAGGCCCTGCCTGGTGCCGCTGCTGTGATATTCTAGAACAAACCAGGGAGCAGCAGCTAAAAGTGATGACGGCTGACAACAGAGCCCTGCCAGACTAACTTCATTCTGCATTTGATCTCTTGTTGGAGCTGGCAGGGGGAGCGTGACCCAACAACCTTCCCAAGATGCCCAGCGGGCACGCCCCCCCGGGAGCCCGTTCTTCCGGGGTCCCCAAGCTCTCACCGGGCCCCGCGTTTGCGTTCGTTCCTCCAGCCCTCACGTCCTCAAGCTCTTCCCTCCCTCTCCCTGCTGGTGACTCTGGGCCTTCACCCTTGTCGTTCTCATTCCTTGCTCCCGGCCTACTGGTCCCCTCAAGTGTTTCCCAGCCAACTCCTCCTCCTTCCTCCCGACTCAGTTTAAACATTACTCCTCCAGGGAGGCCTCAGCTCTGCCTGCATGGGTCCTTCCCCCGGTGCGACGACTCAGCACCCTGGCGAGGATTGGTTTCGCGTCCACCCCGACTGTGAGCTCGGGTGTCTGTTGTGTACGCGACTGCGTGTGGAGGGCACGCGGCAGGTGCACGAGGAAATCGGTGCGGAAGGAGTAAAGCGAAGTCTTTAGAGCTCATCTTGGCCTGGGTCCTGAGATGTGGTTGAAGGACCTGTGGATAGTTCAGCTGGAAAAGAGAAGGTTCTGAGGAAGGCTGTCATTTGGAAGACAGACTTGACAGTTACAGACGTTGTGAAATAGAGCAGATCACGGGTAGCTCAGTCGTTAAGTATCCGGTTCAGCTCAGGTCGTGATTTCACACGGTTCATGAGTTCGAGTCCCACGTCAGGCTCGAGCCCTGCTTCGGGTGAGCCCCACCTTTCTCTCCCTCTCTCTCTCTGCCCTTGGCTCATTTGTACTCTCTCTCTCTCTCTCTCTCTCTCTCTCAAAAAAGAGAGCAGAACCAGGAGCTGCAGGCACAAGCCAGAGGGAAGCAGGTTTTTGCCTGCTCTAAGTGAAACCCATTTGTGCTAGAGACTGCTGGTCGCCTATTCCTTCTTTAGTAACAGAACCTCAGTTTTTCTCAAGGTATCCCTGTGTCATTAAAAGGTCCCATTGCCACTCTATTATGCAGCAAGTATGACCATGTGACTGAATCAGTGGAAGTTGTTGAGTGGGACTTCGAGGAAAGCCCTCTTTAAGGGTTCGGACAGTGGGCACGTGCCATTTTTACCCTCCCCCTCCTTCCTTTTTCGCATCTAGAGTTGCACACCCGATGGCTGGAGCACCAGCAGCTACTTTGGAAACGGGAGAAACCGTGAGAATAGAAGCCACGTGCTAAGGATAGTGGAGGAGAAAGAAGGATCTGGAGGTGGTAAGGGTGTTGCAGAACTACCACACCCACTCCAGCTCTTACTTCCTGACTCCTAGGAGAGGTAAACCTTTCCTTTATTTATTGGGTTGTATTTCTTTATCTTAACGGATACACCAGATGTTCCCCTCCACCCTTGATGAGGGTCTCCAGCTTCCGGTGCATTTAGGGGAAGGGCCATCCTGCAACTTTTTGTTCTGTGGCCTCAGACGTCCCTGCTGCCACCTACTCCTCACCCTCACCTGTGGTTTCCTCCTCTCTTGCCACCTCTTTGCCCCACATTGGACACGACTCCCCCGCCTTCGTCCTCATGAAGCTGCTCCAGCACAAGGTTGCTGCCTACGGCAGGCGTTTCCTGAAGGTCGGGGGGGTAACACTGGGTCACTGCAGCACAGAGCAGGGCCCCGTTTCAAAATCAATGCCAGCTATCACGTTTCTAGAAATGTCTTAGCCACACCCCACCAGCAGAGATTTCTTGCTTGTGCTGTTTTTCCTTCGGTTCCCAAAGAAACCGTTTCTCCTGCTTCTCTCACCCCATCTCCAGCTGCCAGCCAACGGCCCCCAAATTCGGGTCCTCTCCTGCCCCCATGCAGAACAGGCAGGCCCCCGGCCTCCTCCTTACAGAGCCGCTCACGCCTGATCTTCATCCACATATGGTATTACATGAAATTATACCTTTTCTTTAATCTTGGATCAAGTTCTTAGATAAGGTCCATTCCCTCTGATCAAAGCAAACCCTGGGGCTGGCAAGTTGGGGCTGTTTCTTTGTAGATGTACAGAATCAGCATCTCCCACATGGGGTCCAGGAATCCCTATTTTTAATGAGTTCCCTGGGTGGGGGAGGGCAGTCACTGAGGCCCAGAGAAGGGAAACGACTAGCTGAAGGTCACACAGCTCGTGACCGGCAAAGCCTGAAGTAGATCTCAGATCGGCTGAAGCCTCTTCCAGGACTCTTAAACTACCCTGTGCTACAGCTTGGGCTCCGGGTTTCGAGGCGTCCCGTAAGAACCCAGCGGGTCGGCTCCATCAAGGACCACAGCCTGCTGGCCGGCCCCACGGCAGGCCTCCAGCCCGTCCGGGTTTAGCCTAAGAGCATCAGAAAGAAACCCAGGAGCTCCTCTGGGTCCCCTCAGAGTATGGAAGCCGTCGGCCCTGTGGCGAGGCCCAGAGGGGAAACGGAGGCACAGAGAAAGAGACCGACTTTTATCATCAGTTGCAATGTGCTTCATCCTGAAAGGTCAGTGCTGCAGCTGCCTGTAAGCTCCACCGGCCGGAGGGTTTGTTCTGTTACCGTTTCGGTTCACGTTAAGGAACAAAACCTAAAGGAGAGTCGGGGCTTAAATGCACAGGAGAATAACAGAAGTGTATTTCCGTGTGTCACAGCTTCTCTCTCCTAATGGAGTCGTGGTGGGTTTCCTTTTCCTTTCTTTTCCGAGCTTTCCGGACGGACACGCCTCCTTTCGCTGTGCTGGCTTTACCGTGCCTTGCAGATACTGCGTTTTTTGCAAATTGAAGGTTTGTGGCCACGCTGCATGGAGCGTGTCTATCAGCACTGTTTTCTCCAAAAGCATTTGTTCGCGTCTCTGTGCCACATTTTGCTCATTCTCGCTGTATTTCAAACTTCTTTGTTATTATTTTATTCGTTCTGATGATTCGTGGTCAGTGGTTTCTTTCTTTCTTTTTAATTTTTATTTGAGAGAGAGAGAGAGAGAGCATGAGTGGGAGAGGGGCAGAGAGAGAGAGAGGGAGAGAGGGAGAGAGGGAGAGAGACTCCCAAGCAGGCTCTGCACGGTCAGCACGGAGCCGGATGTGGGGCTCGAACCCATGAACTGTGAGATCACGACCTGAGCTGAAATCAAGAGTTGGGACGCTTCACCGACTGAGCCACCCAGGCGTCCCTGGGCAGTGGTTTCTCGAGAGGGACTCTCTTCCTGGAGAAGATGCTGTCAAGATTGTTGAAATGACCACAAAGGATCTGGAACATTACACAGACTGAGTTGATAAAGCAGCAACGGGGTTTGAGAGGATTGCCTCCAGTTTTCAACGAAGTCCTACCATGTAAAATGCCATCAACAGCATCACACATTACGGAGAAATCATTCATGAAAAGAAGGGTCCCTGGATGGGGCAAACTTCATTGCTGTCTCACTTTAACGACTTGCCCCAGCCACCCCACCCTTGAGGACCCACCGCCCTGATCGGTCAGCAGTCATTAACAGTGAGGCAAGACCCCTCCACCCCCAAAAAGGTTACAACTCGCTGAAAGCTCAGATGATGGTTAGCATTTTTTTTTTTTTTGGCAATAAAGTATTTTTAATTAAAGTATGCACGTTTTTTAGACTTGCTGCTATTATACACTTAATAGACTATAGTACGGTGTAAACATAACTTTATACACCCTGGGAATCTAAAAAATTCTTTTGACTTGCTTTATTGTGATATTTGTTTTATTGCCATGGTCTGGAACCGAATCTGCAACATCTCCGAGGTGTGCCTGTATTACTAATAACAAGTTATATTTGTATTTGGGGTCGAAGGGAGAAAGTCATTTCCAGGGCCAACAGGAATATTGGGGGAGTCATGATTCAGATGCGTCCTGCCCCATCTCCGGCTTTGGGGCTGGCATTGGCGACGGTCTCTCTGCCTCCGGGGCAGGTGGGCCAGTCAGGTTCCTGCCTGTTGCCTGGAATACCAGAGAGGCCCTGCCCCCTTGGGACCCTGGTACCTCCTGGCGCCTCTGTGCTTACACTGGAGATTGGAGTTGGAAGGGTTTTGCTTATTGGATTTGGGCACGCAGCATCTGGCCATTTGAATCTGAGCATGCCCAGCTATGGATGGACACGTTGCTTTTTCTTTAAAAAAATTTTTTTAATGTTTTTTTATTTTTGAGAGAGACAGAGACAGAATGCGAGTGGGTTGGGGCAGGGAGAGAGGGTGACACAGAATCGGAAGCAGGCTCCGGGCTCTGAGCTGTCAGCGCAGAGCCCGACGCGGGGCTGGAACCCACAAACTGCAAGCTCATGACCTGAGCTGAAGTCGGACGCTTAACCGACTGAGCCCCCCCCCAGGCGCCCCTGGCGGACACATTTCTGATGGTGGGCAGATCCACGGGGGGCTGGATCTAGCTCAAGAAGTACCTACAAGTGGTGTGGTATCTGTGGCTGGAGTAGATGATGAGGGCTCCACCACGCAGGTGTTTTCTGCCTTATGGCCGCTCATGCTTCACGTCTTGAGGCTAATTCCCCTCCACCCCCCAACCCCAGAAAGATTCAACACGGAGATCCATAGGCTAAAGGGTCGGAGGGGTTATGTTTCTGTTTGCATCTACCGTGCTGGGCAAGTCCCTTAACCTCTTTGGGCCTCAGTTTCCTTACCAGCAAAGTCATGGGGCAGAGGAAACTGATTGCTGAGTTGCTGCCGTGGCTGACGTTCTGGAATTCTCTTTGGCTTCTGGTGGGCCTTGCTAATCGCAGGCACCCCAGGGAAATGTGGGAGTGTTCCTGGACAGATTACATCTATCCCGGTGGACAGACCCTGATGGGAGTTGGGGGAGGGAGACGAGAGGACCCCATCTGTGCCGGCAGTCAAACCTTTTAATCATGGCTCTTCGGGGTGGTGCAGGCTGGGGATGGGGCAGGGCTCTGTGGATGAACTCGGGCAGTTGTGTTTCCCGGAAGGTTGATTCTCTGCTTTTCAAGAATTTGAATTTCAGAGCTCGGGTCTGGACAGCGTTGAATGGCACTCACAAGGAGTGGCTGTCGGCCTGGGGGCAAGTTACCTTCCCTCTCTGGGCCTTGCCCCTTGTCTGTTGGAAGAACGGCTGGACCTCTCCACCTCCTAAGGTCTCCCCAGGCTCTGCTGTCCACAGGCCTCACATGTGACACGGACCAAGCAACTGCAGTAGCCGTCATGGCGCCACCTTCCAAGAAGGGGCCGTGTGCCAGGCACCCAGCACCCACCTGGCCTCAGGGCCCAATATCCAGAGGCGGAGACTGAGGCTCAGAGGTCACGTGCAGAAGTCACTCGCTAAGGTTGAGCGGCTAGTTGGAGGCAGAGCTGGGGCTCGGAACCAGGGGTCCTGGGCCTGGAGCCTGCCTTCTTTCCTGCGTTGCCATTCCAATGTCCTGGGGCTGTCACAACGCTCTCCCGCTACCTGGGCGTCTGTCTCTTCTCTCCCTCCTCCTTCCCCTTCGCCTCCTCCTCCATCCTGCCTCCCATCTTCCCCTCCAGGCCTGCCCGGCTGTCCGGCCCCAGCTCTGCCAGTGTGTCCCGTGTCCACTGAGCCGGGACGACGCTCTGTCCCACGACGCTCGCTCCACCTGCCCAGCGGCAGCCCCGCCCGCTCCAGGGACTTTCTGGCTTGCGACCAGTTGCTACAGAGAAACCCTGAGCTCGATTTTTCTGACCACCCGATGGCCACCGTTACCTCCACTTAATAAATTGCACAGAAGCCATGGGTGGTCGACGGCAAGAGGCCTGCACGGGCCGAGTTGGAAATTAAATGCAGTGGCCAGGAGCGGGTTTGAAGGCAGCAACAGGAACCATGAATATTTTACAAGAAACCGGAATTATTAATGTTTCAATAAAAAACAAAACCCCAATGTCCATGTGAAGATTACATGTGACTTAAAGCCTTCAGAAAACCACTGTGGTCCTCCTCCGCTCTCTCTTAAACCACTCAGCGGGGCTTTGCTTAAAGCATCCCCATCTTGCCAACCCTCAACCCACCAGCTCTAAATGGTGGCGGGGAGGGCTGCATCCGCCCGGCCGCCCTGATAATTAGCACGGCCCCCCCCCCCCCACCTTCCTTCGGAGCTACGGGCGACCAGAGAAATATTTCTGGAAGACTATTTACGAACTTCCCCATCATCATCAATCATACGGTGAAGAAGGAGCGGGGCAAGATTTCTTACCTCAAGGAGCCTCTAATGCAAAAAAGCTATTTACTGGGCACGGACGGGGGCTGAGATTCTGATGCCATTACTATAGAATACATAATAGCATCAATAATTAAGTATAAATTGGATTTAATATTTTATGCTGGCGACATGTAATTTACACTCTACCCGAGAAATCAAAGGTCATGTCTGAAATAAATGAGCGTGGGGTCGAGCCGCCAGTGGAATTAGCGCTTTTCCCCTCCTGGTATCGGGAGCTGACGACAGAGAACAGGAGAGGCGCGCTGGGCCGTGGGGAGTGTGGGAAGAGTTGGGGTCTGGGAACCTTGGGGAGACGCTGGCCTCCGGAGTGCCGAGTGTGGCTCTAAAAGCGGCCCCAGGCCTCCCTGGGGTGGGCGGATGTTTCTGGAGGCTCTGGGGGTGGCGGGGGTGGGGGGAGGCACTGGAGGGCTGGTGTTGGAGAGGTCAAACGCAGAGGCAAGTCCGCCCCTGAGACGGACGGGCACGGCGGGGTGGTAGCACTGGAGAGCTGGCGGGGTCCTGAGGGGAAACTGAGGCCCAGAAAAGGGAAACGGTTTCCCCGGAGCTGTGCAGGGACTCAGTGGCAGGGCCACAATAGGACCCCAGGCTCCCGGCTCCCAGCGTTTGTCAGAACTGCTCTGGCCACCGGGATGGGAGGTCATGGCCCAGACCTCTGGGTGTGTGTCCACTTCTCTGCTGGAGACACTGACCCTGGCCCATGCTGGCGTCTGGCTCTGTCCCGTGTGGTTCTCCGAACTGTTTGGCCACGGCCAGGGAGCGGGGAGGGGAGGCTCGGTCTCCAAGGTGGAGGTTGGGGCCCAGGCTGGAATTGTGAAGCCTTGAGGGATGGTTAGGCAAGGGTGCCCCCTGCGAGGGGGGCTGAAGATCCGGGTCGCTGTTAGGCAATTAACAAGCCGAGCGTGTGTGTTCACTAAACCCCTTCGTAGCTTCCCACTCTGCCCCAGGAGAAAAGCCAGGGTCCTCTTCCTGCCTGACAAAGCCCTTCGCCATCTGGCACCTGCTCACCCCTTCTTCTCTGTCTCCTGCCTCCCTCCTGCGCGCACCCTGAGCTCCAGCCACACCAGATCCAGCAGTGACCCTGTGGGCCACGCTCCTCTGTCTCCAGGCCCTTGTCCCACCCCTTCCCTCTGCCTCGGACACCCTTGCCTAGATACCCACGTGGCCCCCTCTCCGGCCTCTGCCCTGCCCGAGGCTCTCTCCTAAGCAGTCCCTGCCCATCCTGCCCCACCCCCATCCACCTCGCCCCGCTTCACCTTCCTCCCCGCTGCTCATCAACCCCTGCATTTTATCTACTTGTGGGTGTTTTGAATGTCTCCCCTCTTTGGAACGCCAGCCTCAGTCGGTCTGCTCACTCACTGCAATTTCCACAGCGCCTAGGGCAGTGCTTGGCTTATACAACGTGCTCAATTAATATTCGTTGGTTAGAAGAACAAAAGACTCGGGTTCACGCCAAATCATCTTTTAATGTCTTTGCACAGCCATCGCCTCCACCAGGGAAGTCTGACCCATCCTCCCGGTTAACCCCGAACCCCGCCCCCCTCCAAGGTGAGTCAGGTGCCTCCTCAGCACCCCACAGGACCACATTCTAGCGCCGTTCTTGGAGGTTCTGTCTGTTTTCTTGTCTGTCCCCCTACTCGCGCTCTGGTCTCTGAGGCCCCCTCAGGGCTAGTGCAGGCCTGCCTGCCATAGGCGCTCACTGAGTGCTGGGTAGATGCATGGACGTCCTGGTCCCCAGGCATGTGGGCGCTCCTGCTGGCAGACCCCAGTGAGAAGCCACGGGGCTCAGGGGGTGGTCGATGTCACCGGCACCTGTCAGCCTCGTGGGCCCAAAGCAGGGTGGGCAAGGCAGAAACTGGACGTGGAAAGGCAACCAGAAGAGCACAGCCTGGTGGTAAATATTTATTGAAGTGAATTAACCAGGAGGCAGGGAAGGGAGTTTCTGCCCCAGGATCCTCTAAGAGGTGTGCTCAGCGGACTGGTGGTTCGTGCGTCTGGAGAGAGGGCTCCGTTCTGAGGGGGTGGGGACAGTCTGGCCAGGGGACACGGAGGTCGAGTTCGCCACCCCAAGGTCTCTGATCTTTTCTGGAGCCCAGACCACTGGCCGGGTCATGAACAAGCTGTCAAGCTGGTATTGGTCACTGGACTTCCTCCTTTTAAAGCAGACGCCGTCTGGGGCCGCCTGGGTGGCTGGGAGCGTCCCACTTCGGCTCAGGTCATCATCATCCCGTTCGTGGGTTCAAGCCCCACCTCGGGCTCCGTGCTGACATGGCACAGCCTGCTTGGGATGCTCTCTTCTGCCCCTCCCCCACTCACGCATGCCCACTCGCTCTCAAAATAAATAAGCTTAAGAAAATAAATAAAGCAGACGCCATCAGATCTCTCTGCTGTGCACAGTGCACCCTTCATAACGACCGGCGTCTGCATCCCGTCGCACGCACGAGGGGTCTGTGGCTCAGAGAGGTCAAGAAAGCTGCCCCAGGAGGCACAGTTGATGAGAGGCAGAGGCAGGATGGGGCCTAGGCCTGGGTGCTCTCCCTGGGCCACGCTACTCTCCCTCAGCCCACCCCAGGAAAGAGAGGAGGCTGCCTGGGGAGGGGACACCATTGAGATCTGCCCCAAATCCTGGTCCTCCCCACACTGGCTGTGTCATTTTGGGTAAGTCACTCAACCTCTCTGAGCTCCTGTTTCCTCATCTGCAAAATGAGGCTCAAGATCTCTAACTGGCAGGAACGTCACAGGGATGCCGGTGAGACGCTGGCACGAGCTAGACACGCTCAGCGGGCCTCGGCTTTGTGATGTCTGAGCTGGTTGGTGTGGATTGCTGTCACGTGTCTGGCTCAACAGAGGAGAGAAGAGAGAGAGGGACACTCTGTGGCAGGCCCTCCTCACCGCTGCAAGGGTGTCTTAAAGGAAGCTACTTGCCACGTGCTGTGGTTGTCTATTTCTGCGTAAAACACGATCCCCAACTCAGCGGCTTAAGGCAATGGCATTTTTTAATAACCACTCTGTTCTGAGAGGTAACTGGGCTCAGCGAGGTGATCCTCACTCGGGTTTCTCACACGGCTGTGGTCCCAGAGGACCCCAGCTGGTGGGCCTGCTGGCTAGACGACCCCCATATGCTCTCTCTACGTGGCCTGGGCTTCCTCAGAGCATGGCGTCTGGGCTCCAGGAGGGAACATCTCGAGACGGCCGATGGCAGCCCCCTTGCCCTTCATGACCTGGCCTCCAAAGTCACACAGTGTCACTTCTACTGTCGTCTCTGGCCCAGCCAGATCGAGAGAGGGAACACACAGGTCGTTATCGCCACGTTAGAAGAGCAGGTGGCATGGAAATTGTCATGGTGGCCATGTCCGGAAAAGTCAGTGCGTCTCACTGCATGAGTTCTGTGGCCCTGGGAGGTTCACATAAAAGGAGCTTTGATCCTCTATTTGCTTTTCCCCTCACATCTGGGAGATCCACGTTTCCCAGATTGCTTTTCCTCATTGGCAACTGTAGCAACGGGTGGGCCAGACTGGACTGCAGTGGGATAATCATGGTTTTGAGGACTGGGGGTAAACTGAGGCTCCGGTGCCTTGCACAGCAGTGACGCAGAGAAAGCGTTTGGCAAGCTTTGGCTGGCGGCATCTCGGAGCATTTTGTATAAACAGCACAGAGTTCCTGAGAGTGCAGGAGAAGATGCGTGTCCGTAGGCACAGGGGTCCCGGGCCTGCAGTCACCAGCATGGAGAGGTCGGGGGGTCACATAGCAGGCCATCTGGGAAACCAGGTCTCCTGTTGTCTGGCGTGGGGCTGCTTCCAGAACACTGGGTAGCTCATGAATCTGTAGAAGCAATTCCCAGGCAGCACAGGTTTAAGTGGCTAAGAAGTTCTGGGCGGAGAAGCAGCTGTGACAATGGGGAGAGACCTTCCTTCCGTGGCGAATCCCCTGCTCCACCAGGTAGGGGTGGGGGTGGGGGGGGATGGAGAGGGGTCTACGTTCCCTCCCTTGACTCCGGATGGGCCTATGGCTCTGGCCCTTGGCCTCACCTGTAATTGAAGGCCAGAGTCCCTCTGTTAATATCTTTGTGGGCTTTGACTGGCCACGTAGTTAGAGCCTCTGACCACAGCTGGGGCTTAGGAAGGAGAGGGACTCAGACCCCTAAAGTGTCATTTCCCAAAGAGTGCTCCCCGGAACGCTGGGCCTTCCGTGATAATGAGGTTCTGCCAAAGTAAAGGGAAGGGTTCTGGAATCAGATAAGTGTGGGAAATGAACTCAATAAAATCAAACTCTGTTACAGAGCTCCTCAGAGCATTTGCTAGCCTTGTAACTCTCCAAGAGGGAACGGGCATTTGCAGGGCTTCCCAAGCATGCTTGACTAGTGAGCCGCACCCCGCACCCCCCCCCGCCCCCCGCCGCCCCTACCCCAACCACCTTTTTGTTTTCTATGAAGCATCTTGAGAGACCGATGTTTCCTGCACTACATTTTGGGAAATGGTGTTCTAGAGCAACTTAGACGTTCATGAGGGCGATTTTTCAACAGCCAAAGGAAAGCAGCAAAAATTGTGGTGTGTCAGGCGTTATCCAGGATACTGATGGGGGGAACAGGGGTCTCCAGGGGTGCCTCACCGAGCCCGTCTGCCCCCGCAGGAAAGCCCCGGGCAGGTAGTCCTTATGGAGGTCTCAGGCCTCAGAGACACCCAAGGGATTGCTCTGGAGCAGGGCCCTGAGACCAGCAGGGGAAGGTTTACCCAACTAGGCCTCCTTCTCTGCTTCCTGTTGAGTGGCACCATGGATCCCTCGGGCCCTGGGCCTTGGGGAGCAGGAGAGGCAGGCCCGAGGCCTGGGCTCTGGTGGCTCCTCCCCGAGCCTGGCCTGCGGGCTAATGTCGCCTTAATGCTGTGGTCAGGCGGCCACGTGGCTGGGCTCCCTGGGCGGGCAGGGCCGCATAATGGACGGCCCAGACCCGCCCGCTGACGGCTCCATTAAATGTGGTCGATTTTTTTTTTTTTCTTCTGGTTCCCGGTGTTTTAAGCTGAGTGTCTCTGGGCAGGCATTCAAAGCCCAGTTCCAGAGCTAATCTCAGAGGCAGGGAAGGAGCAGGCCCGGCTGCATTAAATGGCTAAATCTGGCACAGGGTGGGCGGAGCTCACTTGAGGAAAGAATAGCATCACTGTGGTCTCGGACGTCGGTCATCGGGCTGGCTGCTCTCCCTGTCCTTCAGGCTGTCAGAGGGAGTCGCTGGGCAGGGTTAGTGGGCGGGGAGTGGTCCCAGGTGAAGACGATGCATGTGGGGGCTCTGCGTCTTTGCTGTGCGTCCTCCAGGCAATTGCTGACCCTCTCTGTGCATTGGTTTTTATACTAGGATTCAGTCCTTTGTAGGCTTTTCTACAGGATGGGATGGAGGAAATTTGGACAGCTGCACAATCTCCGTAACTGAAAGATCCCAGGGGCGCCTGGGTGGCTCCGTCGGTTGAGCGTCCGACTTCGGCTCAGGTCATGATCTCCTGGTTCGTGGGTTCGAGCCCCGCGTCGGGCTCTGTGCTGACAGCTGGGAGCCTGGAGCCTGCTTCTGCTTCTGTGTCTCCCTCTCTTTCTCCCTCTCTCTCTCCTTCTCTCTCCTGCTCATGCTTTGTCTCTCTCTGTCTCTCAAAAATAAATGTTAAAAAAAAATTAAAAAGAAAGAAAGAAAGGAAGAAAGATAGATACCGGGATATTGGGGTTGGGGTGGGGGGAGATTGAAGGCTCCTGAGGCCTGAGAAGAAAGCCCAGGCCAGCCTGTAGGGCACAGAACCAAAGTTGGTGGGGGTCTAGGCAGGCAGTGGTCATATTAAATCAAAGAGGAGGGTCAGGATGGCGGTGACAGGGAGTTGGGGGCAGGAGAGACCGAGGCATTGGGGCCAGGTGCTTTTTGGCATCATGTGATCTGAGCTCCCCTTTTTCTGGGGTTAGGACCCCAGAGCGGGGTAGGCTAGAAGCTCAACTGTGCGGTAAGTAAAGGGGAGGGGCAGAGCAAAGGTCAGGGCAGGGTGGGAAACACCTGCTGCTGAGCTCTGGTCTGGGGGTGGGCCACTGCAGTCCCCGAGTCCCAGGCCAGAGCCTGGGAAGTCATTGCACCTGCCGAGAAGACATGGGACTCTAGCTGGGTGGGGGCCGTGGGGCTGAGAGCAAGGTGAGCCTGATGGCTGATGCCACCACCCAAGAGCCGGAAAAGGCCTCAGAGGTAGAATTCAGTTCCCTGATGGGGAAAGCGGGGCTCAGGGAAGGAGAGGGGCTTGCTGAGGTTTACGTGGGAGCAGAGCTGGGACTAGAAGCCAGGTCTCTGATGCCCTGTCGCATCCATTCTCTGCTAGACGTGGAGCTCCCGGGTGAGAGCATGCCTCGCTCATCTCCACACCCCTCCCTGCCCGCCTGCACTTGGCCCCCAGCCTCCAGCCTATCAGAGGATCTATCATTCCAGGTCCTTGGATGAACGACATCTCTATCACCCAAGGTGGGCAGGGCTGGCCAGAGTGTGGGAATAAGACTGACAGGGGACGGGTGATGGAATTTCTTATCCTGTCTTAGCCACCAGCTTGCCTAGTGCCCTCTGTCCTCTCTCTCAGTCTTGGTGTTTGCGTGGCGAAATGGGAGCCATCCGCCGACCTTGGGGGATCCTTCCGGTAGCAGGAGTTGGGTTCTCTAAAGAGCGTCAGGGACCAGTGTCCTGCCTGTCCCCCATATCTGTCTGGTCTCACCACATGTCCTCTCCGGGCCCCTCCTCTTGGATTCACTGTGGATCCTTCTTACTCCTGCCAGTGACATCACTGATCTCCACACCCTCTGAGTGACTACTGGATGCCTATTGTGTGCCCCACTGTCACTCGCTGGGCTTCTGCTATCGGGGACCAGCAATTCAAGTGGGGAGACTGAGGGGGCAGGACATGTGCCAATACAGAGGGGTTGTGTTACTTTCCCCTTGCTGCTGTGACAATTACCAGTCTCTTAACTGGATTTAAACAACCCAGATCTATTATCTTACAATTCTATAAGTCACAGGTTTCACCGGGCTAAGATCAAGGTGTCGGCCTGGCTGCTTCCCTCTGGAGGCTGTGGGGGAGAATCTTTTTCCTTGCTTTTTCCGTCTTCTGGAGGCCACCAGTGTTCCTTGGCTCGTGAACTCTTTCCTCTGCATTTAAAGCCACCGGCCTAGCATCTTCTAATCTCTCTCTCTCTCTCTGGCTCTGACACTCCTGCCTCCCTCATCCAGATGGGACCCAAATAATCCAGAACTCTCCTGCATGTCAAATCCTGGACTCAACCATCCCTGCAAAGGCCCTTCTCACATCAAAGACTTGGGTGATTACGACATGGGCATCTTTGGGGACCATTATTCTGCCTGCTCCAGATGGCAAGAGAGTCGCCGCTGGTAAAACTATCAAGCAGCACAGACGTCCTGCCCAGGCCTTTCTTGGAGCCAGTCTTGGGTTCAAATCCCAGTTCTTCCATCTGTGAGCTCCACAGCCGTGGTAGGCGAACTCGCCAGCTGCTCTGAGCCTCAGTTTCCTCATCTGTTAAGTCGAGGATCATAATGACATTCAAGACCCAGTGGGTAGGGTGCAGCCACAGCTCTGAGTCCAGAGTAGCTACTCAATAAACGATCACATCTGGTTTAATTTTTAGGTGGCGTATGATACGCCTCCTGGTTCTGGGCGGACTGTAGTTCATGGGCGAGGGCAAGGAGTGGCCGAGGCTTGGGTCCTACCCTGTCCACCATGCAGTATCATCTTAGGGATGGGAACGTGGCGGGGGGGAGGGGGGGGGGTTCCTGATGCTTAGATGCACTGAGCTGCTGGGCCAGGCTTAGCCCCTCTTGTCTCCATCCGATTCTTTCATTCATGCTGCTCTTACTGGCTGAATTCCTATTGGACAGAGGTACAGTAGGGAGCAGGACAGACGCACGCACTCCGAAGAAGTTTATGTTTCAGTGTGTGGGGAGAGAACACTCAATAAACAATAAGGCTACTATATACACAATTATAAACAATAAAGCTATTATATACGCAATTATATACACAGAATAATTGCAGTTTGCTAAGTGTTAGGAAGGACACAAATGGGGCAACGTGAGAGAGACTAGTGGGGTGATCACGGAGGTCCCTCTGCTGTGACATTTAAGCTGACCCCTACTTATGGGAAAAGCCAGGCCTGGGAAGAGCTGGGTTACAGCATTGACCTGGGCCAAGGAAATCGCATGTGCAAAGGCCCTGTGGTGGGGAAGAGCTTGCAAATGCAGATGCCAGTGTGGATGGAACAAGGGGGAAAGCAGGAAATGGGTTAAAGAGAAGGTAGGAGGGAGGCCGGGCCAGATCCGGCAGGAATTTGGATTTTATTCTAAGGTAGGGGTGGAGAATTTAAAACAGGAGAATATGATGATTTGGTCTATATTTTTATAGTTCATTCTATCTGCTTAACTGAAGCACGGATTGGTGCGAGGTGGGGGGTGGGGGTAGATTATATTATTGTTCTCAATTATTCACTTTTCTTTTCTGCGGAGGGTCATACCTTGCTAACTCATTGACATCAGGTTCAGTCATATGACTTGCTTTGGCCAATAAAATCCGCGTAGAAGTGACACGTGCCACTTTTGGGCAGAAGCTTTAAGGCATCACGTGACTTGCAATGTCTCATCTCCTTTCTCCAAAACAACTTGTAATATTCTAGAAGGAGGCTGCTTCCACTGCCCAGGCCACAAAAAGATGATACGGCTCACAGCCGTATCTGACCAGCAGTGAACGGACAGTGTAGCCAAAAATCAATCTCTGTTCCTGTAAGCCACTGAGACACAGAGATTATTTGTTACCGCAGCACTGCCTACCCTGGCCTGACTAATCCAGGGTTTAAGGGTAGCACTGGGGAAATCCCCGGGAAGTTAATGGTCAAGGGGAGAGGTGAGGCGGCTGGCCCAGGGAGGGGGGAGAAAAGTGAGGCCTTTCTTCCCATCAAGTCTGTGGAGCGATTCCACGAGCTGGGGGGTTAGCCCTGGCTGGGAGGCAGGGAGGGACACGCCGACTGAGAGTGACAATCCCTCTCTGTCTTAGGATCCACAGGAACCACAGAGCTTATTTCTTGGGGTGCAAGGGCCTTGGCCATCTGGCTCGCCTGCGCTCTCTCTGTCACCCAGAGGTGCTGGCTGCTCAACTCCACACCCAGGTGGCCTGTCTTGCTTAAAGACACAGGCATCTCTCTCTGACATTAGGGATGGCTTGCGGGTGGCGTTAGGACTGAAGCTACTTCCCGTGGGTGGATGAGCCTGGATGGAACAACCACATTTTGGTTGTGGCCTTTTTATTCTGGGAGGAGGCAGGCTGAAGGCTCTAGGGAGTAAAGGCTCTACAGGAAAAAGCAGGGGAGAAGGTAGCACAGGTCTGACAGAAAACAGTTCATCAAGTGTCTCCTGATTATTGCCTGGGTTCTAGACCCTATGTCGGGAGCTGGGATACAGACGTCAAAATGCAGACTGGCCTCTGGTGGCCACATTCTTGGGGAGAACAAGAGGACCACACAGTATTGATAAGGTACCATGTGTAATACAAAGAGTTTTTCTGTTTTTGTGTTTAAGGGGAGAGAGGGAGTGCCTGGGTGGCTCAGTCAGTTAAGCATCCGACTCTTGATTTTGGCTCAGGTCATGATCTCACGGCTCACGGATCAAGCCCTGCATCGGGATCTGCGCTGACAGCACGGAGCCTCCTTGGGATTCTCTCTCTCCCTCTCCCTCTGCACCTCTCCAGCTCATGCATGATCTCTCCAAGTGCCAAAATAAATAAATAACCTTTTTAAAAAAAAATAAGGAGAGACAGAAGGCGGGGACTTGAGTAAAGGCTTGGAAGCAGTCAGAAGCCTTGAGACACAAAGTGGACAGAAGAGCCCGGGATAGGGACTCACTGGCCTTGGTTCGCCACCAAGATGCAGCAGTGTCTACTCTTGTAGTAGGGCTCACGGTCGTATGGGAAGCAAGTCCCTGAGCAGGTGTGAGGAAACTTATGAAAGTAGACGTAAGGTCATACTCCTTACCGTGGCCCTGGAGGCCATGCAGACCTCGACTTCTCCAGCCATACCTCCAGTCTTGACCCCTCCTCTCTCTGTACTCTAGCCTCCGGAGTCTACTCTCACCTTCCTTAATGGGCCAGTTTCCTACACCCACAGGGCCTTTGCACATGCTGTCTCTGTTTTTTCTTCAGATATTACATCTATCATTATTTCTTTAAAATATTTTTTTTTAATGTCTATGTATTTTGAGAGAGAGAGACAGACAGAGCATGAGCAGGGAAGGGGCAGAGAGAGAGGGAGGCACTGAATCCAAACCAGGCTTCAGGCTCTGAGCTGTCAGCACGGAGCCCAATGCAGGGCTCAAACTCACAAACTGTGAGATCATAACCTGAGCTGAAGTCAGACACTTTACTGACTGAGCCACCCAGGTGCCCTGTCATTATTTCCTCAAGGACTCATTCATGACTCTTATGATACAGTTAAGGCCCATCTATTAGATGCCCTCCCTTATGGCACTTATGGCTATGCAGTGAGTAAAAACCTCACTCTACAAACTCCCTGTGCAAGAAATGGAATCTTCTTTATTTTTATGTTCTAGGTGTTTTTGCCTTTCTTTCATTAATATCACTTCTTTTTAAAAATTTTTATATGTTTTTATGTATTATTTATTTATTTAAAAAAATTTTTTTAACGTTTTTATTCATTTTTGAGACAGAGAGAGACAGAGCATGAATGGGGGAGGGTCAGAGAGAGGGAGACACAGAATCCGAAACAGGCTCCGGGCTCTGAGCTGTCAGCACAGGGGCCCGACGCGGGGCTCGAACTCGCGGACGGCGAGATCGTGACCTGAGCCGAAGTCGGCGCTCAACCGACTGAGCCACCCAGGCGCCCCTGTTTTTATGTATTTTTGAGAGAGAGAGAGACAGAGACAGAGCGTGAGCAGCGGAGGGGCAGAGAGAGAGGGAGACAGAATCCGAAGCAGGCTCCAGGCTCCGAGCTGTCAGCACAGAGCCCGACGCGGGGCTCGAACTCGCGGACGGCGAGATCGTGACCTGAGCTGAAGTTGGACACCCAACCGACTGAGCCACCCAGGCACCCCAATATCACCTCTTAATTCCTTTAGCTTTTCTCCAATTTTACTCTTTTTCAGGATTGTCTCAGCTATTTTTAACCTTTGCTTTTTCATCACAAACTGTATAATTAAGTTGGCAGTTTCCACCAAAAAAGCCACTGGGGATTTGGATTTGGATTTCAATTTGGATTGCACTGAATCTACAGATCAATATATGGAAAAGAGATAGTTTGACAGTAGTGAGTCTTCTAATCCATTAACATGGTATATTCTTCCATTGATTTTAAATCTTTAATTTCCTTGGATAATGTTTTATAGTTTTCTGTGTAGAGGTCTTATACATCTCATTTTAGATTCATTTTTATGTGACTTTTTTACTCTATCATAAATTATATATTTTTACATTTTATTTTCTAATTATTCATATGGATATGTAGAAATACACTTGTTTCTAAACTTGCCAAATTATTTTAATTGTTCATAAATTCATTTAAATTTTCTATTCACCCAACCATGTTGTCTCCAACTTCTTCCTTTATAATCTTTATGCCTTTTATTTATTTTTCTTATCTTAATGCTCTGGCTAGGATCTCCAGTACAATGTTGAATAGAAGTGGTGATTGTAGACACAATTGCCCTTTTAGCAATCTCAGAAGAAGGTTCTCAATATTTTGCCATTAGGTATTATGTTTGCTATGCTTTCATGTAAATACCTTTTATCAGGTTAAGAAAAAATTTTAAATATATACTTGCTAAGAGTTTTAAACATCATGAATGTGTGTTGAGTCTTACCAAATGATTATTTTTACATCTATTGAGATGGTTGTATGATTTTTATCCCTATTTCTTTTTTGTATTAATATGGTCAATTATAATAATTGATTTTTTCTTTTTCAAAAATTTAATGAAATTTAAAAAATTTTAATTTCAGTATAGTTAATATACAGTGTTATATTACTTTCAGGTATGCAATATAGTGATTCAACAATTCTATACATTACTCAGTGCTCATCATGGCAAGTGTGTACTCTTTAATCCCCATCACCTATTTCACCCATCTCCCCACTCACTTCCCCTCTGGTAACCATGGATTTGTTCTCTATATTTAAGAATCTGTTTCTTGGTTTGTCTCTCTTTTCCCCTCTTTGTTCATTTTTGTTTCTTAAATTCCACATAGGAGTGAAGTCATATGATATTTGTCTTTCTGTGACTTATTTCACTTAGCATTATACTCTTTAGCTCCGCTGATGTTGCAAATGACAAGATTTCATTCTTTTTTTATGACTGAATGATTTACATTATATATATGTATATATATATAATTTTCTTTATCCACTCATCTATTGATGGACACTTGGGCTGCATCCACAATTTGGCTAGCTATTATAAATAATGCTGCAATAAACATAGGGGCACATATATCCTTTCAAATAGTGTTTTTGTATTCTTTGGATAAATACCAGGTAGTGTGATTACTGGATTGTAGTTTTTAATTTTTTAAGGAACCTCCATACTGTTCTCCACAATGGCAATATCACTTTGTATTCCCACCAACAGTGCACAAGGGTTCCTTTTTCTCCACATCCTTGCAACACTTGTTCCTTGTGATTAGTAATGGATATCTATCTATCTATCATCTCTCTATCTATCTATGTATTTATTTTAATTTTTAAGTAATCTCTACACCCAAGGTAGGGCTCAAACTCGCAAACCTGAGATCAAGAGTCACATGCTCTACCAACTGAGACAGCTAGGTGCCCCAATAATGGATTTTTAAATGGGTGATGGGCTTGAGGAGGGCACTTGTTGGGATGAGCACTGGGTGTTGTATGTAAGCGATGAACCATGGGAATCTACCCCCAAAAACCAAGAGCACACTTTACACACTATATGTTAGCCAATTTGACAATAAATTATATTAAAATAAATAAATAAATAAATAAATAAATAAATAAATATGTTAAAACAAACCTCTTATTCTTGGGAAGAGAAATTTCAACTCACTTGTGAGTATAAAAGTCTCCATAGATATGGATTTGGTCTCCCTGTATTTTGGTAAAAATTTTTACATCTATTTCATTGAATCCTTAAAAGGACTCTCCAGTGAAGGTAACTATTATGATCTCCACTTTACAAATGAATAATTGAGTCTTAGAAAGCTTAATTAATAATGAGAGAGACTGGCCTATAATTTTCCTTTTCTGCAATTTTTGGTATCCAGGTTATGCTGGCCTTAAAAATGTGTTAGAAAATGTTATTTAAGAATACATTCTTTGAAACAGTTTATATAAAATTGGTATCATTTCTTCCTTATATGTCTTGAAAAATTCATTAGTGAAACCATCAGGGCCTAAATTTTCCTGGTGAGTTTTTTTAATGGACATGTGTTCTTTAAAATACATAGGACTATGCAAAGTTTCTACTTATTCTTCTGTCAGTTTATGTTAGTTGCGTTGTTTGAGGAATTTGTCCAGTTCATCTATATTATCAGATTTATCCTTATAAAACTTTACACAATATCTTCTCATTCATTTTTAAATCTTTTTAATATCTGTAAGCTCTGTAGTGTTGTCTCCTTTTTTTTAAATTTCATATTTTGGTTATTTATATGTTCTATACAAAACTAGCTTCAGGAAGCTTAATTAAGGTATCCAAGGTCCTTCCAGCCTATACAACACCCAGATAGTTTTACTCTGAGGTCTTGCTGCCTCCCCGGATTCTCCCTGGAAGTGAGATTTATAGATTTTTCAGAAACTATGAAGCTAGCTGGTTTTCTGTTTTCCTCTGATAATGCTTGGCCCAGGGGAAATACAGTATAGGGTCCACCTTTCTCAGGAAGCTATAGTCTCTACAGCACTGTTCACTACTTCCACTCTCCCCAGATCCCATATGCCACTTTGCACATCTACATGCTTACAATTATAGCTCAGGAATCGTTTATATAATCTGAGGGATGGGAGAGTTTGCTTACATAACCTCTAAAATTACTCCATGACCTGAAGTTTTGACTCCCTTTTTTGAAACTCAAAAGCCAGGAAAAGACTCATATTTTCTCCTCCTGTAGTCTCATTGCTTCCTTGAACTCAGGCCAGAGCACAGGAGATGGGGTGAGTGGATACAGCTGGAGCTTGGGAAGTAGGCAAGTGAGCTTGAGTAAGTCACTTAATCCTCGGAGCCTGTTTCCCCAGCTATAGAGTGAAGGTAATGACCCTTATACTGCCTTGCTCATAGTGTAGTGACAAAGGACCAAATGAATGCTCAAAAGCAAGGACTTAAAGAATATTTATTTTATTGTAAACTCTACTCTCCACTCAAAAGCGTATATAAACATATACATACAATTAAAATAATTATAATATTTAATATAACACAATTAATATAATATAATAATATAATATAATAGGTGCCTGTGTCCACACCACCCAGCTCAAGAAGTTGCTGTACCTTTGAGACTTCTTGTGGGTCTTTCTTATCTTTCTTAAAGGTAACTTATCTTTCCCCAAAGTTGGAGAATGGGTGATATATGTGATGGGGATTGAGGAGTGCACCTGTCATGATGAGCACTAGGTGATGTATAGAATAGTTGAATTACTATATTATACACCTGAAACTAATATAACACTGTATATTAACTCTACTAGAATTAAAAAGACAGCCCTTAGCTATGTATTTTTCTGGCATTGTCTATGTTTGAGCTTTGTATAAACGAATGCTACTATATGTCTTTCTCTGTGACTTGTTTCTTTCCTTTATCATTGCGTTGTGGAATTCCTGCATGTGTTTGTGTGTAACTATAATGCATTCATTCTCACAGTTGTATAATATTCCATTGTAGGAACATACCACACTGGATTTATCCACTTCCTCTCGATGGACATTTGGATCATTTCTAGTTAGGTTATTTTGAACAATGACCATTCTTGCGGATAACTCTGCACCACATCTACAATCTAATGCAGACCAAAGATTTTCTTTCAGGAGTGAAATTGCTGAATCTTAGGGTGTATGCACATTGAATTCAAAGATTTTGAGTTCAAAAAAAAATTTGAATTACTGGGTGTATTAGTTTCCTATTGCTGCTGTAACAAATTACCACAAACTTAGTAGCTGAAACATATTTATTTTATAGTTCTGAAGATGGAAGTCCAAAATGGGTCTCGCCAGGCTAACATCAAGGTGTGGTCAGAGCTGAGCCCTTTTTGGAGGCTCTAGGGAAAAAAAAATCTATCACCTTTTCAAACTTCCAGAGGTTGTCCCCATTCCTTACTTCATGACTATTTCCTCCACCTTTGAGCCAGGAGGGTAGCATCTTCAAATCTCTCTCTGACTCTGAGGCCTCCCTCTGTCACTTAAAAGGCTCTTGTGAGGGGGCACCTGGGTGGCTCAGTCGGTTAAACTTTCGGCTCTTGATCGGCTCAGGCCATGATCTTATGGTTGAGTTGTGCGTCGGGCTCTGCACTGAGAGCATAGACCCTGCTTAGGGTTCTCTCTCTGCACTGCACCCCCACGCCACTTAAGCTATTTTTAAGTTTAAATAAATAAACTTAAAAAAAAAAGAGAGGATCTTGTGAGTATACTGGGCCCACCTGGATAATCCAGGATAATCTTCCCATCTTGGGATCAACTGAGTAGCAAACTTAATTCCATCTGTAACCTTAATTCCCCTTTGCTATGTAACCTAATGTCTTCATAGGTTCTGGGTATTTGGCAGGGAAGCATTATTCTGATTACCATCCCAGATAACACAAAATTATTTCCTGAAGCTGCCATGCCCATTTATGGAGGGCCCTGATGGAGGCCCATTTCCTTTTTTCCTGCAAGAATCACTTTTTGCATTTTTAACTTATTTTTTTATGTTCTGATTGCTATTTCTTATTGCAAAATAGTTTAAAACTCATAGGTAGTTACAGAAATAGGACAAAATTATACTCTTCCTTCAGCTTTTACATGTACTTTCCTCTGTGTGTGTGTGTGTGTGTGTGTTGTTCTATGAAATTGTATCACATGTGTAGATTTGAGCAACCATCATCACAATCAGGATAAAGACCAAGACCTTAGCAGTGTACAAATTTAGAGATCCCTATGAGAAGGCCAGCCCCGGAGGCCTCACGTGGGTAAGAAGAATGGCTCAGGGCCAGGGAGTGCTCTGGGGCCAGGGCATGAGGGAGAAGGGGAGAGAGGGCAAGGCGCTTGAGCCGCTGAACCACGGGGAGGCAGCCCCGCCTCCGGGGTCCCAGCAAGGTTCACCGCCTTGGCCAAGTCCTTCCCAGCGCACCTGAGCGCACAGGCATCGGGGAGAAGCAACGGCTTTAACTCTCCCAGATTAATCCTGCTAAGTTGCAACAATATTGATACACTATTATTTTCCACCTTTATTCATCCCCTGGCGAAGGAAGAACGACTCCCCCCAGACCATTCATAATTGAAAAATGCTTTTAAGGCCTTTACGAGTTGAATACTAAATTTCGCGAGGTGCCTGCTTTATTGGGCCTCCAGTCACCAATGATACGTTTGCTCCCTAATGCTCTTTAAGGAAGGGAACTTGAGCGGCATGATGGATGGGACCGATCAGAATCAATGCTCATTAGTGACTCCAGTGACCAGGTGGACCCGGACCGCTCGCTCTAGTAGATGGGCTGGGTAGGAGACTGGCTCTTGGCGAGAGACGGGGGCAAAGCCTGTTGGCTGCCATTTGTCTTAGACTGTGACTTTCCTTCCTTCCTTCCTTCCTTCCTTCCTTCCTTCCTTCATCCATCATTCAATAGATTCTTACTCTGCTCACTGTGTACCAGGCCTGATGCTGGACACAGAGCTAGATCAGACCCAGCCCTGCCCTCGAGGAGCTTCCCAGATACACGCACATAGATAAGGACAATAGGGTGGTAGGTGTGCAACATTGTGACTGTGTTCAAGGCCAAGGAAGTATGATGGGAAAGATGAGCTTTACGCACAAGGAACTGGCAGTCAGGAAAAGCTTCATATCAGAGGCGGCGTTTTAGGGGTGTGCGGTAAGTGCTTACAGGGTGAATGAAGGAATGTGCCGGGGTGAGAAGGGTGTTCCTGGGAGAGACAGTAACACAGGCAAAAGCATGGAGATGTGGCCCAGCCCGGAGCAAGGAGATCGAGCCATTTGATTTCTTAGATGAGTCACCCTGGTGGCTTCAGAGGTGGCCAGCGTTGCGATTGTACTGATCTGACTCCTGGAATCCCAGAACTGGCAGAAACAAAATGCGAAGCATCCTCAGAAATCATCTGGCCCAACCCCTTATGATTTTGATGGGCCACTGAGGACCAGAGAGGAAAAGGGACTGGGACCAGCAAGGTCTCACTGCCAGGTAATGGGAAGAGCCAGCACCCAGGGATGAGCCTCTGGCTGGGATTCTGACAACACAGCTGTGGCCTCCTAGGGACTCACAGTTCAACTTTGACATTGACCGTAAGCCTTAGTTTATCTTTACATGCCAACAAGGGTGCATTACATAAAACTCGAAGTCCCTTCGGCTCTCAAACTCTGTGCAGCCCAAGGAGGTAAAGTCTTACGTTGGGTAACACACAGCTGCCCGGTGACACGGGTAGACGGAGGCTGGGGAGGAAAACATAAATTTAAAGGAGGAAAAGTGGGTGAAGGGGGAGACCGCTGCCTGAAAGGCACCCGGGGCAATGTGCTCTCCATCTTCTCCTTTAATCTCTAAGTGACCTTTAGAGGTTTTGCAAATGCGGAAACTAAGGACTTAGAGTTGACGTGACTTGCCCAAGGTCACACCAGAGGGACCCAAGATGTGAACCCAGATTTTTTTTTTTTTTTAAATTCCAAAGCTCGTGCATCTCTCGTTGTCCTGTGCCGTCCCCTCGGGGGCCTCAGAGGGGACTTTAGACATACACAAGACACCTGTCCCTTCTATGGTCCCTGTGGGGGATCCAGGGGGTCTGCCCACCACCCACGAGTGGTAAAGCCTGTGGTCAAGTCACACAGTGGCCCTGTCCTTTGTTGTCCCCTGAGAACATTGCTCGGTCTTTGTTCAAAGATCTAAGGCTGGTGGGGGTATGGCCAGGGAGGGGCAGCCAAGATGAATAGAAGGAGAGGGCCCAGGGCCTCAGCTCTGGATCCCTACTTCCTCCCTGAGCAGCCCTTTCTCCTGGACCCGAGATGCCGTGGTCTGGCCCCGGCCTGACACGGGGAACGGTAATAGAAAGGCCCCAGACCCCTGTCACCGATCCCAGGCCTCATACCTGAGCCCTGGCCTCGGGAACAAGTCCTTTCTCCCTGGATGACACCACCCAAGGGGCAGCAGAGGTACGTGCCTGCCAGGTGGACAGTCAGCCATCAGCGGCCCAGGTGCCTGGCACAGTCACAGAACCCAGCTTTGTCTCGCTGACAGGCCACCTTCTCACTCCAGGGACGTCGCCCTGGAGGCCTCAGCTGAAGCAGCTGCCCAGTGCAACCCTTCTCTTCCTGGCTCCTGGATCCATCCGTCGCCCGGGGTCGAGACCCCTCGAGTCTGAAGATGTGTCCCCTTCCCCATCACTGTCCGTCACATCATCCTGCTTCATTCACTGTAAGGCACTCACCTTCAGGCTCTGAAATCACCTCATTTATGTATGTGTCTGTTCGCATCTTATCTGTGTCCCTGGTGTTTATTATTGATGCAACTAGTGAATGAATGAGTGAATGAATGGTGCCTTGACTCCTGCTCAGCACTCCGAAGCGGCTCTGTGACTCAGTGGATAAAAGGGGTTAAATGCCTTCTCTGCTACTTACTGGCGGAGTGAGAGTAAACAAGGGAGCTCACGGCTCTGGGCCTGGGTTTTCTCACCTGGAAAGCGGGCGAGACGGATAGCAGCTTTCTCCCCCCGTGTTTGGGCACAGTCAACGAGGGCACACGGGTGGGGGGCTCAGCGCGGCACACAGCGGGGGCTCCCTGCAAGGGATCTGATGTATCACTGGGTCAAAGCAGCTTCCCTCCAAGCCAGCGGGGCTGGGGTCGGGGCAGGCCAGATGTGGGTGAGCTCTGGGCCTCCGTTCCTCCGTTTGAGATGAGAACAGAGCGATTCAGATTACAGGAGTGAGTGTTTGAGGAAAGACCTCAGAGCATGTATGCGTGGAACAAAGAGAGGCCAGGAGCACACACGTGACAGCCAGACGGGTCTGGGTTCATGCCACAGCTTGGAAAATCACCAGCTGTGTGACCTTGGTAAGGAATTTAATCAGGCTGAAGCTGGGTCCCCCCTGTCGTGAGGATTTGAGCTTGGGGTCCCGCCCTTAGGGTGCTCATGGGAGGTGCTAAGTGCATATCGCAAAGGATAATTTACGGCTCAGCGTGGAGAATGCAGGGGGCTGTGGGAACCAGCAGAGGGCCCTAACGCAGCCTCTGGGTTAAAGAAGTCTTCCGGGTGGAGCTGGCATTGAAGCCGAGACCAAAGGGCGAGGAGGAGCTGGCCAGTGATAGGAATGGGGAATAAGGGAAAAAGAGCTCCAGGCAGGTGGCATAGCATGTGCAAAGGCCCGGAGGCGAGCATAAGCTTGTTCTCCATAGTCTCCTCATACTGGCTTTAGGGGCACCTGGGTGGCTCAGTCGGTTAAGCGGCCGACTTCAGCTCAGGTCATGATCTCGCGGTCCGTGAGTTCG
This sequence comes from Panthera onca, assembly GCF_046562875.1. Lineage (NCBI taxonomy): Eukaryota > Metazoa > Chordata > Mammalia > Carnivora > Felidae > Panthera > Panthera onca. The sequence goes on from NC_138346.1 coordinate 202,844,925, forward strand.
AGCCCCGCGTCGGGCTCTGTGCTGACAGCTCAGAGCCTGGAGCCTGTTTCGGATTCTGTGTCTCCCTCTCTCTGACCCTCCCCCGTTCATGCTCTGTCTCTCTCTGTCTCAAAAATAAATAATCGTTAAAAAAAAAAAAAAAATAAAGATACTCCTCCCTCCAGTGGCCATCCACCCTCTCCCAGGAGAATCTGGGCTTTTAAATACCCCAGCCCAATCTCTAGACTCAGATACTCAGCCATAAGCATCTGTATTAGTTGGCTTGGGCTGCTATGGGACAACACCGTAGACTGGGGGGCTTATGTGACAGATATTCACTTCTCACAGTTCTAGAGGCTGGGAAGTCTAAGGTCAAGGTGCCAGCCTATTAGACCTCTACTGAGGGCCCTCTTCCTGGCTTGCAGACTGCTACCTCTGTGTCCTCACATGGCAGGGAGAGAGAATCATCACTCTCTGTTCCTGTTCTCACAAAGTTACTCAGCCCGTCACGAGGGCTCCACCCTCCGGATCTCCTCTCACCCTAATTACCTCTCAAAGGCCCTATCGCGTTAAGGTTATTAGGGTTTTAACATATGAACTTGTGGGGACATAATTCAGGCCACAGAAGCATCTGCCAGAGGACAGAGGGCAGAACAGGAGCACAGGGGAGCCAGAAGGACCCTCAGCAGTTTTATTCTAGAAGCTCAGCCCCGTGAAGGCAGGTGCCGTGTTGGTGTGGCACCCAGGACACCGGGCGGCTCCTGGTAGGTGCTCGGGCCATACCCGCTAAGTGGAAGAAGGAATCCAGTGCGCTCCCATCAGACGGAGAAACCGAGGCTCAGCTGGGGCCAAGGACACCTCTGGCGGCACACCGAAGGCTGGTGGCCCAGCCGGGACCGGTACTGACCTTCAGACCAGGCTGTCCCCTGTCTGGCACAGGATGAGGTTCCAGGTCCCGCGGGGCCCAACTGGGGTTGGATTCCAGAGGGAGGGAAGACCCAGGCAGGGTCGGCATTGTTCTCTCCTCCTTATCTTCACCTCAGCTATGTATCAGCTGGTCTGGGTACTGGGCGCCAAGTACTACCCTAGTGCTGGGGGTACAGCCGTGACCCAAACTGACACAGCGTCTGAGTTCACGGAGCCTGGCCTGGGGAGGAAAGGGGCGGACAGTAAACAAGATTAATAGCTAAAAGAAAAGGATGCCCAGTGAGGGCAGAGGCCACGGAGGAAACCAAGGCAGAGCAGGAGGGGCGAGACTGTGAGGAGAGGTGGGGGGTTCTTCCAGGCAGGTGTGCCAGGGGGGGCATCTGTGATAGGTGGCGTCTCAGTGAGACCTGAAGAAAGACACCGCTCTTTTGTTTTTTAAACATTCTTTAAAGTTTATTTATTTATTTATTTATTTTGAGAGAGAGGGAGAGAGAGAGAGAGAGAGAGTGTGAGTGGGGGAGGGGCAGAGAGAGAGGGGGAGTGGGGGGGGGGAGAGAGAGAGAGAGGGAGAGAGAGAGAGAATCACAGGCAGGCTCTGTCCTGTCAGCACAGAGCTCGACGTGGGGCTCAAACTCACAAACCATGAGATCATGACCTGAGCCAAAATCAAGCGTTGGATGCTTGGCCGACTGAGCCACCCAGGCTCCCCAGAAAGATGCGAAGTAGGTCCGCAAATTCTTTGACATCCCTCCTTTCAAGAGATGGAACTTACTTCCCTCCCTTTGAGTGTGAGCTGGACTTGGAGATTTACTTTTAGCAAGTAGAATGTGCCAGGAGTGATGGCATATGACTTCTGGCTAGCTTATAAATACATTGTAGCTTCTGGCTCGCTTGCTGTCTCTCAGCTCACCTGTGGCCACGTCAGAAGGATGCACAAGCAGCTCCGTGGAGAGGCCCGTCTAATAAGCCTACCGCCGTCCTACCGCCAACAGCCAAATGAGTGCCCCTTCGCAGAAGTGGTCCTTCAGCCCCAGTCGAGCCTTCAGATGACTGCAGCCCCTGCTGTCATTCTGATTTCAACCTCCTCAGAGAGCCCGAGCCAAAACCAGCCACTCCTGGATTCTTGACCCACAGAAACTGCGTGATGAGAAATGTCGGCTGTTTTAAGCCACGAAATTTGGGGGTGATTTGTTATACAGCAACAGATAACAAATACAGAAGGGGAGGAGCCAACCATATGGCTATATGGATGGCAGAGTGGCCCCAACAGAGGGCACGGCAAGTGCAAAGGCCCTGCCTCCCTGCAGGGAAGGCAGAGACTGTACCTGTGGCTCAGCCGTTGTCTGTTTGGTCCTCAGGGTTTCCATTTGCCAAAGTGAGTGCACAGACATTATCAGATGAGAAATGTGGTCATAGACCTAAGAAGGTTTGGAAAGGGCTGGACTGGCTCAGCCGCACAACCAGCACGGTCAGCCTCTCCACTCAGCAGGCACCTTTTGTGCTGTGGCCACTGACTCTGACTTCTGACTTTCCACCCAGACCTCCTGGGTCAGACTCCCCAGAGGAGGGTCCTGGGAACTCACTATAAAAAAAATTCCTAGGGATTTGAGTCCATACACACAACTGAGAGTCCCTTCCCGGCAGTCCTCAGTTTCCTCGGGCTCTCTGAAGTTCCTTATCTCTCTAAGGCCACTTGGCCAAGGGTGCCTGAATAGTTCAGTCAGTGGCACGTGCAACTCTTAATCTCAGGGTCGTGGGTTCGAGATTCATGTTAGGGTAGAGATTACTTAAAAAAATAAAATCTTAAAAAAAAAAAGTTCCAAGGCCACCTGGTCAAAACCTTCTCATTCTTCAAAACCTACCCCAGGCTATACCTCCTCTAGAGAGCCTTCCCTCACCCTTCCCCAATCCCCAGAGTCAGACCTTCCTGCCACTGGCTCATTTCTGAGTCCTGCTCTGGTTTCTTTGGCAAAAGGGTTATTGATTGCTCATGCTGTGGCTCTTGAACAATGTGTTATAATTATTTGTTTAGATGTCTGGGTCTCTGAGGTTGGAGAACGTGTATGATATACACCTATATAAGCCCTACCAGTGCCTAGAAGGCCCTCCTCAAAATGTTCTGGATGGATAGAAAATGAAACGATGAAAGAAAATTGGAAGGAAGAGAAAAGATAGAAGGAAGGATGGGAAGAAGGATGGGAGGAGGGATGGGAGGAAGGATGAAAAGAAGATGGGGAGGGATGGGAGGAGGAGAGGGAGGAGGAGTGGGCGGAGGGTGAAGAGAAGATGGGAAATGGGAGGAAGTGTGTGAGGAGGGATGGGAAGAAGGAGAGAAAGAAGATGGGGAGGGATGGGAGGAGGGATGGAAAGAAGATGGGGAGGGATGGGACGAGGAAGGGAGAAGGAGAGGAAGGAGTGATGGAGAGAAGATGGGGGATGGGAGGAAGGGTGGGAGGAGGGATGGGAGGAGGAGGAGGAGGAAGGATCAAAGGAGGGATGGGAGAAAGCAGGAGGAGGGACAGAAGGGAGAATAGGAGGAGGATGAGGAGGGGTTGGAGGAGTGTGAGAGGACATATGGGAGGAGGGATGAAGGGTGCATGAATGAACGAGTACGTGAGTGGGCGAGCAGGATCCCTTCAGCCACTGAGGCCCTGCCCACCCAGACCCAAGCTGCAACTCGCCTCAGCTCCGGCGGGCTTGCTCAGTTAACCAGGCCTCTGTTTTACTAACGCCTTCTTCTGCAGCAGAGGCAATTAGAGCAAACGGCTGGAAGCTTCTCCCCAGGCAGCCCCACCTGCCCTGTCCTGTCCCATTAACTTCCAATTCAACAGCCATCCCTGCCCCGCAATGTATAATGAAAGACATTCAAAATATATCCAAATGGCATGAGTATTGATTTATTAATGCTGGGGAATGTTGCTCTAATTGAATTGAGATCCAGGAAGTAAGTTAATGTAGCTGACGGTGCTACAGGAATTGAATTACCCCAGGGCCCAGAATTATTACCTTTTCACTCTCTTTGTTGTCAGTGGGATAAATAACAAATCAATTGACAATTCACCCTGGTGGAAAACACACACACACACACACACACACACACACACACACACACCAAGAAGTCCACAGAGTCTCGGACAGAGAGCTGGGGAATGGGCCTGGGTGAGGGGTGGGGAGCTTCCTGGAGGAGGTGGAGTGGGAAGGGGAGAAGAAAGGAGGGTCTGTCTGCAAGCCCAGAGCCCTCCCTCCTCTAGCCAGCAGCCAGAGTTCCCTAGAACACCAGCTGCACAGACTGGAGCGGCCGCCACCCCCCACTGACAGCACCCCGCATGCACTCTGAGGGCCAGAGATGGGGACGGACTGGCCCCAGGTCGCTGGGGGAGTCCCTGCGATTCCCGCCACCTCCCTGGCCTCAGCTGCTTGCACATGCCCAGGTTCTAAGCTTTCTCGAAAGCCTCCTCGGATGTCTGCACTGGTCGCCCCTGCTCCCTCCTGCCCCAGGTTTCTCTGCCACTGCAGGTCCTCTGTGGCCCGAGGCATCCACTGGGCGGAAGCCTTGGAGGGCTGGATGTGGGGCTGAATGTTCACTTGGCCACTGAGACGTTTGTGCTAGGATTCTGGAAACTTCTCCGAGGATGGAGGACCCCGGTCTGCTCCACCATAAAGAAGAATCTCCGGAGTGAGGCCAGGAGTCTGTGATTTCAGCTCGCATCTTCCTCAAAACCTCTCCCTCCCTCCTGTCCCTCCTTAGCACCCCCGTGTGTCTTCCAGCCTTCTCCCCACCTCTCCTTCAGCGGGACACCTTTTGGGGGAATAAACTGTCTCTGCGAGATAGAGCATCATGGAAATAGACATAGCTGGCTTGCAAGCCCAGCTCGGCTGGGAGCTAGCTTTGCGGCCCTGGGTAATTGGGTTCATGTCTCTGAGCCTTCATTTCCCCACCTGTCGAATGGATGCAAAGCTCTTTGGAGCCTCGTGAGATAGCGGCTCAGCAATGCTCCAGAAAACACGGAGTGGCTGGCGATCGCCAGGGGCCTGGCGGGAGTCTGCCAGGGACCACACGCCTCTCCCACCAGACGCCTCCGGCCGTCGGCTGTCCAAATGGGTGTCTGCAAAGCAGCCCGGCTGGCCATGTTCTGGTCAAGGGAGAGAAAGGCTGAGTTAATTAAATCAACAGCTAACAGTGCAGGTTACCCACAAAAGTGAACTCTAGTGCCCCTAAAACCACTGACCAAAGGAGGGCTGGGAAAAACATGAAACCACAGTTGGAGTAAAATGGAAAAAGAAATCATCAGCTCTACATCACTCCAGCCGGCCACAGGTATCAGAATATTAATTGGTCTTTGACTCGATTTGGCTGTGGGAGTCAGGGCAGGGCTGTGGCTTGAGGCAGCCCGACTGAGAGCCATGGGCTGGCCGCAGGGCATGCTGGGAGTGCGGCCGGGGAGGGAGAGGGCCGGCCGTGCACCCGCAGGGTGACAGGGGTGACGAGGAGGGCGGGTGTGAGTGAGTGTGGAAACGGGGGTGGGTGCCCTCGCGGGTGTGAGGGATCGGGGGCGTGCGGTGTGGGCTGCGAGCCCTGTCGCCCACCGTGTCACCCGGGACAGGAGCTCAGGCTGGGCTGGGCACATCAAAAGCTCACGATATCCACCCGCTACCGTCAGAGCTTCCCAAAAGCTCTAGCAGGGAGGTAATTCCACGAAGGAGCTGGTGGAGGCTCACAGACAGGCTCTTACCCCGTCACTCAGTCAACCGCGGCGGCAGTCATAACCGCAGAGATAATGACAACGTTTGCTGGCGCTCGGGAGGGGACCGGCTGGACTCAGAGCATGGTGCCAGGCACAAGAGGAGGCACTTGAAGAATCTACCGCCTGCACGGCCACCACCTGTGCCCGGCCGGGGCGCCACCTGCCTCCCCCCTTCCTTCGTGTCCAAGCCAACCGCGGGTATTAGAGCTTCTCTGTGACAAGTGGCTCCTCTGTGACAAGCGGCTTGCTTTCTGCTGCAGCTGTCGCTCTGGCACTGATGGTCTTGGAAGCAGAGACCGTGTCTGGATCTTCCGCCCGTCGTCCACCTGCTGGACATACTCATGGAACCCCCGAACCGTCGGCCAGCTGTCTCAGGGGGGCACCGCCCCCTGCTGGCAGATGTGCAGTGGAACCCACGTCAGGGGTGCCCGCAGGCACCTTTGGAGAGTCAAGAGCAAGGCGTCTCTTTGCAGCTTGCTCTACGTCTGGACGTGGGTCTGGGCCAAGGAAAGCCTGCGCGGCTCCCTGGGCCTCCTCGGCAACCCTGGAACTTTGTGGGCCCCTCAGGTCACAAAGGAGGAAACTGAGGCGCAGGGAGGCTGGGCGGGGGCAGGAGGGACTTGCTCGAGGTCACACAGTCAACCCCCGGGGCCCCAGGTGTCCACGTCCAGTATACTTCTCTCAAACTCCCATGCTGCCAGGGGTCCTTGAGGGGCATTAAACCCACAGCCCAAGTTGCAGAGGGGCGACCGGCCTTGGCTTCGGTGTCAGGGAGGCAAGAGAGACTGCTGGGGACCGACGAGCTGGACAGGCCAGCCCCGGTCGCAGGGGACAGCCACTCCTCGGCCAGCACTGAGCAGGACTGCGGGCCCGTTTTGCCAGAGCTTCTGTTTTTTGCAGGCACCGCTGAGAATGCGGGTTCTGATGTGAAGTTTTACAATCTTTAAGGCGACGGGACACATTTGCCACCTGTGGGCTGCAGGCAGTGACTGTAGGGCTGTCCTGCTCTGGCGCTCGGTGGGCGGAATCGTGGGAGAAGATGCAAGGCTGGGGGCTTTGAGACGCTGCTGGCTTATTGCATTCATTCATTCACTCCACTCCTTCACCCTCCTGGCTGGGCTTTGACGTCTGTCTGCTTTTCCCCCCCGGGCGTTCTGGCTTCCCTTTGGCAGAATGAACCTGTCTCAGCTCAACATCCCGGCAGCCAGGATGGGGGCAAGGAAGGATCTCAAAGAGCGAGGGGCCTGCTGGTGCCTCTCTTGGGGTCTTCCTGGAGGACAGAGAGCGGCACTGAGCTGTAGAGCCCGCATGGGACAGGCCCATTCCGCGCTCCTGGTCCGGTTCCTACCCGAGGGACTGGAATCTGGGGTCAGACAGACCTAGGCTTGTCTCCTGACTCCGTCACTGTCAAACTCTGTGACCTTGAGCCGGCGGCCATCCCTCTCTGAGCCTTGGCAAAGAAGATACTGTGGATGCCTGGTCGTGCACTCTTGGCCCTCACTCCTTCACGCTCAGGGATGCTTACCGACACTCTATGACTCTGCCTGGGGACTTTTCCTGGAGGCATGAGAGAGACAGGTGCTCGTGGGCCAGGTGGCCAGCCCTGAGTAGGAGTGCCCTCGGGAGCAGCCCTGCCGATGAGGCCTAGGGCGTCGGTGGACAAATATCCCAGCTCCTTCACCCTCTGGTTGGGATAATTCTGAGGCACAGACTCAGGGAAACTGTCCCCCAAGTTTCCCAAGGGAATCCGGCACCAGTTGCCCAGGGGGTCATTTGCTCGACGACTAAGGCTTTCACGGCTCTCTTCCCTCCCTGCCTCGTTTCCCCTCTTCTTCACCAATGTTTCCCGGTATCTTCTGAGTAAACCAGTCACGGCAGGCCTGTGTCTCCAGGCCTCCTTCCGGGGGAACCCCACCTAAGAGCCTCAGTTTTATCAAGCTGTCAAATGGGTACAGTTGCTATGTCTTCAGAAATGCTGTGAGGGTAACAAGCTACCACGTCCGTAAATGCCCAGAAACTGCCGGGCACACTGAAAACCTTCCCTCGTTAGGTGGTGGCTTTTATATTTTTTATACTGTTGTGATATTGGAGCTGACCCCCCTAATCCCAAGGCCAGGCCCATTAGGGCAGCTCTGAGGTAGAGGCCTGGCTGCCCCAGGGGGGCCTCAGGGGTTGACCGAGGGCTCAGAGTGGAAGGGCAGGGAAGACTGTGGCCTCTGTGGTTAGAAAGGTGGGGTCTGTGTAGCAAAGAGGGTTGGGCCCCAGGGGAGCCCATCAGTACCACCCCCGCCCCCAGAGCTCGGAGCTGTTAGCGAAATGGTACTAATGGGGCTGGGCCCAGCTGTCACCATCCCCATGGAGGGGGAAGGGGCCTGAGGGAGAGGCAGGTGCAGGCGGGGAGAGGAGGGTCCCGTAGCCTGGCCCGCCCAGGGCTGCCCACTGCCCCAGAGGCGGGGTCTGCTTAACTCCGCACACCTGCTGGGTGGGGGGGTGTAGGGAGGCTTGGGGTACCCCAAGCTGTCTCCCTAGGAGGTCAAATGCAAGTCCTCTACCTGCCCAGATTCTGGTGGCTTCTCGGGCCAGGCCCTTGGGTGAGACACTTCTCCGTTCTGTACCTGTTTCCTCAACCTTAAAATGGGACTAATGATTATACTGACGCTCTTGGATTATTTTGAAGAGTCAGTAAAATAAAATTGGGCCAGAGAAGGGTGAGCAGGTTCCCCTTCCCGAGAAAGGGCATGGTCTCCCCTCCCTGCCCGGGACGCTGCTCTGCCTTCTCTCTCTGGTCCTGTCTGGAGGCTAGAGGTGGAGACCAGCGTCTTCTCTGACTTCTCTGCCTTTGGCCTCAAACCTCACATGAGACCCAGGGGCTGTGGTTGCTGCAAAGTCTTTGTGTCGGAAGGGATGCTGTTCCCCCAGAGAGGAAGGGGCAGAGGGTATTCTCCAAAGTAGTAAGGAGTCAGGTTCCAGTGAGTCTCCAGCCCTCAGTCCATGTAGTGTCCTGTCACACGCCTCCATCCTGGGGTAGCTGCCCTGGATTTGGGGGTCCAAGTTACCGTAGCCAGAGTCACCCCCTCCCGCCTCCTACCCACCTTAACAATCCTAAATCTAGCCCTCAAGTGTTTGTGAAACCTCTCTGTATATTCCGCTCCCTCCCTGGCTTCTCAGAGTCAGCTCGTGAGGTTCTAGGCTGCTCTTAGGAGTCCCATTTTGAAGTGAAGAAAACAGAGCCGGGCCAGGACTAGGGTGAGGCAGGCAAGGTGCCCAGAGCTAATCGGGTGCTTGTGGGAACCTGAGAGCGAGTGTCGCTGGCTTAGCCCACCCCAGTCATGGCCTTGAAACTGAGGCGGGTCTCCCCTGACCCTCGTGCTGGGGCTGTGTCCTCTACACCACGGTAAGGACAGGGGGCTTATTAGTGGGCAAAATGACCCCGGAAGGAGGGAGGCAGGGTCCGCACGAGGTTAGGGTGGTCTGGTTAGGTACGAGGCCCGGAAGCTCAGGGGTCTGCCGCCCTGCCAGGGGACAGCTGAGAAAGCCCTTCATTTCAACTGCAGCGTGAGACCCAGTGTGTGTGTGTAGGTGGAGGGTTGCGATTCTAGTGACCAACTTTCTGGAAGGAGGGGACCGCCCTGCGTAGGGGGTACCAGTGTCCTTGGGGCTGCGAGAGCAGGCAGCCTCCAAGGGGCAGGCCTCTGTGGCCGAATCTGGCGAAACTAAAAAAAGGCACAGATCTCAAGGCCTGGCCGTTCCACTTCTAGAAATATCTGTTGGCATTTTCTACCTGCCAGCCAGGTTTTTTTTTTTTTTTAAGTTTGTTTATTTTGAGAGAGAGTGAGAGAGAGGGGGACAGAGAGAGAGAGAGACAGAGAGAAAGGATCCCAAGCAGGCTCCACGCTGTCAGTGCAGAGCCGTGAGGTCATGACCTGAGCCAAAACCAAGAGTTGGACGGACGTTCAACCGACTGAGCCACCCAGGCGCCCCTGCCATGCCGTTTCCAGTGCCTTACGGATATTAACTCAACACAACCAAGAGGGAGCCATGTCATTCCCCACTGACCAGAGCCGTGCACATTCCAGAACAATCCAACAATCCTCCGATGCTTAAACAGAACGAGGTTAGACTGTTGCTGTATGCTTTATATTGAGACGATGTATTAACTGCACAGAGTACTTTGCTGCTGTGTGCCTGGGCCCGTATTTACAAGAGAAAGCACGAACCAGGGCATGTCTCGCTAAGTGTTGGAAGTGCTGGAAGGTTCCAGACCAAACCGCTGCCTGTGAGTACAGGGCTTCTCAGAGGAAGGATGGGGGGTGGGATGGAGAGCCAGCTTAGGCAAGAGTAGGAAACTGTCACAACGAGCATATGTTATTTTTGTAATTACACAGGAAACATGGGTTTGTTTTTTTTTTGAAAGAAAAGATATTGAAGGACCTTCGAAAGGTGTTATGAGGGCCCCTCCCCAAGTTTTGGCTCCTAGACCCATGTGGGGAGGCCTCTGCTAGACAGACTGGCCTGCTCAGGTCTGTCCCTAACCAGAAGAGAGAGGCAAGGGTATCACAAGGAAAACTCCCTGCTTTTTTATCTTGCTCTGTGTATCTTCCAGGCTGCAGCAGTTGAGAGGTCGGGGTGGTGGCACCCCACCTTCTGTTGCTGGCCTGTGACGGTCAAGGGCGGTGGGTCAGGAGCCCGGCCTCTACCTGGGAGTCCCTCCTCTCCCTTCCCAGGCCGGGTCCTCTCCTCTCTGACCCCGGCCGCTTGTGTGAATTTCAGCCTTTGGCTTTGCTCTGGCCTCAGTTTTCTCACCTCCAAAATGGGAATAATATCCTCCCCAAGCTTGGTCTGGGGATGAAATGAAATGCACTTGGGAACTGTCAAGAAGGGGAAGAGAGGCACCTGGGTGGCTCAGTCGGTTAAGCGGCCGACTTCGGCTGAGGTCATGATCTCGCAGTCCGTGAGTTCGAGCCCCGCGTGGGGCTCTGTGCTGACAGCTCAGAGCCTGGAGCCTGTTTCAGATTCTGTGTCTCCCTCTCTCTGACCCTCCCCCGTTCATGCTCTGTCTCTCTCTGTCTCAAAAATAAATAAACGTTAAAAAAAATTTAATAAAAAAAAAAGAAGGGGAAGATTTGAGGGGCAATTGTAATTTTTATAATTATATTTTTAATAATATAATATAATATAATTTTTATAATATAATTTTTATAATTTTTCTTTACTTGTGGCCTTTTGGATCTAAGAGAGCTGGATTTGAATTCTAGTTCCACCCCTGGCCAGCCCTGGACAAGGGGGTGAACCTCTCTGACCTCAGTTTCTTCCTCTGCCCAGGATATCATTCACACGGTTGCCCTAGAAGTTCAATGAGCTAACTCAGGAAAGCGTGCAGCATGGTCCTTGGCCCACAGCGGGGCCCCCCGAGAGGGGTGTGGTGATGAGGAAGAAGGTGCAAGGAGCCGCCCAGGGGCTCTGGGCCCCTCCGCCCCCGAGGCCTGAGTGAGGGTTATAGGGTGTGCCAGGAATGAAGGCACTAGAGAAAGGACGAACGCTCGGGAAGCCGGGCCTTCTTTCTGCCGTGACTTCCAGAAGGGGAACCGGGGCTGGGGTTTGGCAGAAGGAGCGTGGCCACCAGGGTGAGTCCCACAGCCCAGCCTGGGGGCTGCTCTCCCACCACATGCTGGCCGGCCCGCCCAGGAATGGGGAAGTAAGAGCTCTCTCCAGGGGAGGGCCAGACAGGCCCAACCGAGAGTGGAAAAACCCTCTGGTCAGAGAGGCCTGGGGGTGGGAGGCGCCAGCCCCAGGCCTGGCCACCGGTACTCCTGTAGCATCAGGTCCCAGGCTTTCCCAGCTCGGATCCACTGGTGGTCTGGCCTTGCCATGGCCCCCTCCTGTCCCCGGAGTGCAGCCTCCTCCGGCTCCTCACCCTGACCTTCCAAGCCTGCCTGGGTCTGACTTCAGCTTGCGCTCAGCCTTCGTGGTGCGGCCTGAGGGGCAGCGCGGGGCTCGGCCTGGCCCTGGAGTTCTCCCAGGCTGCCGACGGGGCTGCCTTCCCTTCCGGAGGACTGTCCCCTGGGCTGGGCCTCCGCTGGCTCCTGGGACACGAGCGGCACACTGCCTCGGTGGAGACAGCACTTGCCGGTTTACACAGCCGCTCGGCCGTAGTCCCACGGCACGGCCGGGCAGGCCCAGGGACCCCACTGTGGTGACACAGAGACGTGTTGTTCAGCTCTCCTACGGGAGGCCCTGCTGTGGGCAGGCACTGTGGCTGAGCGCCACCCCCCTGGATCCACCACCATCCAGGCCATGTCCCCCAGGCCCCTTCTACCCAATGTCTGAGCACAGTGGGGGTGTCAGACCTGTTTCCTGGTCTGGGGGCCCTTCCCGCCCTGTGGCCCTTCCCAGGCATTTTCCCTCATAAATCTCTTGCGTGTCCCATCCCATCCTGATGTCTTCTTATCAGAGGGCCAAATCAACACCCTCGTTTCTCAGATGGGAAAAGTGAGGCTTAAGAGTAGACGTGACCTACCCAAAGTCCCACAGCACATTATGGCGAGAGCCGGCTCCGGACTTCTTCCTTCTGCCACCCCCTCCCCTGTTCCAACGTTGAAGTCACAAGCCGGGACAGCCCCGCTCACAGGAAGCAAGGCTGATTCTGGAGGTATTGACGCAGGGGAGATCTGGCCTGGGGCCGGGGCAGGTGGAGAGGACTTGTGCCCCAGGGCTGGTGGGGGGGCCCAGGACTGCTGCCCATCCGGGGCCCTGCTGGGATCTGCACAGGCTTCTCTCCAGGGAGCACAGGAGCAGGACTGCAGCCTGGCTTTTAAAGCAACGCAACATCATTAAGTCTGTGACGCAGCCCAGACCCTAATGGCTTATCCACGACTCTCTGTCGCCATGCCCCACTTCTGGGGAGGGCGGGTCAGGGGCTGGGCGATGGCTGCGGGACCCTGGGGACCCTGATCTCGGACTTGGCGGCCCTCCGTGAAGGGGCTCCTTCTGACCAGCTCTGCGTTTTGCTATCGAGGCATAAAGGTTTGACTGGACAGGTCCCTGTAGAGCCCCTGTGTCAGCGACAGAGGGAAACCAAGGCCCAGAGGGGGTCACAGGACTTGCTCAGATCCACAGCTGAATCGGCATAGAATTTTCCTGACTGCCTCTCCCCTCTCAGTGCTGCCTCCCTCCGACCCCACCCGCACCCCTCACGGCATCTGATCTTCTCCCATGCCTCTGCCCACCCAGACACACCATCCTCATCGGGCCCTGAAGGAGGCAAGGTTGCTGCCTAAGGAAGAAGATAATCCAGGAGACTCATTCTTATTGGCATGGCTTTGCCTGTCTAGATCCCTCATTTCAACAGGAGGTTTATATCGATCGCAAAAGCACGTACCTTATTATACGTCATATATCATCTGAGCCTTCACGCTCCAGAGAAGCCAAAAGCCCATCCGTGTGGCCTGTGAGGCCCTGTGAGGCTGGCCCAGTCCACTTCCTTGACCTCCGTCCTTGCAGCCACTCTGACCTGGATCCCTGTGCTCTGGGCCTCCAGAGCTGGTCCCTCGACAGCCACCCTCTGCTCTCATGCCTTACCTTTCCACTCACTCCTCAGGCCTCAGCTGCAGGGCCGTGGCCTTAGGAAAGCCTCCCCCAAGCCCCGATGGGGTGGGGCCCCCGGGATGTGCTCCTGTCACCTGATCCCGCTCATCCCATTGTAATGACATAAATATATTCAGGATTCTTTGTTTCATGTGTCTATCTTCTCTGCTCTAGAGCAGCTGCTAGGGCAGGGACCCAGCCCAGGATGTGGAAGGAAGGAAGGAAGGGACAGTGGGAAGGAGGGAGGGAAGAAGGGAGGGAAGTAGGGAAGGAGGAAGGAAGGAAGGAAAGGACAGTGGGAAGAAGGGAGAGAATAAGGGAAGGAGGAAGGAAGGAAGGAAGGAAGGAAGGAAGGAAGGAAGGAAGAGAGGGACAGTGGGAAGGAGGGTGGGAAGAAGGTAGGGAAGAAGGGAAGGAGGAAGGAAGGAAGGGAAGGACAGTGGGCAGAAGGGAGAGAATAAGGGAAGGAGGAAAGAAGGAAGGAAGGAAGGAAGGAAGGAAGGAAGGAAAGGACAGTGGGAAGGAGGGAGGGAAGAAGGGAGGGAAGAAGGGAAGGAGGAAGGAAGGAAAGAAGGAAAGTAGGAAGGAAGGAAGGAAAGGACAGTGGGAAGAAGGGAGAGAAGAAGGGAAGGAGGAAGGAAGGAAGGAAGGAAGGAAGGAAGGAAGGAAGGAAGGGACAGTGGGAAGGAGGGTGGGAAGAAGGTAGGGAAGAAGGGAAGGAGGAAGGAAGGAAGGAAAGGACAGTGGGCAGAAGGGAGAGAATAAGGGAAGGAGGAAAGAAGGAAGGAAGGAAGGAAGGAAGGAAGGAAGGAAGGAAGGAAAGGACAGTGGGAAGGAGGGAGGGAAGAAGGGAGGGAAGAAGGGAAGGAGGAAGGAAGGAAAGAAGGAAGGTAGGAAGGAAGGAAGGAAAGGACAGTGGGAAGAAGGGAGAGAAGAAGGGAAGGAGGAAGGAAGGAAGGAAGGAAGGGAGGAAAGGACAGTGGGAAGGAGGGAGGGAAGAAGGGAAGGAGGAAGGAAGGAAGGTAGGAAGGAAGGAAGGAAGGAAGGAGGAAAGAAGGAAAGAAGCTTGGGTAGAAACAGCATTAGGAAATAGGAACACAGAAATAAAAATAGTCGAGCTCGCAGAGAAGAATAACCCCATTAGGGCAAGGTAGTTGCTCAATTTGAGTTCCAAAGTTGACTTTGAGCTTCCCAGCAGCCAAGGCAAAAAGGAAGATACGGTCAGTTACATCCGTGCCGGTGGGGGAAAGCCTATGTGAGGACGCCCCCCAGTTCCTCCGGGGAGTCCGGCTGTCTGTGGGGAGGGGTGCTAAGTGACAGGCGAGCCGGTATCCTCAGCATCCTTCCCTGTGTGAGTTCATGGATCTCCCAAGGCAGCTTCTCCCGCCAGTTGCGGATGAAAGCTGAGAAGGAGACACTGCCAGGCAGTTGGGCAGTGTCGTTTCTAAGGGCCAAGACTCACCCGGAGGAGCGGATGGCGGGGCGTCTGTCCCCACCCTTGTACACGGACGCTGCAAAGCGCTCGCTGCGTGGGATCAGCGTTGCCATCCCAACCCCGGAGACCGTTACCTGGCCTGGCTCTTGAGGAAGCCTGGCTCTCGGAAGATTCTAGGCTGTGCCCCAAGCGGGTGCCTGGCCAGGGCTCTGACCTGGGAGAGAGGCCACCCTGGCTGCAGGGGGTGGAGCGTGCTGGTGGAGAGTGACCCTCGCCCGCACTCCTGTCCCGTTTTCCGCCAGTCGCCCCACCTTGCCGAGCCTGTGTTTCTTCCTCCGTTAAATGGGGATTGTCTTAGCGGCGCCTTCAGAAGGATGTTGGCAGGATTAAAGGAGGCATCGAGAGGTCAACACAGTAGTATCCAGTAGCCGTCAGCACTTGTTAGCATCGTGGTTAGAGGTGCCCACAGCCAAAGCCAGAAGGTTCTCGCCAAAGAGTCAGAGACTTAGTGAAAGGGGTATTTGCACGGGGAATGAAGAGGCCCGGGGCACCTCTCTTATGGAGGAACCTGAGGCATCGTTCCTCAGCATCTTTCTAGCACACCGTGGACTCTGCACTTGGTTTCCTGGGAAGACAGTAAACTGAGGCACAGCACACACATGCCAGGAATGTGTCTGTGCTAGGGGGGTGGGCAGGGGGAGATCGGATGCACTCATCTGAGAAGAGGAAAAGCCTAGGTCCTCCAGGCCAAGGGCCCCGGCTGCTCTCACACGATACCACAGGCTGGAAGTCCAAGGTCAGGGTGGCAGCGAGGTGAGTCCCCTCCTCTTCTCTTGGCTTTCAGACAGCTGCCCCCTCGCATGTGCTCACGTGACCTCTGTGCCTGCTACCAGCTCCTCTCGTCAGGGCACTAATCCTATTGGATCGGGACCCAACCTAGGGCCTCGTTTAGCCTGAATTACCTCCTCAGAGGCCCTGTCAGTACAGCCACCCTGGGGATTAGGGCTTCAACAAATGAATACGCTGGGGGGACACAAACCTTCAGTCCCTATCAGCTAGGAAAGGACCAAACTGAGATCTGAACCCAAACCACGTGTCCAGTCCAGTCCACAGCCCTGGCCCTGAAACACACATGTCAAAGGGGCAGCAGCTAGGGTTCAAGGCCTGCAGGTGCAGTCCAGCCAGGAACAAGGAGAGCACAGCGTGAGCAGCAGCCACAGAGAGGCAGGAGCGGAAGAAGGAGCTTCCCTGGGAAGGTCAGGGATTGATGGAGACTATGGGGAGCTGACCTGGGCAGGGCAAGAGGCTCATTAGCAGGAGGCCCAGCTGGCCGGCTGCTCCAGACCATGAACTTGGCAAAGGGCAGCCACCCAGGGGCAGAGGGTGGCCGGTCCACGCAGAAAGGGCTCCCGAGGGGGCCCTGGTCAGATCAATATGGGCAGCCAGGTCGATGAGGGCTCAGCAGGCCCCAGGGACAAGACCGTGGCCGCTGGGCTAGGGGATAAGGGCAGCAATCCTTCAGCGTGAAGTATGTGCTAAGCACCTCCCTGCCATGATGCTTATTGAAGACGCACTCAATCAAGTCCATTGCCTGTGTGTTGCTCAAAACCACCCTTCGAAGCTGCTCTTGTTGTCCCCATTTTACAGATGAAGAAACTGAGGCACAGAGAAATGGAAGGAACTTGCCCCCGTGTTGGGCGATGATTCGAACTCAGAAACTTGACTCCTAGACTCTTGATAATACTTTTTTTCCAGAACTCTCTCTCCTCGGTCAGGTCCTCAGTGCCTCCTTCTCTTGCCAGCTTGGTGGACACACTGGCAGGTGGCCTTCGCCCCTCTCCTTTGTCTCTGGTTTGGTTTCCCGAGTGAATGGCAGGTGGAGGTGGGTGGGGAGGAGCAGGAAAGCAGAACTGAGCTCCGTGGGGCAGCTGAGCAAACAGGCCGGGCCAAGTGCAGAAGCCAGGGTGCAGGGGAGAGGGCAACCGTCGTGTGGGGTCATCTACATCAGCGGCCATCCCTGCACCCCTACGACCGAGGCAGCGAGGCCGGGATGGGGCAGGATGGCCTCTCTCGCAAGGCACTGAAACCTGGGGCCGCGTATTGGAGGGGACAGGTGGCAGCATGTGGAGATTGCAGTGTCCCTGCCATGTGCCAGGCACAGTGTTAGATGCAAAGGATTCAACAGTAAGTCAAAACAGTCCCGACTCGCATGGGGTTTACAGTCAGTCAGGGAATTCCAACATTCACCTCCTAATCACACACAACAAGGTGAGGCTGAAGGTGAGACCAGCATTATGAACATGACACGAAATAGTATAATGGTGGTGGCATGGGGGTGTGACCCAAGAAAGTTGGTCAGGAAAGGCCTTCCGAAGGAAGTGGCAGCTGGGTTGTGTTTTTCAGCCAGGAGCAGGTTAAGAAGGAAAGGGAAGTGAGCACAGCCTGTGCAAAGGCCCTGTGGTGGGAGGGAACAAGTCGGATACAAGTGCCTGAAGAAAGATGGCCAAAGAGCAAGAACACAGAGAAGAGGAAAGTGGTTTGGGGAGGTGGCTGGAGGTGTGGGTCAAGGCCAGAGGACCTTGGGGTCCTGTAAGAGGTGAAAAGACTTCCTTAAGAGTTGTAGGATGTCCCCGAAGGGCAAGACCACAATACCCCTCTTGCTTCTAGAATGCACATTTCACCTTTAACATCCCTGAAATTGAGATGAATTTTGTAATCTATTGTTTGTCTTAGTTTAGCTGGCAAGACTTTTCCTTGAGGTACATAAAACCATGGTATGTCTTAAAATCAATTGAAGATGTCTTCCACCGGGGGAGATACGGTACACAGCATAGATAAGAATGACCTCACCCCAGTTGAAGAGATAAAAAGCCTGGGGTCCCGCCCCTGTCCCCTCACCCCTGCGGGAGAGCCTCTGCCATTCCCAAGACTCCAGAGAACACAATTAGGTTAGAAATTCAAGGTCATGAGCATGAAAACTTTTTCTGGATACACGTGCTGAGGCTCCACCCCAGACCTGCCGAACCAGACTCTCCAGGGTGACTCCGGAATCTATTTCTCAGAGCCAGCTTGACTGCTGTTGGTCTGTTTACTCTCCACAGCCCTGGCCTTGACCATCCAGGATTCTGTTTCTAGAACATGAGCTTTAACATGGTTAAAATACTGTACGCTTTAAGGAGTACCCTGGCCCTACACACAGTAGGCTGGTTGCCAGGACAGTAGACAAGGCACAAAAATGGCCTGAGGTCATTTCGCCACATCCCGTGGGAACAAAGGTCCCAGGGGTTTCCCACAGCTGCCCTCTTCTGACTGCTTTTTGCCTGCCGGGTGATCTTTTCCCTGCAAAGTTTTCTGGGGGCGAAGGAGAGGTCACCTGTCGTCCTACCTGGGCCCCCACCCCTCTGCGTTTATCTTCGTGGCTTTACACCTCCCCCCTCCCGCCCCCCACCACACATACTCCTTGTTTTGAGGGCAGTGGCTGTTGCCTGGGTTGTGGCTAATGTGGGTCACAAAAGCCACCCAAGTGACAAGGATCAATAGTGGATCCAGTTTTCCTGCTTCAATTTTAGAGCTTTTTAGCTTCACAACCGGACAGAAAAGCAGCGGAGTGGATGTCGGTGCCCCAGAGACCATGCCTGGGAGCCCCCTTCTCCAACTGGCCCTTGAGACCTGCCAGGGCTACAGAGGGGGCCTGTCCCAGGTGTCCACACTGCTGGAGGAAGAATGGCGAGGCTGGCCGGGGTAAGGGGATGTGGGAGGAACAGTATGGAGGCCGCTTCTCAGTCTCACCCCAAACTAGGGCTGTGGTCACTGTGGGCAATGCAATTCTGGAACGTCTTGCTAAATGCGGGCAGAGGAGCCCATCTGTTTATTTTTAGCCCCTGGAGGCTTGGTGAGTGCCTGGCAAGCTAACAGTTGTGTGCCCAGAGGAGGCAGGGTGATGAGTATGGGTGGGCCCTCAGGAGGCAGGCACAGGGACATATTTAGAAGGCTGTTCATTTGAGCAATGGCAAAGGCCTGGCACTAACTGAAAGGTCCATCAGAGGGGGGATGGTGGGTGGGTTATGGTATGTCCAGGCAATGGAGTAAGATTCAGCGGTGGAACAGAATCAGGGAACATCAAGATGCATTCAGACCGCTAAATGGAAAAGCGGGTGGATGAGAGTAGACCTTCTATACAGTTCTGTCTCGATAATCTTAGGAAAAGAATACGAAAGACACACACCGTATTGGGGGCTTTTACTTCTTAACTTAGGCAGCTAAGAAAAGAATAAAGCTATCGCATACGGATGATTTAGCCTTTCTGTTTTGTTTTGTGTTCAGTACAAAATCTGCATTGGTTAGTAATTATGACGGATCTGTATATACAAATATGGAAAACATTCACACTACTTTAAAAAGAGGGCAATTTAGAGAAAACTAGCTGTAGTAGGGTCCTATTTATGTAAAGTAAACCTTGCACGTGAAGACCGAAAAATATCTATGTAGTTTTTTTAATGTTTATTTATTTTTGAGAGAGAGCGTGTGTGTGTGTGTGTGTGTGTGTGTGTGTGTGTGTGTGTGCGCGCGTGCGCGCACGTGCAGGGGAGGGGCAGAGAGAGAGGGAGACAGAGGATCTGAAGTGGACTTCGGGCTGAGAGCACAGAGCCCCATGTGGGGCTCAAACTTGCAAACTGCGAGATCGTGACCTAATCCGAAGGCGGATGCTTAACCGACTGAGTCACCCAGGCGCCCCTCTATGTAGATTTTTTTTTTTAAATGCACAGAAAAGGATCTGAAGAGTAGATATCGAGCGGGTAACAGGGCTCACCTCTGAGGAGGAGCAAGAAATTACAGGGAGAGGGTGAAGGGAGCAGTCACGGAGACTTCCAGAAGGGTGACGAGTGGCAAATAGGCAGCAAGGAGGAGCATGGGTGCCCATGGGCTTCAGTGACAGTCACGGTAATTGGGGGAGGGATGCTTGGGTCTGCCTGTTCAGATTTGAACTTCATACCTGGGGTCCTTCTGCTGCCCCTTCTGCTGCCTCCGCCACCTAGGGGCCAGTAAATGAGGGATGAAAGGAAACCATGTGGATGTGGGGGGATTGGGGGACAATGCGAAGGCTCCTGTCCCTGTGGTTGCTGCATAACCAGGGGACCCCCGACAGGCCTACCTGCTCCCAGTTCTTTCTCTCCTCCCAGCCGTCTCTGGCAAGCGGGGGCTGGTGCCAGGGTTAGTCAGGCTTAGCCTCAGACACTGGCTCCTGCCCCAGCACTGACCACAGCAGCCACATGCAGCAGCAGCCTGAGGCCTCCATGATGCTGACCCTTCCAGAGCTGTGATAAGGCATTAGTGTCCACACAGAGGCTGGGCCTGGCCCTTGGCCGATCTGGTCACTCCTGAGTCCCTAGGGCCTCCTGATTGCCCCTAAACCCACTGAATAAATGAATAATAGAAATGAGATGAGTAATAGATCTACTGGTGGCCTGGGGAGTTGGAAGCAAAGGGAATCTCGAGGGGAGCGTTGGGCTGACGGCCCAGCTCTGAATGGCGGGGTGGGTGCCGGGGATGGGAGGGTCAAGAGGGGACCCGAATAGCCCTACTCTAGGCCTGAGGAGTCCTGGTCTGAGCAGGGCAAGGGGAGTGAGGAGGGGCTCGCGGGGCTGGGTGGAGCGATGGTAGAACACGCTCCTGCCACGTGTCTGGTCTAGTGCGGCCACTTTGCTGCTCAGGACAGTGTCTCCCTGGGGTACGATGGGCTGTGTCCAGGGAAATGTCAGAGATGGTCCAGCAGGGAGTGTGGAGGGTATGGGGGGGGGGGGCAATGTCTTATAGAAAGTGGGTTCTGATCCTGGCCCCTCCACTTTCTAGCTGGGTGACATTGGGTTAGTCCCTTAACCTTTCTGAGCTGCAATCTCCATTGTCTCCAAAATGGGGATAATCACAGTACCTCTCTCATACGCTTGTTTGGGATTAAAATGCGATGATGCTTTAGTGCAGCACCTGACATTTATTAGGGGTTGAATAGATAGCAACTGTCCCCCCCCATGCCCTTATTCACATTGGTATTATGGGTTCAGGAGCTCAGAAATGCATGGCCACACAGGGGGCTAGGCTGGGATGACAGAGTTTTTCACGCTGGGAGGAGAATGGATGAGGACTTTGAAAATGTCCTCAAAAGAGCCCGTGCCCAGTACACATTGCCTCCCCCAGGAAGCCCACGCTGCCGGGGGTTTGGGTCTGGGCACCGCCGGCCTCCCTGGGCGCGGTGTGGGGGTGTGCACAGGAGCGGGTGTGCAGGAAGCAGCTGGATGAGAGGGTGAGGCCATCCTTGCTCTGGACTGAGGCTGCGATGTTCACAGCCCCTGCTCCAGCCCGGGCAGAGGGGCTCAGCAGCCCCTTCCCCAAAGAATCTTCAGGGCGTGGAGAGTTCACTGAGATGCTACTGCCCTGAACGATGACCAACCTGGGCAAAGGTTTCTATAAATACCCCCTGGCACCATGGCAGGGGCTGGGCAGAGCAGAGCAGATCCGGGCTAGTGGTGGAGGCCGACATTCTCCAGGGAAGGTCCAGGGTTAGGCTTGAAAATCAGGAAGTGAAAAAAATTAGTCACCACACTGACTTCCAGGTGAACAAAGGGCCTGTGGGGGAGGGCGTGGGACAAGGTCTTTGCTCACCTTGGGGCTGGGAAGAAACTAATTTTTTCTTGAACCTGGACTTGGGCTCCTTCAAGAAGCCTCTAGGACAGACTGGTTACTTCCTTGAGCCTCAGCGTCCCCATTTGTGAAATGAACTGCATGGTGAAACTGACCTCCCCGAAGACAAAGCTCTTAGGCACAAGGAAGCCTCGGGGTCCCCATTGGCAAGGTGTGGTGAGACCAGTCTGGACCCTGGGCAGCAGCTCTAGGGTGCCTGGGAACCTGGCTCACTGTGGTCTGGGCCAGCCGGACTCCCGCGGCTGGTGGTTGAGACCCCAACGCCACAATCAGCTGGGCCTATTGATTGAGGGCCTGGCCACGGCCCCCTGGTGGGCAGGGCTCTGAGATGGGGCCGGAGGGGTTGGGCCGGCCCTTCTAGGAAAGCAGTTAGTCTCTGCTCAGCCCTGCAGGTCACGGTCACCGGGGTAGGGGGTGGGGCCTTCGGAAGCAGCTCCAACGATCGCAAGGGCCAATATTCTCTAGGCCTACACTCTGCTCCGAGCATCTTCCTCAGGTTCGCTTATTGGATCATCACAACTCTTGGAGTCCGCAATCCCACTGTCCCTACTTTACAGGAGAGGAAACTGAGGCATGGGCTGTGTACCCTACCCAAGGTCACACAGGCAACGGCAGAGCCAGCGTTTGAACTCAGGCTGGTGGACTCCAGAGCCTGGAGTACTTTGTACTTCGATACCTGCTTTGAGGGGAAATGAGGACCAGCTAGAGGCCTATCCTGGGGTGGACAGAGGCTGCTGCGACACCGAGGCTGACGTGGGTGAGCGTCCACCGGAGGGCCTGTCTCTGTAGGTGGAGGCCTGAACTCAGCCCCGGGGGGGTGGGGGGGACCCCCCTGGGGGCAGTTCGTGTGCTAATTAAAACAGCTGGACTTCGGGGCCAAATGGTATGAGGCCAGACTGTGGTTCTCCCCTCTGCTGCGGGACCTGGGACATGCTCACTACCCTTAGTTGGCTCAGGGACACGATGAGCATAACACGAGCGGCTTGCACTGATCGAGAATGTACTATGCACACCAGACACTGTTTGAGTTAGGCATGGCAGTAAGCAGAACAGCCTAAAATCCCTGCCCTCAAGAGGACGCCCAGGCACCAGGCACAGCAAGGAGGGAAGGGCTTGCTGAGGGGCACGATGGCCTGGTGGGAGAAATCCAGGTGTTCTGATCGCTTTTCTGTTCTGGAAAGGTGGGGGCAGGAGATGCTTTCCCCAGAGGTCCGGGGGCCGGGACTCCAGTAAACCTGTCCGAGGGTCTAGCAGCCTGAGGTCTGCCTCTGCAGGACCCTCCAGGCTGACAGAGGCCACCTCCCACCCCAGGCCTGCTAGACTTGACTCTTCCTTCCTTCATTTACCCCTTCCTCCCTTGCTGTCTCCCCCCTTCTCTCCCTCCCCTGTTCCCTTCTTTCTTTCCATCTTTACTTCTTTTCACAATTGTAAACCACCACCACAATGAAGACACAGAATGTTCCATCACCCCCCAAAGTGTGCCTCACATTCTTTGTGGTCAGGCAGACCCTTCCCCCCACTCCCTGGCCATTGGCAATCATTGGTCTGCTTTCCGTCACCGTAACTTGGGTTTTTCCTAGAATCTCACGTATGTTCAATTGTACACTACGTGCTCTTTTGTGTCTGGCCTTTTCACTTAATATAGTGCTTGTTTAGGTCTATAATTCATTTTGAGTTTACATTTATATATGGTGTGAGGGAAGGTTGGCAGTTTTGTAGTTGTGTTGTTTTGTATATGGAGTGCAGACCTCAAACCACAGACACCTTTTCCCAGGCCTTGAAACATAGTGGGGTTTGCCCTGTTGGATTTTGAAATTGCTCTGGACTGGTGACTGCTTTTTCTTCTTTCATTTTCTCCCCTTTTTGAGTGGGAATGTCTCTAACCTGAACCCTATGCCTGTCTCACCTTGGTACTTGGGAAGCAGAGAACCTGTCTTCTAGTTTCAGAGGCCCATGGTTGGAGAGGGGTGGCACACGTAAAGATGGAGAAAGATGTTCAAGGTCAAGGAACACAGGTGGCCACTAGACTCCAAAAAAGACGAGGAAATGGATTCTCCTTCAGAACCTCCAGGAAGGAACACAGCCTTGCTGCCATCTTGACTTTGGCCCAGTGAAACCGATTCCAGACTTCTGACCTCCAGAACCATAGGAGAAGAAATTTGTGTTGTTTACAGACACTACATTTATGGTAGCTTGTTACATCAGCAATAGGAAACTAATACACCAACCCAATTTTGAAGAATAAAGAATTTGCCTTTTCAGATACCATGACTTATTATAAAGAGATAGTAATTAAGGGAGAGTGGTTACATGGTGAAAGAGAGAGCCCATAAATATATCCACTTATAAATGGGACATAGCATACGGCAGAAATCAGCATTTATAGAGCGACCTAGTGATTAAAGAAATGGTGCTAGGTCAACTGGTTACCCAGATAGAAGAGGTCAAATGAGATCCCTACCTCACACCGAACATCAACATAAATTTCAGATGATTTAAAGCTGTACATGAGAAAGAACAAAATTTTTATTTTTTTATTTTCATTTTTTTTAAATTTATGTATTTATTTTTGAAAGACAGAGAGAGTTCAAGTGAGCAGGGAAGAGGTGCAAAGAGAGAGGGAGAGAGAGAATCTTAAACAAGCTCCGTGCTCAGGAGGATGTGAAGTTTAATTCCATGACCCTGGCATCACGACCTGAGCGAAAATCAAGAGTGGAACACCCAACCAACTGAGCCACCCAGGTGCCCAGAATTTGAACTTTTTAGAAGAGAATACTTGTTCGTTACGTTGGGGTAAAGGCTTTCAGGACGATATGCAAAAGCTCAAATCATAAAATAAAGGATTAGTAGCTAAGACTTAACACACATGTGTTGAACCTATGCTATGCATCAAGCACTATCCCCTCCACATTGCCACCAGGGCCACCCCATCCGACCACATCGTGCTCCTGACTCAAGCCTCTGCTGGCCTTCCAGTGCCTCCTGAGCCCCATGGCCCCCAGGTCACCCCCTGTCATGCATCGCCCAACACTTCAGCAAAGGTTCCCACCACTCCCCTGAATGCATCACATTGCATGTGGCCCCATTGCCTTTCAGCATTGGGTAGACATGACATCCACTCACGTGCCTCTGAGCCTTTATACATGCTCTTCCTTCTGCCTGGAGGGCATTCTCCTTTCACCACCTGGACAACTATGCATCCGTCAACACGCAGGTCAAGTCTCATGTCCCCATCGAAGCATTCTTAGCTTGCTGAGAGACCGTTCGTTGCCCATATGACAACACTGTCACCAGCACTTGCCTCCTTCCACACTCAGTCCTGGCTTCTGCTTCCACTCTCAGGGAGGTCCCTGAGGGGGGCTGCATAACATCATAGTCGGGGGTGTTGGCTCTGGAGACAGACAGTCCTGGAAAGGAATCCTGGATCTGCCATTTACTTGCTGTGTGACCCCCCATCTTCAACATTCTGAATCTTGGTTCTGTGGAATGGGGCAGTGAGACCTACCTCTCAGGGTTGTTGCAAAGACTGAATGAAACGAGGTATATGAGGTACTCGTGCCTTGGGCTGGGCTGATCCAAAGGCAGACTCTAGGGGTGCCTGGGTGGCTCAGTCGGTTGGGCGTCCGACCTTGGCTCAGGTCATGATCTCACAGTTCGTGGGTTCGAGCCCCGCATCGGACTCTGTGTTGACAGCTCGGAGCCTGGACCCCAGTTCAGACTCTGTGTCTCTCTCTCTCTCTATCTGTCCCTCCCTCATTTGCTCTCTCTCTCTCAAAAAAAAAAAAATTAAAAATTAAATTTCAAAGGCAGACTCTAACACTGGGGTGTGAGTTGCGGGCCATCCATTTGAGCCAGGACCCCAGGGAGCTCCTGCAGGGGATTGGGGAAGTGAGAGGGAGGGAAGTGCCAGGTGTGTGACCTCAAGTAAGTTACTGCTGTGGGAAGGGGACAGGCAGAGCCCTCGGGTCCATCCAGCTGACCCTCCAGATCATTCCGGATCATTCCAGATTTATTACCCAGCTCCTGCCAGTCCTTGGCTGAGCACCCCTTCCTGGAAAGTGCCAACTCCTGGGCACTCTGGCTTGGCCCACACCTGTGGCCAGGGAGAGCTGTCAGGTGGGGGTTGCAGGTGCCACGGCTGGAACGTGCCCAGCTGGCCTGTGTGGAGACGGGTGAGTGTGAGTGGGTGGGCGGGGCACAGACGGCATCTGCCACAGCCACGCACACACACTGAGTGCTCAGGAGCCATGAGTTGCCCACCGGTTTTCTCCTGTGACTCCCACAGCAGTCCTGGGAAGGGCATTCTGCCCACTTTACAGGTGAGGAGACTGAGGTCTAGAGGAGTTACCCAGGAAGGCATTTGTTGAATAAACGAATCAGCGAACAAACAGGCCTCTCTTGAGTCTTGAACTGAGTCAGTCAATAAGGACCAGAACCAACAGCCCCTGATTCCCACTTGAGGTTTTGTTTTCCGTTTTACGTCCAGTCGCCTCCCCACAGGGCCTTGGCTCCCTCGAAACTCTCCCCCCCCCCACCCGCCTCAAGCAGTGGCTGAGCAGGTGGGGGCCTATCTCTAGGCTCAGACTGGGAGACTATGGGTCAGGAGTGTTGTGCTTTGCGGGAGTCTGGGTGGCTCAGTTGGTTGAGTGTCTGACTTTGGCTCAGGTCGTGATCTCACATTTGTGAGTTCGAGCCCCACATCAGGCTCCTGGCTGACAGCTCAGAGCCTGGAGCCTGCTTTGGATTCTGTGTTTCTCTCTGCCCCTCCCCCGCTTGCACTCTGCTTCTGAAAAAATAAAATAAGAACATTAAAAAAGAAATTTTTTAAAAAAGGAGTGTTGTGCTTTGGTTCTTGCTGTGGCCTCAACTTTAGTATGACATTGGGCAATCCTGACCCCCTCTGGGCTCAGTTTCTACATCTGTTGAATGGGAGTAGGTGGGTGCTAGATCAACTCAGTCCCCCAGGCTGTTGGAAACATGGGGAGCGTTGGGCTGGGTTGCCCCGATTTTTTAAGGCTGACATGGGGGACGGAGGGAAAGAACTGGTTTGTCCCCTCCGTCCAGCAGTCTGCTTGGCCCTGTGGGGAGGTGGCTGGGCATAAAAAGGAAAACATGAGCCTCAAGTAGGAATCAAGGCCTCTTGGATCCTGGTCTTTATCGTGTGACTGAGTTTGAGACTCTAGAGAGGCTTGTTTGTTTGTTGGCTGATTAGTTTATTAGGCCTAGATAATTTCTCTAGACCTCAGTCTCCTCATCTGTAAAGTGGGCAGAATGCCCTTTCCGGGACTGCTGTGGGAGTCACAGGAGAAAACCTGCGGGCAACTCATGGTTCCTGAGCACACAGCGTGTGTGCGGCTGTGGCCTATGCTGTCCGTGCCCTGCCCGCCCCCTCACACGTGGCTGACGCTCAGTGGTTAGGACACCTGATGATTTGTCCTGGCCTGGCTCTGAGGTCATAGTTGGGCCCGATGCAGCTTAGCTGGCAGTCTTTATTGCAAAGACATACACCCCCAACTCTGGCCATGACTGAGGTCTGACCTTGGCCTGGCCCATCTGGCCTTTGACCCTAATGACAGGCAGCGTCCTGATTTGAACACAGGCTGGTTGCTCTTCCTGGTCGCAGACCAGACCGACCCCTGAACCAAATCGTACACAGGCTCTTGACTTGGCCACAGACTGACTTTTGATTCCAGCCACAGACTGACCCCAGAGCCAGCCACAAACCTTAGACTAAGGCTGACCTCTGACCCCAACCACAGACTGACCTCTGGTTCCTGGGCAGTGGCTGGTCAGGCTAAGATTAGTCACCGATGTTCCTCCGCCAGCCTGCCTGGCAGGGGGTTGAGGTACAAGTCCCTCTAAGGAGGAGAACCCCTTTACTCTAATGGGGGCTCTCATAGGTGAATTTGGCCATGAGCTTTCTGGGCCTCAGTTTCTCCATCTGCCCTGTCTCTTCCCTACCAGACACGGAAAGCTCCTAGCCTGGAGGATCAATGAAATGGGGACAATGGTAGTTCTAACTCAAGGTTGACTGAGAAAAATCAATGAGACAGTTGCCTCAGAGCCTTTGCACTCTCTCTTCCCTCTGCCTGGAACACTCTTCCCTCAGACACCATGTGGCTCGCTTCCTTCTCCTTCAGTTTACTGCTCGACATTATCTCAGGGGAACCTTCTCTGACCACACCATTTAAAACCCCCCACCCACCAAAAAAAAATTCTCTCCATCCCTCTTTCCTACTTTTTCTCCAAAACTCATCACCACTTGGCACACTAGTATGTGAATTACTTGTTTGGCTCATGATCTGTCTCCTTTGTCCAGAATACAAGTTTCAGGAAGGCAGGAAACTCCGTTTTGTTCACTGTTGTGACCCCCCCCACACCTAAAACATAGGAGCAAAGGAGACGTTTGATGAATATTTGCTAAGTGGGCGAGCAACTAAACGACCCTATGGGAAGTACTTAAACCACCGCATGCAGCACCGAAGACCGACTAGATGGTATTTGCTGCGTGGGGGCTGTCATCATCATCAGTGGGTGATGTCACCGTAAGGAGCTGGCTTGGCCTTTGACATGGTGCAGCCCCCTTCCCCACAGCCTTCCAGGACCAAGCTGACCACACTCGCTCAGAGCTGCAGCAGTGATCACACGGGGCAGTTGAACAAGCCCAGACCCGGAATCTGCTAGATTGGGGTTCAATTCCCAGCTCCTTCATTTCCTAACTATGTGACTTTGAGCAAAATTTTGACTCATTTCTGAGCCTCAGTTTCCTAACAGCCAATGGGGAAAGTCTGAGTAGCTGCCCCACAGAATGACATGAGCCTGAGAGATATGGGGCATCCACAGTGCTGAACAAGGTACAGATGGACAGGGCGGCCACCGGCTGTGGTCCTTAGGGCCCAGGCACACCGGCTCTCTGTCCTGTTCCAGGGGCCATCCTGCCTCATCCATTGGACTGCATGTCCTGGGAGGGACTGGAACCTGATCCTCTTGGTCCTTTGTCTTTCCAACAGCCAGAGGCCAAACTGGGACTAGTAAGGAAGCAATGCATCCCATTGGCTGATACATTGACAAAATCTTGACTGTGGTTCCGGGTACCTGCCGGTTATAGCCGCCAGGGGGCAACCTGGCTATGTGCACAAAGGGTAACTTGTAACACCTGCCATTTCAGGGCCCACCTTGTCCTGGCAGACAAGGGGCGGTCTGGTCCATATTCTAACCTTTCAGCTATTTATACCACTCTGGTGAGGAAAGAGCCCAGGAGACCTGGATGCCATGCCTGGCCCTGCTACTCACTTGTGTGACCTTGGGCAAGAACCTCCCCACCTCTGGATCTCCAACCCTTTAGTTGTCAGATTAAGAACACCAGTCATGCTACCCTATCATGGTGGGAGCCCGGGCTTATTTCAAGTTGTTTTTAATCGATAACTGTTCATGCCTGCCACAAAGTATTTCCTCCTTTTTCTCCTAATTCCTTCTTCCTGGTTGCTAGAGGTCTCACCTTATTATACATGCTGCCCCCTGTTGGCTGGAAGAAGAACTATGACTTCAGTTGGATTGTCCTCAAGTGTGGCTCAGGCCAGTGTCATCAGCTGATTCATTTACTCAGCCAACATTTATTGAGCTCCTTCTGTGTACCAGGCCCGGTGCTAGGCCCTGAGAACACAGCAGTGGAAATGATACAGCCCATGCCTTCCAAGAGCTCACAATCATTTGCAGGGGTTGTGCCTCTGGGGTTCCCCTGGGGCTCCTCCAAACTCCTCCAATCCGACCACGTAGTGCAATGGGTTCCAATCTTTGCCTATCCATTTACTAGGCTACGGGTTCTAATCTTGACCCAGCCACTTACTAAGTGTGGGACCTTGGACAAGTTATTTGACTTCTGTGCTTTTGTTTCCCCAACTATCAGATGGGGAGAATAACATGACCTGTCTCCGAGGTGCTGCAAGGGCTAAATTAGTTCGTTGTCTCCAAAGCACTTAGAACCGTGTTCCATCGGTGCTGGAGAGGTGCCAGCTAAAGTAATAACAAATGCACATTTGTAGAAAGATGGAAGGGACAACGCATACGTTTTCCCAATCTCCATTGGGTAAGGGCTTACACGTCTTACGGATCTTTAAGGGGATCTTCTATGAGGGTCAGGTCAGTTGAGCTCACTTTCAGCTCAGAAGACCCTACCCACCTTAGAACCAGAGGCTGGTTTTCATCCCACCCTTGGGCCAGCCCCACAGGGTTCCAGATGAGACCCGAGCTGGGCCTCCCAGCTTCTACTTTGGTGGTGACAGACTGGTCCGGCCTGTAAGTAAGGCAGATCCCATGATGCTGGCGGTGCTGGTGGTGGTCATGGTCATGGTAAGAGCTCTGGGGATTGGTGCAGGGATCTAACCTAACCTTCCACTTCCCTGGGTAAAGCCCAATCTCCCCCAGCCCCAGACACCCTCAAAGTCCTCGGACAGGGAGGACGGGATGGAGATTTCCTTTCAACTTCTCAGGGCCTATTTTTAAGCCAAAAAAAAAAAAAAAAGGAGGTCATAATTGGAGCACCAGCTACCCCACTTCGTCCTGCCTGTAAGGGCTGTGAGTCACTTCATCGCTCTGTGCCTCAGTTTCTTCATTTGCAAAATGGGAACATGGGGGAAGCACACTGATCCTGAACTTGTAAGTTTTGCTTTGAAAATGTAGTGAGATCTGGACACCTCCCTCAGGAAGGGTAGACGCTCACACACGCAGTCACACATATGCACAACCGCACAGGCACACAACTACACACATCACCACAAGCCGGTATGTGGTCTGGGGGTTTCCAGCTCTCCTTCAGACCCGCGGACCCCAGCTCTGCCCCCTGGATGGGCTCATCTCCAACTCCTCTGCCAGCGCCACCAGCCGGGACTCCCTGCACTGAGGCCCCCTCTCCTGAAGCCCAAGGCCTGGGCGGCCTGGGCCAGGTGACATCGGGGAGGTCTGGTGTGGAGGGGGCTGGTTCTGCCTCTTCACTCCTCCAACCCGCACCACCAAGGCTGTTTGGGCTCCAGGGTCCTGGGAGGGCCCTGGGAGCCTGCAGGAAAGGTGGCATCGGTGGGTAAAATAAGCTATGGGCTGGGTGGCGGTGGTGATAAGCATCTCTGGCTACTGACGTGGGTGAGGTGATTTCTTCGCATCCAGCCCCTCCAGCAGCACAGCCTCCAGTGACTCAGTGGAATCAAGGAAAAGAGAGTTGTCACCTCTCACCCAAGAGGCTGGAGAAAAGCAGGAGAAGCCCTCCCTCCCTCCCTGTACGTGGAGTCTCGGGTACGGGGGGCAGCAAAGAGCAGGCCCCATGAGGTCTGTATTCCGGTCCGGCTCCACGGTCAAGCACATGACAGTTTGCAAGGCACCCCCACGTGCATCATTTTAGGTGAGCCCCACAAGAACCCTGGGAGATAAGGCTTGGTCTCCTGTGGCAGAAAAAGGCTCAGAAAGGCTGCTTGACTCGACCAGGATCCCGCTGCAGACAAGACTCCCAATCCAGTGCTCTCCCCCGAATCTCAAATGCCACTGCTACGTGAGATCCCTTGTGATTGCTCATGTGAGCGATCTCTTTCCCTCTCGGGCCGCGGTCTCCTCATCCATAAGAAGACATCGGACCAGAGGAGCCCTTGGGGACTTTCCAGCTCTGACCTTTCAGGACTCAATTTTCATGATCTCTCTGAGGTAGCAGGTGGGAGATTATCACCCCGCATGGCAGATGGGGAACAGGTCCAGACAGGGAAGGAACTTGGCAAGGGCCTCAGTCCAAGGAAGTGGCAGAGCTGGGATGAGAACCCAGGTCTGCAGACCCCCAGCCACAAGGCCGGGGGCCCCAGCCAGAGCTGGGTTTCTAAGAATAAAGCATTGCTCCCAGAGCAGACCAGAGAAAGGGACTTTCGGGCCCAGCTGTTTCCCAGTGTGAGCTCAGGCGGGGCCCGGCTTAGCGTGGGGGGCGGGAAGGGGCCGACCACTTCCTGCTCGGGCTGGCGCGGTCCCCGTGAGGTGGTCATCAGAAGTCGACCACTTCCCGGTCTGGGCCGCCTTCCCCTTTCTGAGCCTGGGAGGTGGCTGAGTGAAGCGCCCCTTGCGTGCTGTGGCCTGGACAGCGTCTGGCCTCTTTTCATTGCCCCCATTCACCGTGTCCCTCTCCACAGCCACAACCTGTCGGAAGCCGCTCGGGGCTGGCTGCCTGCTCGGTCCCCTGACCGCAGCTGAGCGCCTCCTGGCCAGCGGGCCTGCTCATCCCAGAGGCTCCCGGGAGCTTCTCCTTCCTGGCCCTACTGTGTGCCGGGCACTTGCGGGTGTCTGTCCACGGAGGGCCTGTAAATGAGAAGTTATCATTCCCACTGAGGCTCAGAGAGGTCGCCGTTGGCCCAGGGTCACACAGTCAGTAAGTGGCAGAACCAAAATTGGAACTCGGATCTATCTGACCCCCAAATCTGCATCCTTTGTACATTCGCTGTCCCCCGTGTCCCCCCCCACCCCCCCACCCCAGGGGGAGTCTGAGCCAGAGGAGGCTTGGATGTGAGAGACACTGGAAGGATCCCACCAGACGCCGAGCTCAACGAAGGCGGCAATCGCATCTGTCTCTCCTCCCCATTATATCCCAGCACCCAGGCCAGTGTCTGCTCCGAGCAGGTACTCGGGACACTTACAAAAAGATTCGAGGCAACCTAATCACTCCCATCATAAGCCCTGGGCTTGGGGCCACAGACCTGGGGGAATCACGGCCGTCCCCCGAGAGCAGCGATCATCATCCATGGATGTGCACAGTGCGTGAATTTTTTTAATGAGCAGAGAAGCCAGGGGCTCACGGGGTCTCAGAGTGTTAAAGAGGCAGCAGAACATAAGGGATAAAGAACGTGGAGTCAGACGACAGGACTGGGTTCAGATCCTAGCTCTGCCAAGCCTAGGGTGGTCTTGGGGAAATGACTTCATGTACCTTGGTTTCCTTATTTGTAAAATGGGGACAAAACAGTACAGACTTCCTTAACTGGCCTGCAGCCAACGGATTCTCTAGATTTAGAAACGTTCTCCATTCCTTTGAAAGGCCGATTCGTGGATGCCACGGCGTTCTGAACGTTCCAGGCTGGGCACCATCAAGGTGCTCGTGCGGGCTCGGGGAGGTCTTTCCCCAAACCTGGAGCTGCCAGCTGGGATTGCTAAACCGTCGAGCAGGCCTTGAATGAGAGCCGGACAGAGAATTCTTTTCTCTGGAAACTAAGAAAAAAGCCTTGGAAAGATCCAATAAAGGAGAGTTGTCCAAAAAAGAAAAAAAAAAAAACAAAAACGTGCTGCTGAATTAAGTGTGGGCAAGACAAACTTCAAAAGACTGGGAATACAATTGTTAAAATCCACCAAAACCTTTGGTTGAATTAGGTGGAAATTAAAACTGGAGAGAAGTTATTAAAAATCCAGAAATCTTCTGCTTCCAGATCGCTTCACAAGCATCTCTAAGGTCTCCCCTGGCTTTAAAGAAACCCAGATGGGAACCATGCTGCTGCTGTACAGGTTTGTTTTATGCAAGAAAAACAAGGTAGGACTTTGGCCAGAGGCCTCGGTCTCAAAGAGGTTTGGCCCTGCATCAAAAGATCGTCTAATAAATGTACATGCACACGTGTTACGTTCAATAAATGCTTATTTTATGTATCATAAGATATCCTGCTTTAAATATTTTTTCTATTAGCCAACCACTGGCTTTGCTCTCATTGGGTGAGAGATTTCTTCTATTAATAGTATTTACCTCACAGGGCGGATGTAAGGACTGAACAAGGTAACGTATGCAAAGCATTTGGCCCAGTGCCTGGTACACAGCAAATATTTAGCAAGTATTGGCTATTAGAATTATATTCCAATCCAGGGCCCCACTTGGCAGATGAGAAAACTAAGGCTTAGCAGATGAGTAACGGGCACAGGACCACGGAGTAATTGGGTTGCAGATCAAGGCCTAGAAATGGAATCTTCGGATCTGAATCCGATTCCTGCATTCTGGAAGGCCTTTCTTTCCCTGGTCCCGAATTTTAGAGGGCTAACACTTCCCGGAAGGGCACAGCAATGCAGGCGGGGTGGGACGATGGCTCGCAGTGCGTGGGGCCTTCGGTACCCCTGAAGAGCTCAGCCCCCACCCTGGCCTCCCACCCCCTAGGGGCTGGTACATGAGTTCTCCCTCCAGTGAAATTTGCGTAAAACACTAAGTTTATCATCTCAGTGGCCCCTCTGTGTTCACAGATCCCGTGTATTTTTATCTCAAAGAGTTTCATTCATGTCTTTAATGATTTGTTTCCATGTCTGTCTCCTCCAGCAGACTGGGACCCCCCCCCCCACCCTCACCCCCGCCGGGGAGCGGGCACTGGGTCTGATTCATCTCCTACCCCAGGGCCCAGCCCCGCGCCTGGCACCGAGTGGGCGCTTCACAAATGTTTGTTGGACAACTGAGCCACGGAACAAGTGTGAATACTGGGGTGCCCTGGATTTCTCGCTATCTCCACACTCGACTTCCTGGCTGGGGCTGTAGCGGAGAGAGGTCTGGAACATTCGGCCTGGCCTGGTGCCCAGCCCCCTCCTGTTCCTTTTCCTCCTTCTTTATCCCTCCATTCTTCCGTCCTCCAGCCCCTTCTTCCGAAGGAGGCCGAGAGATGTAGGTGGGGCAGGGCAGGGCAGGGCAGGCTCTGGGAAACCCGGCCCTGGGGTGAAGCTCCCCTCTCCAGGGATAGATGGGGTGTGGTTTGGGGCCTTGTCTCCCCTGAGTCACCTGCGTGGTGCGGTGGGGCTGACTCAGAAGGAGAGCAAGGAGGAGAACTTTGTGGGTCCTCAGATCCCAAACCCAGCCTGGGCAGGGCTCGGGGAGGCGGGGGGGGGGGGGGGGGGGGCGGGGAGGGGAGATAGCCATCACAAGGAAGGTGTTTGGACCGCACATAAGGAGCAGTGACGCAGAGCTCAGATCTCCCGGAGTAGCCGAGCCCCACACTTTCTGTGTAGCTGCACTGAGCCTTGGGAGAGGCAGCCGGGTGTGGTCAAGGGTGGAGGTCCCACCCTCTCCCCTCCCCGAGCCTCAGATTCTGCACCTTAAGCAAAGGGTTTAGACCCAATTCCCCTCCAGCCAGTTCCCAACCTGAGTGCCAGGGCTTGGCCCAAAGGCCACTGGGGCCCAGAAGCAGAGACCAAGGAGTAAGAGTTGCCGTTGTGTGATGCCTCCCTACTACGTGTCAGGGACTGGAAGATCCTCTGTATGCATGAGCTCATGTAGTCCTCCTGACAGCCCTCTCGAGCCCTGTTTTGCCGATGAGGAAACTGAGGCTCAAAGGGCCAATGACTTGTTCCAGGTTGTCCTCTGAGTTAAAGGGGGAGCTGGGCCCCTCAGGTCTGCCTGACCCCACAGTCCTCATCCTTGACCACAAGCCCCCAAAGCTACTCGGTCTACCCCACCTACCTGTGCCCCAAGATGCTCAAAGTGGTGTCTTCTGGCCCCGAGAGAGAACTTTGGAGGCTTCCAGGGCCACTGGTCCTTGTCCTCTCTTGTGTCTGGAGCCCAATGACCACTCCCCTCGCTGGGAGACCTGTCCTGCCAACCACAGCCATGTCGGGCCACCCATCCCCGAAACCCCTTGAGCTCCGGCTTGGGTGGAGGGCTCTGGGGTGAGCATCTGATTTCCCTTTTATTGTTTTTCCCCTCCTTCCTTCCTTCCTTCCTTCCCTCTTTCTTTCTTTCTTCCCTCCCTCCTTTCGTCCTTTCTTTCTTCCCTCCCTCCTTCCTTTCTTCCTTCCTTCCTTCCTTTCTTTCTTTCTTCCCTCCCTCCTTTCTTTCTTCCTTCCTTTCTTTCTTTCTTTCTTTCTTCCCTCCTTTCTTCCTTCCTTCCTTTCTTTCTTTCTTCCCTCCCTTCTTTCTTTCTTTCTTTCTTTCTTCCCTCCTTTCTTTCTTTTTTCCCTTCTTTCTTTCTTTCTTTCTTTCTTTCTTTCTTTCTTCCCTCCCTCCCTCCTTTCTTTCTTCTTTCCTTTCTTTCTTTCTTCATTCCTTTCTTTCTTCCCTCCTTTGTTTCTTCCCTCCTTTCTTTCTTTCTTCCCTCCCTCCTTTCCTTCTTTCTTTCTTTCTTTCTTTCTTTCTTTCTTTCTTTCTTCCCTCTTTCTTTCTTTCTTTCTTTCTCTCTTTTCAAGTATCCATTTTGTGCACATTTAGCCACAGTTTTGTTTTTATGAAAATAGGATCATCTGTCAACAGACAATTTCCTGAGCAGGGGCCGAGCGTGGTCCACAGGCTCCTCTTCCTGGCTTATCACCAGGTGCTGCCAGGCCATGCAGTGCTCCTGGGGCACTGCGGGTGTGGAATCAGGTGGGCACCAGGAACACAGGAATTTGTGGCCTAGCAACTCAGAAATTGAGCTTTGGAGGGGGCAGATCTGAGTTACTGGCTGTGTGGCCATAGCGTGTCCCTTGACAGCTCTGAGCCTTGGCTCTCCCGTCTGTTAAGTGAGAACCACACCTGTCATGGGACAGGTTTGAGAACTAAATGGGCAAATGCACGGAAAGTGTTTGGCACAGCCAGCGTTCCACGCACGTCCTGCTGTGCTCTCTGCAAGTGGCGGGGGCCTCCGTGCCGAGGGCGTTTCTCTTCCTGGTGTCCTCAAGTTGTGAAGCTAGATCCAGGTCACAGGAGACACCTGATGACCGTCCAGCGATTAAAATCTTGCCTGTTTGGCTTGAGGTTAGGGCCTGGAAAACCTTTCACCACCCTGTGGTGTTTCCAGAAAACACAGAATCTGGCCCCCGTCACCTTCCTTCCCACAGGTTGCGAGTGTGGGTGTGATTCTCAACCGAAAAACCAAAGCCGACTTCACAGCTGAAGACCACCAGCCAGTCTCCCTCTTGGTGACAACCGCGACCCTCTGAGTTCCACCCCGGCTCCCCCACCCCCCGGCCTGATGGAGGAGGAACAGGAGAGTCGAGGAGAGGGGGGCAGAGCAGGGACATCGACGGGGCAGGCTCAGCTGGGTCACATGCCAGGATTCAGGTGGGCTCATGGATGCCAGCAGCCAGTAGGTGCTCAATAAATGCTTGCTGCCTGAACAAATGAATGAACAAGCAAACAAGCCAGCCGAGGGAGAGGGTACAGGGAGGAATCTCGGTGGGGGGGCGGGGGTGGGGAACAAAACCTTAATTTTCTCTGTCTAAATTTCAAACCCCAGTACTCAACATAGAGCCGAGGGGTACCTTAAGGACTCAGCAGATAGGTGAGGATGCAAACCCTCCCGGCCAGTGGGTCCTCTGCAACCCTGCCTTGAACTCTCACTGCCCCATTCCCCACACCTGCTTAAGTTTCCAGTGCACTCCTGGATGTACTTGACCCCAAAGGATGGCTGGCGGCTCCATGGGCTGAGAGCCGCTGTGCGGTCTGGGGCAAGTGGCCTGTCCTCCAACCGGCCTCCCCAGCCCCCTGCCCCATGAGGGGGCACAGCCCTGTGGGCTGCAGGGCAGAGAGGGCAGCGCGAGTCTCCCAGATCGGGGGCAGGCGGGCACTCCAGAGAGAAGCAGTAGACGGTCACTTGATCTCAGGAAGCAGGGTCACAGCATTAATCAGGAAAAGCAGAGCGAGATGAACAGAAATAATAAGATGATAGTCACTTCCATTGCTGAGCACAGTGAGTGAGGCACGTGGCTCAAATGCTGTCCTTTCATCTTCACAATGACCCCCCCTTGCGTAGCAGGCACTAAAGACCCTGGAATTTGGAGTCAGACAGTCGGGGTTCAGATCCCGGTCCACCAAGACTTGTTCCCTCGTCTCCTGCAAGGGGTAGTAAGATCCCCTACCCCACGGGCGGCTGGGGTTGTCTGTGAGGGACGGCTTGGAGAAGTGGCAGAGAGGAAGGGCCTAAATCATGTGATTATCAGTGTCATGGGGGCAGAGATGGAGGCTCAGAGAGGCCAAGTCACTTGCCCAAGGCCACACAGCAAATACCTGGCAGAGCCAGAATTTGATCTTAGATCTCTGTGGCCCAAAGCCCCACGCCTTCCCAACACCTACTGCCTCCGTCTCCTTTGTGTCTCTTCTATTTGCTAAGAGAGTCAAGTATTCAGAGCCACAGATGCCCTGACAGGAAGAGCCGTGAGGCAACATTCGTTTTAGATGAGCAGAGAGGAGAGGAACTTGCTGGAAGTCACACAGTGAATCTGTAGCCCGGCCAGGATTAGACCCTCAGTGTGCAGACTCTCATGCCAATGCCCCCCCGCAACTCATGTCCCTGTGAGCCTGATGGTGGGGTCACCCCTTTTCCAGTCCCCTGCCTGACCCTCACCTCCCCTTGGGTCCAGGAAGTGATGACCATGGTCTATTCCAAACTACGAGGGAAATTTTTTGCCTGGGCCGGACTAGAATCCGGCCAGGGCTCCAGGTCAGACGTTCCCAGTCTTATGCAAAAGGGCAGAGGGTGTGTAAGTGGGGTGGGGACGGGGCCTTTCATTCCCACAACTGTCTGCCTTTGGGATTTCCCTGGGGCTGGGGGTGCTCTGAACCTGATGGGCTTCCGAGCCGTGGATGGAGACTCCCAGCCTCACCTGCATGGACCACCCTGGGGTCATGCACCAGCCGGGCCTTGGGTCAGCCCAGCTGTCTGATCAGAGCCAGGTTCTGGGTCGGGGACAGCAGATAGATCTCCCCTACCAGCCCTGCCCAAACTCACTATGTGACCTTGGATGGGTGTCTCACCCCTACTGGCCCCCAGCTCCCCAGTGCCTCAGAGTCCTTTGCAAACTCCCCTTCTGGGATCCACAGGGCACTTTCTCTGGAGCATTTCTGCCCTTAAATAACGCAGCCCCCTGAACCCAGTGCCCAAGAGGAGAGGAGCTGAGGTCGGTCATGGTGTTTTAGCCAAGCAGGTGCCTCTGGCTTCTGGTCTGTCCAGGGTCTGCTGTGAGGCTGTAAGCTCAGGGAGGATAAGTTCTGGCTCTGCAAACATAAAGGGACAACTGCGGACGCGTCCTCCTTAGGCTGATCTCAGAAGGCAGCTGCTGGCCTCGCTAAGGCCTGGCAGAGCTTTGGCGCTCGGCTCTGGCCCGGCCTCTCCAGGGCTTTCCAGGAAGCTGTTCAGGTAACAGAAGAGCGGGGCAGCACCTGGGACCCTAGGGCTGGCAAGGCTGAACCCTAAGGCAAGGGGTTGCAACGAAGGAGTCCGACCTGGCTGGGCACATATTTGAGCAGGCCCCAGATGGACCAGAGCTAATTTCTGGAGCCCTTGATAAATCTTTACTTTTGGTGGTAGTGGTGATGGTGGTCGGGGGCGGGGAACCAGGCCAGAGAATCACAAGTTGAGATACCTCGATTCTAGTCCCTGCTCAGACATGGTCTCCTGGGGGGAGCGGGGGGCGGGGGCTCAGACAAGTCCTTTGCCCTTGCTGGCCTCAGCCTTCCCTTCTGTGCAGTGCGGAGACACCTTCGATTTTGAGGCCGGCACAGGGAGTCGGAAATGGACAGGGCAGGGACCTGGGTTTTCGGTGAGTCTGTGGCTTTCCACATGAGGTAGGCAGCTGCGGCCTGGGAGAAGACTGCTCTTCCTGTGTCTGAGCGTTTCAGCAAGAAGGGACGCCGGGGTGGGGGTGGGGGGCTCAGCCGCACAGCCTTCTGTCCATCCCCACGTGCCTGAGCCCCCGGAACTCGTCTCTACCCCCTGTCGAGTGACGTTCCCCTCCCCCACCCTCCCGAGTCGCTGTGGGGTACCCCGAGTCCATGTGGGGTAATGGAGCTGCAAAGGTCTCATCCCTCCTATTCTCGAGCCACCAGCTGGGAGAGTGCTCGGGACGGTGAGGCCAAGCGTCTAGTGTTACAGACAGAGACCGAGGCCCTGAGAGACGAGGGGCCCGCTCAGGCCAGCTATCTCCACTCCCCATGCCCTGTTTCTCTTTGCAGCTACTCACTGCGCTGCGCCCTTCCTCACCCTTCTTCCAAGAGCATCCGAGGGATGGGGAAGATCTCACCCAAGTGACAAGCCTGTGGCTGGGGCTTCAGGTTCCGGGATCCTCAGCTTTCCAGTCTGCCGGCTTCCCAAGGCCCTGAGCTCATCTGTGCTCGGGGCAAGGGGAGGACCAGAGGGAGGAGGCGGTGACGCCAATGCCCAAGGCGGCCCTGCATTCCCCACCCCCCTCCCCATCCCCCACCCTGTCCAGTAGCCCGGGCTTCTCCCCTGCCACCCCCAGCTCCCCAGCCGCGGTTTCCCCTCGTGCCCACGGTCCTCCTGCCTCCATGGGCCCGCATTGACTCTTGCAAGGCCTGCAAGGCAGCCAGAGCCCCAGGAAGGAGGGAAGAGCGGTGGCCAAAGCCCCAGCATCTGCACGCAACATAGAGCATTTGGTGTCAAAGGGGGAACATTTGCTTCTGTGGTCAGTTGTGCTACTCTTGCTGGTGTGGCCGCTCT
This sequence comes from Panthera onca, assembly GCF_046562875.1. Lineage (NCBI taxonomy): Eukaryota > Metazoa > Chordata > Mammalia > Carnivora > Felidae > Panthera > Panthera onca. The sequence continues at coordinate 202,884,692 of NC_138346.1, forward strand.
GGGCCTCTGCAAGATCCCTACCTGGCGGGTTGCTGGTGCAGTGACACCCACTGGTGGCTGCTGTGGCTACGGCCCCTTCCGTGGACAGAAAGGCGGCCCCTTGGCTGACACAGCTGCTCCCGTGGTCAGATGGGCTGCCCCCCCCCCCTGCCGGCCCCCCACTGACGTGGGTTCTATGCAGCCTCTGCTCCCCCGGTCCACGTCTGAGGCCCCAACTTTCTGCGTTCGTGGCAGTTCTCCACGCACCCACCAGAGATCAGCAGACAGCAGCTGCTGCTCCTTCAGCCGGGGCAGCCCAGCCTCCCTCTCGGCTCCATCACTCAGGGCGCCCGGCTCCCCTCACACCCTGGAGACCCAAGACCCTGTGCTCACCTCTTCCCTGGAACGTCTCTCGGACCCCAACCCCACCTCTGATGTGCACCATTTGCCCTGACCCTGGTGACCTCTGGACCTCCAGGAGGGAGTGGTGGGGGCACAAGAGGGGGTGTCCCTCCCTCTTACCTCCACGATGCTCCAGGGCCATAAGCAAATGACCTGGGAGGCCCAGATCCACGGAGGGGAGGCCACCGGCTGTCCTGAGAAATTGGGTCTCCTGCAAAACCCCCCTGGGACCCTCCTGTCTCCCCCCAAACGTTATGGAGTGGCAGGTCTAAGGGACTGCTTTCCCCAGAGGTTACCAAAGGGGTTTCTGTATTACAAGAGAAAAGACAAGTCCCTGGAAAACTTTCCCGGTGAATGCCCCTCTATGCCCCGCCCAGCCACTGGACACCTTGGTGGCACTTATTCAGTCCACAACCTTGAGAACCCATCGTGTGCTAGGAACTGTGCTCGCCCTGGGGATGTAGCAATGGGAGTCCAGACTCACCCCTACACTAGGGCTGCTCGCAGTCTGGGGAGGGACCCGGGCAGAAAATTGCACTGATCTTGATTCGATGGCAGTTACGATAAGCAGGCAGGGAGGTGTCGTGTGCCACGAGGGCACCTAACAGGCAATCCTGGAAGGTTCCAGGAGGAAGTGACCTTCCAGCTGAGGTCTCAAGCTGGAGGAGAATACGGTCAGGCAAGTAGAATGGGTTCAGCCTCCAAGCAGAGGGAACAGCACGGACAAAGCTCTGGGCAGAAGGGTTCTTCGTGGTTCTTAGAATCTAGACCTTTATCAGCTACCACTTGCCACGCTCCTGGGAGAGGCTGGCGCAGGGGTTAATGGCTCGTGCTCTGGGGTCTCATCACCTGGGTTTGCATCTCACTTTGCCCTTACTGGGTATGAGATAATGCGTAAGTTACTTGACTCCCTGTGCCTCAGTTTGCTCATCTGTTAAATGGGAGTGATACCAGTAAGCACTTCCCAGAAGTAAATGGGATCACTCATACAAAGGGCTTGGCGCAAAATAAACGCCTAGGAAATGCTGGCAACTCTCACTGGTGATCCGCCACACCCACTGGGCACCTACTGTGTGTCAGATACCATGCTACGCGTTCTGAAGTTAACCTTCGTGCAGGTCTGTAAGTTTGGCCTCACCGCCCCACTTCACAGATGAGAAGACTGAGGGCAGAGGACTGAGTCGCTCAGGTGGAGATTGGCTGAGGTTTTGGAGGAACCAGGGGCACCTTCTCGGAGGAAGCGGTGGCTGCAATGAGTTTCGAAGACAGGCGCCCTCCCAGCCAGGCAGGCCCTGACCCCGGCCCGACGTGTCAGCCCCCCCTGGCCTCCCTGGGTCCGCTGATGGGACCGAAGGGCCGCTCCGGGCACTTCCAAGTTCTTCCAGGAGTCCCAGTGAGGGAAGGCCCCATCAGGCCAGGTTCTCAGACCACAGAGCCTCGAGCGAGCGTCAAGCAACAAAAAGGCTTTTCTCACTCTGGATGAGTCACCAGACCGAGAGAGAGAAGACGCCCTGTCCCTGTGCCGAAGAAGAAGAAACCACACATCTGAAGAAGTTTCCCACGGCCACCACTTGCTTTAAATAGCTGCAGAGAGGTGGGGGGAGGGAGGGGGGGTGCTGGAGGGAGACAGGGCTCTCCCCACCAGGCCCTGGCTGGGGTCTGCACCCCACCGCATGCAGGACTCTGACCTGAAGGCCCCGGGAGGCCCCTGTTGAAGGGAACTCGGGCCTCACAGGCACCAGGGGGGCCCAGCAGAGGTCCTGAGCCTATGGGGGGCCGGAGGACAGAGGACAGACAGACAGACAGCTGAAGAGACATCCAGGCGGGTGTAGGGGTATAAGCCAAGGAAGGGGGAAGTTGACCTCACTCTACACCCCGCTGCAGCCTCCAGGCCCCCAGCCAAGCTTCCTTGCAGGTCACCTGACTCCCCTCAGTGCTCTGGCTGCCCCCCCCCCCCCCCCCCCCGCCTGCCTGGGTTCGTGACTGAGCCCTGGGCGGCGTTTCCGGAGGCAGGCCGGGGCCCAGGGCTGCTGACGCACTTGCTGCCCCCCAGGAGGGCCAGGTGAGAAGAACAAGCCCCCATCCCCCTTTCCCGTAAATGAGCTCACCCACCGGGTCCTCTCAGGGATTCTAAGAAGCGGAGGACTGAGCACCTGCTCCTCGCCCACCATCTCGGCCTCCCCGAGGGGATGGGGGAGGGGACGGGGAGGGGGCGGGGGGGTCCTCGCTTCTCTCAAGCTCAGCCCCCCAGGCCCAGGCTGGTGTTCAGGGACCGGCCAAGGTTACTCCCCTTAGGTGTGGAATAACACCCTCTATGTCTGGGCTGTGCCCAGTATAGCTTAGGGTGACTCAATGGCCCTAGGCCCATTTTTCAGAGGGTAACCTGGGGAAACCCCAGAGATGCCTGGGAAATCAGTCCCATCCCAGGCTGGGACTAAGATCACTTCCCAGTGATCTTTTAAGTTTAAGCAGCCTTTGGTAGCCAGGAGGGGCTCACCGTCAGCCCTTAGAAACTATCAGAGCGAAGGCCCAGAGAGGGCGGCAGCTTGCCCCCAAGGTCACGCAGCAGGCCGGTGGCAAAACAGCTGCACCTCTCTGCTGCACGACCTTGGCCAGCCCACTGGTGTCACTATCAGACATTTCTCGAGCACCTACTAGATCACTTGGGGGTTGACCCCGGATTAAATAAGACTAAACATTTTGATTAATAAGTCAGAAACATAACGACTAGCAGTCATCAGGGCCCTGGGCCAGGGGTTCTTGGTGCTGGCTCTCTAGGTTCTCTAGATCTCTGGGCTTTGGGGAAAAAGTGTGGATTGTGAGACTCCGGCCCTGAGACTACAATTTAGTAGATTGGGATGGGGTCCAGGGAGGTGAGTTTTTTAAGATTCTTCCAGTTGGTCGGGTGACTAAGAAACTCTGGGACAGGTTGTGAGTGGCTAGAGGGCAGGTATTGCCCCCACAAGAGGGTGATTGCCAAGAGGCCCCCAGAAATGACGCATCACTTACAAGGGACCTGGATGAATGATGCCCCCGTACCTCCCGGCTGCAGGGAAAAAGGGATCAGGACTTGCGGGGCCAAATGTTTGTCCCCTCGTGCCCTGGAGCTCAAGGAGCGTGGCTCTCTCAGCCTGGCAGCGCTTGGTGGTGACTCTTCAGGTGACATGGGAAGCAATGCGGAGCCCACAGGCTGGGCCGGCTGGATTTTAGGGGCGGAGCCTGGAGCCCTTGGAGCTTGGCTGGCCCCTGCTGAGGTCCCGCCACTCAGCCCAGCACCATGTGCCGCTGGAACCAGGGTCACGGAGGTTTCCTGGACTGATTGATTGAGGGGTCTGGGGGCGGGGCGGGAGCCGGAAATGCTCCCCTCTCGCTCTGACCCTCCGGCTGAGGGAGCCCTTGGTCCTGCATGCAGCGCCCAGCTCTGCCCCCTCATAAGGCCACCTGTCCTCTCGGGGACTCCACGTCCTCTACTGCATGACGGGCAGAAGGACTTCTCCCAGTGGATGAGGACTTAGCGGAAGGACAGTGGCTAGGCCAGCGTCACAGGTGAGATATGGTCACATGTCCGGGTGGGGTATGTCCCCAGGACTGTGTGGAGGTCGCTGTGGGGCGGCAGAGAGCCCCGTCCCAAGCCCTCCGAGGGAGAGGCCGCTGCTTGTCAGCTCTGGGACCACCCCTCTAGGCACCCGTTTCCTCATCTGTCAGGCAGATAACCCCCAACTCCAGAAGGTCATTGTGAGGATTAAAGGAATCAAATCACATGACCACGCGAAGAAGAAGAAGAATTTCAACAAGCATTATTGATTTTTTTTCTCACTAGAATGTAAGTTCCAGGGGTGGGGACCGTGTCTGTTTTGTGTCCTGGCTCTTGGGAGGTGCCGTTTGTGTTTGTGGAGAGAATAAGGTGGGGGGGCGGGGCGGGAGAGGCTCTCCTCTCGGAGCTGTGCCGTACGAGGCCTCCGTGGCTCTCGTTTTGCACGAGGGTGCGAGCACGCACGCACATGCGTGTGCACGTGTGTGCGTTTCCATGCGCGCACAGCCCTGGACGTGGCTTGGACCCAGTGTGGAATGTGTTGCTGTGCCTCGGCCTGTCTGGGTCTGTATTTTGCATATGAGTCTAGTGTCTGTCCATTTGCATATTTGTCTCAGTCTGTGTGCCTGGGCGCAGGGACCTGTGTGTATGAGTGTGCTCACCCAACAGGTGTCCAGGCCTTCTGTAGACATACGCCTGGGGGCAGATGGTTAACTCTTTGTGTGTGTGTGGGGGGGGGTGCCCCCTGCTCTCCTGACCTCGCCCTTCCCCAGGGGCTCCAAGCTATGGGCACACCTGGGGGTGCTAGACTATGCAAAGCAGAGGCCGGGCCTGGGGAAGCCCCTGGAGCGCGGTCCCTGGGGATTGGCCAGGACTTCTCCTCGCTCCCCTCCCCGGGTCCCTCCCCACCCCCGTACCCCTCCCCCCTGCACTCCCCGAAGTAGAGCCGCCTGCCCCCTTCAGAGGGCTGTGACCCTCCACCCCACTCCGCAACCCTGTGCCTAGACTTCCCTGCCTCCCCCTCCCCGCCCCTCCTGCTCCCTAGCTTCTGTCCTGGGACTGTGCCCGGCATCTCCCTCCTTTCCTCTCCGAGACCCCCTCACTTCTGCACCTTCCTGAGCTGCTTCTGTGAGCTGCCCCGCGCAGCAGGCGTGCTCCGGCGACCCCGTGCCGGCCTCAGTTTGCCTGGATCATTCTCCCCACAGCCCCGAAGAGAGAGGCCTGGCAAAAGCTCCATTTTACTGAAGCTCCGAGAAGTTAAGGAGCTTGTCCAGAGTCACACGGCAAGTGAGCGAGAGGCAGACACAAACCAGGCTCCCAATTCGGGCGTCTTACCCACCAGACCACATTGCTGCCATGCTTCAAGTCCCCTGAACGGCCAAGCCCTGCTGGGCTGACCTTGTGAACCCACCCACGCCTTGTGCTCAGGGGTCTGGGCACCATCCCATATGCCCATGGCAGAGACCCCAGGCTCAGGAAAGGGGCTCTTGCCCGCCCTCCCAATGAAGGAACTGTGGCCCATCCTCTGTCCCTGTTCTGAGCCACATTTGGGCCTGGAAACTTCTAAGCCCACTCCAGTCCGGCCAACTCAAAGCCCCCCAAGTCTTCCCATTGCCTGGTGATCCCCACAGAGAGATCAGAGTCCCCTTCAACAGGGTCGCTATTGTTTGCCCAGAACACGCTTCCATTTGGCAAGGGTGTGTGTGTTGGGGAAACCATGTGGCTTTGATTTAAATTTCACCCTGGAAAAACAATGGTTTGGATTAAGGGAAGAAACAGTTGGTGAAAAGTCATGAAAAGAAAGGAGGGGAGGGGGGGCCCTTGTAGCAAAAACGGGCCCCAAACTTTCAAACCCACATTCCAGAGGTTTCTCGAGGCCTGCCATCCAGCCGTAACCTCCCACCCCAGCACGCTCCTGTCCTCTTCAGTAGCTGAGCCGGGGAAGCTCTGGGAGCCCGAGGGGGACGTCCCACCGGCCCACACCCTTCTCTCACCGAGGAGGAAACTGAGGCTCAGAGAGAGGCGGCGGCCTGCCCAGGGTTGTGATGGTTTCCATGGAGTGCAGCGAAGAGGCTTTGGGGGTGGACCATGGGATCATGCTGATCCCACTCTGTCAGCGAGGAGCTTGACCTCTCTAGGCCTCAGCCTCCCCACTGGGAAAGGGAAGAAAAAGGTGTTACAGGATCTTAAGTCACCATTGGACCCGAGTAAAGCCCAGAAACCCCATGCAAGGGTGGAACGTTTGGCTCTGACTCTCACTGACTCTTTGCTCATGCCAAGCTCTGTGCCGGCTTCTCATCACCTGCACGAGATTTCCCAGCATTCAAAATCCCCATTTCACAGATGAGCAGACTGAGGCTCTGAGAGGCTAAGAAACTTGCTGAGGTCCCCCTAGGTCTCGAGGCCAGGTCTGTGTGGCCCCAGGGGCTGTTTCTAAGCACTGTGCTCTGAGCCTGAAGCCAGGAGAGCAGAGTGGAGGGGATTCAGACTAGGAAAATAAGAGCCAGGAAAAGTCTGGAAACACGCCCGCAAGAGCATTTCATGTTTCCCGTCTTCCCGAATCACCAACTGTCAGAACGGGGAAGGTCCTCAAAGGTCATCCATTCATCCCTCAGAGGGCAAAAGGGAAACTGAGGCCAAGAAGCGTGGGACGTGTCCAGGGTCACAAGGGGGTGGTGCAGGACCCATGTGTCCCGAGGGTCAGCCGAGGGCTTTACGAAGTTGTGTGTCCAGGTTGTCCTGGAGCCGTGTGGATGGCCTCCACGTCCGGGAGTGACACTCGGGAGTGACACCGCTGGCCCGGCAGTTCAGCCCCAGGGAGTGAGTGGCCTGGGTCCTTCCAGGACCCACATCTACATCTCCGACATGGCTGCTTAGGGCCTGGATGCTGGGGCTGTGGTTATGGGTCCATGTGAGACCAGGGTCGGGGCTCCGTGTGGCCCAGGCTATGTGCCCGGATGCATCAGGGCTTGGTCTGTGGCTGGTGTCAAGGCCGAGGCCTCCGAGGCAATGAACTGGTTCCAGATGACCAAATGGACTTCAAGCTCTGAGACTAGGGCTGCAGTGGTGTCACTGCAGGAGCTGGGACAGGCTAGGACAGAGATGGGGCCGCGAGCCTCTGGACCGGGGCCCTGGAGCCTCTGGAGGCAGGAGATGGGGCTCTCCACCCCACGCAGCCCTCCTTCACACCCCACTGCCCGGCTCCAGGTGTGCCCAGACAGGGGCAGCGTCTGGCTACCCTCCCCCTCCCCCAGGATGGCCCCACCAAGGGGTGGGTGCTTATCCCACGGAGGTGGCTTATCCCCTGTGGATAAGCAGCTGGCAGCCAGGCCCCTCCTCTCTCCTGACTTGCCTCCTATGGGACCAGAAGAGCCAACTGCCCCCCAGTTCTGGGTCCACCTGTGCTCAGAGCCCAATCTGGCCTCACATGGGCAGGAGAGGAACCAAAAGGAGGCTGGGGGAAGGGTCGTTCTGCAGGGTGGGGGATGGGGATGCCAATCAATGGACGGTCCTGAGCATCGTTCCAATCCAGGGCACTTTTCGAAACGCTAAACCCACCCTGCCCTGCCCAGAACTATTCCCTTTACTGAGTACTTACCCCAACGCCAGGCCATATGAGGCTGAGGCAAATACCCCCACTTTCTGAGCGAGAAGGGGAGGCCCAGACCGGCGCCTTCACTTCCTCCAGGTCACCAGCTGGCTGGGATCGGGCCAGGCTCACCCCAGACTCGCTGGCCCTGAGACTGGGGCTGTACCCACCCCCACACACCCCACTGGGGCCCGCTCCTCTCCTCTGCCCGTCCTGGCCCCAGGGGAGCACACACGGGCTGACTGGGACAGGGTGGGCGAGCAAAGCCAGCCGGAGATGCGCCAGTCCAGCCTTCCCAGAATCGCAGGAGAAATGGTTTCTCCGGAAGTAGGGAGCGAACCTTGGCTGCCATCATGTGACCTGCTGACCTACCTGGCCCCCCCCCCAACCCTGGGCGTGTGTGCCCACCCCAAAACAATGATAATAATGACTGCGAGCAGTTCTGAGGGCTTTATATGCACCAGGTTCTGTTCAAAGCAATTTGCATGCATTCACTCATTTTATCCTTCCAATGACCCTAGGAGGTGAGAACTATCATTATTCCCATTAAAAAAAAGAAAAAAAAAAAAAAAGCTTTGGGGCGCCTGGGTGGCTCAGTCGGTTAAGCGTCCGACTTCAGCTCAGGTCATGATCTCGCGGTCCGTGAGTTCAAGCCCCGCATCGGGCTCTGTGCAGACCTCTCAGAGCCTGGAGCCTGTTTCGGATTCTGTGTCTCTTTCTCTCTCTGACCCTCCCCCGTTCATGTTCTGTCTCTCTTGTTCTGTCTCTCTTTGTCTCAAAAATAAATAAATGTTAAAAAAAAAAATTAAAAAAAAAAAAAAGCACACACTATCCACATGACCACATGTTGATGTTGACCTTGATGGCAAGCTGAGGTGGTGTTTATCAGGCTTCTCCACTGTCAAGTTACTCTCCCCACCCTCAGACCCCTCCCTCTCTACGCTGTTCTCCTTGGAAGGAAGTCAGTAAGCCATTTTACAGGTGTAAAAACTGAGGCACAGAGAGGTTAAGTAACTTGCCCCAGGTCACACAGCAAAGGTTAGAGCCAGGATTTGAACGCTGCCAGTTTGGCTTCTGGGGCCACGCTTCTAACCAACTGCCGTAAACTCCCAAGAGCATAGTGAGGCATTTATAAAAGGTAGGATTAGCACTATTTTTGCAAAGTAAGGCAGTGTGGGACGAAGTGCAGAAACCCAGGGCCACGCAGGCCTCCGTGTCAGGCTTGTTCTTGCCACTGAGACTCTGAACAAGTCACATCATATCACAGGGCTGGCACGTAGCAGGTGGTTAACAGACGGGAGCTTCAGAAGTTCTGGACAAATGGTAGGTTTTAGAACTAGGCTCCGGGTCAGGAAAACACTGCACAGTTGAGGCAGGAGAAGCCAGTCTCAGTGTCCAAGTTGTGTCCCAAGGGAATGTGCCCCTCCAGCCCGTCCCACATGGAGGATAGTCAGCAGTGCCTGCCTTGACTGTGCTGAAAGAATCAGGGTCAGATTCCAGGTGTTGCTCTTGACCTTGTCTGCTCTAAACTTGTGACTACAGCACACTCTGAAAGCAGTAAAAAAAAATCGACCCTGAACAGCTGGGCAGGAAGGGACCCCAGAAATCATCTTCTTCCCATTTTACAGAAGAGACAGTTGAGGCTTCCGGGGAAGAAGGGACTTAGCCAGGGTCATACAGTGAGGTTCAAGCTCACACTCGGCCCTGACACAGATGCCTTGTGATGACAGCAGGTGCTTAGACTTGCCTGCGGGGAGACCCCGACGTGGCTCATCTCATCTAATCCTGCCAGGGCCACACAACCACTGGCCGCAGCTTGTTGAGGGGTGTCTACTCGCGGGGGCGGTTTCGGGCTACGTTCACTCGACCAGCAAATGGAAGGGGTGAGATGACCCTGGTTGCTGGACACTATCCCAGGTGTCTCGCTTGCTGCAGTCCTGGCCAGGGGGTGCCCCAGAGGGGCCCCCCTCCTGCCCAGCCCTCTTGCCCTAGCATCTATGAAGAGATACAGGCCCTCTCCATTCCACAAAGAACACTGCTCTGTTTACCCTCCAGCCCATCTCGCGAGAGGTAAGGGGAAGACAAACCCGCAGATACGGGCAAAAGGACCCCATACCTGCCAGTTTCCCTGGTGGATTTTCCCTCTGCTTCTGAATGCAGAGGACCCAGCCAATCCGGAGGAGGAATCAGGCTGGGGGCTGGGCAGCTGCAGCCAGGGGCGTGTGTGGGCAGCACATTGACCAATGAAATGCAATCAGTTTATTTAGCATCAACTTTGCAAAGTGTCAGAGTCCTGCCCGGTTGAGGGACCCCAAGACCCAGTTCTAGTGCCATGGATTTGCTGTGCAACCTTGGACAAATGACTTGGCCTCTCTGGGCCTTTGTTGCCTCACATAAAAACTGATGGGGCTTGGATCCATTAGTGATTCTCGATCCTGGCTTCCCTGGGGATCCTTTAAAACATATACTTAATTAAGTTTGGGGTAGGCACCCCTTACACCTACCCCCGGGGATTCAGCTGAGTGGCCAGTTGAAGTTCCCTGAACAGATCCTGGGTCTGGGGCCTGCTGGCTCTGACATCTCACCCGAGTGTAGGGATCAGTGTCCAACTCTGTCACTTACTGCCATGGGTGCTTGGGCATGCCATTTCACTGCTCTGTGCCTCAGTTTCTCCATCAGTGGACAGCGCTAGCTTTCCCCACATGAGGTGTTGGGAGCATTACCTAACCTGGTTGTGTGAAGATCCGCTCCGTGCAGAGGAAGGACTGGACAAGCTGGTGTGGAAAGAGTGGGGTTGACAGTCCCGGGAAGGGGGCCTCAGCTGGTCAATTGTCCCTGGGCACGAAGGGAGGATGCGGTGGGCTTTGCCCCAGGGCTTTCTCGGAACCGATGCTTTTCCACCCGACTGTCGGAGCCCCTGTGGTTGTGTCCTCGTGCGCTCCCACCAACTGGGGTGCAGCCCCGGGCGCAGTGGGGGCCTCAGGAGACAGCAAGCTCTGTGCTGGCAGAGGTGCGAGCAGAGGCTGGATGACTGCTTGGCAGACCAGAGGGCAGGCTGGTTCGGGCGTATTCGAAGAGGGTTGGACAGAAATGGGGGCCCAACCATCTCAAGAAGGTTGGCTTCTCTCACTCCAGGATCTGGGGAGTCTAGAATTCCTTTGGCCAGTCCTTGGCCTCTCCCTCTTGGCAACGGCAGCTTCTGGCTCCCCTTCCCATCCCCACTGTCCCCAGTGGCCCTGTGGGTCAGGGGTGTCATAGAAGTGGCAAGGGGTACCTGGTGTGACGGGAGGAGGGGGACCGGAGCGGGGGCTGTGGGCGCATCCTGGGGCCAGAGAAGGCCGCTGGCTTCTGTGGGGCTGGGCGTGGCCACCTCAGAGCCATCAGAGCCAGAGATATGACTTTGGACAAGTGACTGCCTTCAGGAAGCCTCAGTTTCCTCACTGGTAAGTTCTACCTCTGAGGCTACAGTGGGGAGAAAAGGAGGTCACGCTGGCAGCTGGCATCTCGTAGATCACAAGGTGCGTGTAGGGCCGAGCACCGGCACCTATCAAATCAGTTCGTCTGCTTGATCCCCCCGGGCTGGTGCTCACCGCACGCCCTTCACGGATGAGAAAGTGAGACCCGTTTCACTCACGACGCACCTGCTCTGAGCTCCCCGCAAGGCTGAACGGCAAAGCCTCTCGTCCACAGCGCAGCGGCGGGAAGCGCCCGAGTACAGATTTGAACTCAGGACCGTCAGGTTCCCAAGCTCTCAACCACGACAGCCCTAGTCCACTGGGCAGAAAGGCCCTCGAGGGGCTCCGGGCTCGCAGCGGTCGCCACAAGGGTGACAGCCATTGTGCTCTTGTGAAGCAATGTCTGCCAGAACTCAGAAAGCCTGGGCTCGGGCCCTGGGCTGCCAGTAAAGGGAAGGAGGTGGGAGGTCATTGCCGGCTTGGGACAGCGGCTCGCTGCGGGGTGGGGGGGAGCGAGAAGTGTGCATCCTGGGGCCCGGAGAACAGCTCACGCCTGGAGCGGGTGGCAGTGACACCAGCAACATACCCACCACTGTGCCAAACTGTGCTGCAGTCACTCTCCTTCCCCTGACTCACAACCATCCAAAAGTGGAACCGCCCTGCCGTCATCCATTTCACAGATGAAGAAGAAGCCGGGGCACGGAGGGGTTTGGTAAGCCGTCCAAGGTCACGGAGCCGGGAAGGAGCAGTCAAGGCTTAAGTCCAGACTCCAGCCTTGAACGACCGTGCTCTAAGATGGGACGTGTCGACACTTGCATAAAAGGAGGAAGTCTCTAGAAAAGCTCCTAGAGTCTCCAGCCTGTTCCCTGGATTCCAGTCCCGGGGGTCCCGCCACGTTGGGCAACTTTACTCAAGCTCTTAGCACATTTCTCCATCGATGAAACGGGGATGAAAGTCAGGCACCCACCATCTGGGCTTTTGTGACGCTCCATATGTAAAGTAGCCTGAGAGTGAGGCCCATGTCAGTGTTAGCTGTTATCACTGTTATGGTTATTTTACACGTGTGGACGCTGTTACGGTGGTTATTGCTGGGCGTGCGACCCGGCAGGAGGCCTTCCACGTTTTCTCATCACACTTCGGTAGCATTTTACGTTTGTTTTTTTTTTTTTTTTCAATGAGCATTTACGTCTCGTTCTATACAAGTTTTTTTCAAATAAAGAAAACCCTCTGGCTGAGCTGAGGCGTGAGTAGGCGTCAGGAGGTCTCTTGTGGCTAGTAAGCTGCTGTCTTTAGAGAAAAAAAAAAAAAAGAGGGAGCATTTGATTGTTCTTCATATAACCTGAGTCACGGCTTGTGGGTATGAGAAAGGCCAAGGCACTTCCACCCAGTTCAACAAGCAACGAGTTCGCCCCCACGGCGCACGGGGCCGCAGAGGGAGCCCGGGACCTCGAGCCCAGCAACTTAGGTGTTAACCTCCCATTCCGCCACCACTCGCCACGAAACCTTTATGTATTTGCTCAGCAAACCCTGCCGGATGCCTCTTCGTTGCCAGGCCCTGCACCCCATGGGCTCTGAGTGTCCACTGCTCACCAAGCCCACTGTGAGCCCTGGCGGGGCGGGGGGGGGGGGGGGCAAAATATAGGACAAGGCAGAGGAGGTTCCCATCCTTCTGTGACCCACAGTTCAACGGGGAAGGCCAGCATTATCAAGTCATTCCACAGGGAAATATTAAATTGCCACCTAATGAGTGCAGGGGGAGGAGCAGGGTACAGGTGCTCCGAGAGCCTCCATGAAAGCGGGAAATGGTCAAGGCAGGGAGGATGAAGCCTGCGTCACAGGGAGAGAGGACAGCATGACAAAAGGCCAAGGGGTGCAAGGGATCATGGTGAGCTTAAGGGGGTGAAAATGTTCCTGGGGATGAAAGGGGCCAGGGGGAGGTTGGCATGAGACAAAAGGGTGAGGTGTGCAGGGACGGGCCGCACAGAGAGGGGCGTAGTAGAGATTTGGCCTTCGTCCCCAAAGCCACAGGGCCAGAATGGGAACCAGTGAGATCTTGCCTAGTGAGATCCCTCCAAATCCTAGAGAAGAGAGTAGGCAGAGGGTCAGAGTAGACCGCTGCCAATAAATGGCTCTTCCCCCCATATCCGTTCTCCATCAACTCACAGATGCAAAATTTAGATAGCATTCTTTTTTTTTTTTTTTTGGCTTAATTTAATAACTTATTTTTCTGGTTGCAAAATAGGTACTCTACAGTGAAAAACCCTTGGGGCTGGAATGTAAGCCTGGGAGAAATCTTCCGCAGAAAGCTGACTGGCCTTGTAGAAGCCTCTTCTTCTCTCTGCATCCAGTAATAGAGCTCTGAGTGGTGAGTTGATGCCATGGGAGTTAGGGATTCAGCTCACTTCCTGAGGTTCTCCTCCAGTGAAGAACCAGAGCCTGGGGATGTAGCTAGAAGGATAAGGAAGAGCTCCTAAGCCTGTTCTCAGAGCCGTCCTAAGATTCCTGGGGTCCTTAATAGGTAGTGAGCTCCCCATCCCCAGAGGTGTGTAAGCTGTCAAAGTATATATAGATATATATTTTTTAAAACTTTGTTTTCCTTAATGTTTATTTATTTTTTGAGAGAGAGAGAGAGAGAGAGAGACAGAGTGTGAGTGGGGGAAGGGGGAGAGAGAGAGAGGGAGACACAGAATCTGAAGCAGGCTCCAGGCTCTGAGCTGTCGGCACAGAGCCCGACGTGGGGCTCGAACCCACAAGCTGTGAGATCATGACCTGAGCCGAAGTCAGACGCTTAACTGGCTGAGCCACCCAGGCGCCCCTAGATATGTATGTTTTTAAAGTATGACTCCCACTCAAATGTAGATTGAACAAATGTTAAAAATGTGTTTAATTCACACACGACTGCTATGAGAGCAGTCGTAAGATGGTAATGCTGTTTCGAAGGAGGACTGGGGGAATAGTTCCTGGATACTAGAGAAAGTTATGTTAGAATAAAATGGCTCAGTTAGATACAAGACTAGTTAATGTCCTAGAGGGCCAACAATCCACAACCTTTCGGGGTTTTTTATTAATTTTTTTTTTTTTTTTGAGAGACAGAGACAGAGTGTGAGCTGGGGAGGGGCAGAGAGAGGGAGACACAGAATGTGAAGCAGGCTCCAGGCTCCGAGCTGTCAGCACAGAGCCCGACACAGGGCTCGAACTCACAAACAATCGTGACCTGAGCCAAAGTCAGACGCTTAACTGACCGAGCCACCCAGGCGCCACTAAAGTTAGGTCTTTTAACAGCATACACTAAGTCAAAGGTGCACCCCCTCTAGATGATTAAGTCCGTGTGGCAAGCCTGGTAAATGGTGCCCCACTGTGACACTGAAAAGACATGTTGCCTTCTCTTTGCCTATTTCCAAGAGTTAGATGATTTTCTTAACAAAGCTCGGCAAATGGCTGTAGCGAGAAGTGGCAGGAAGTTCTGCAGGCAGAGGGCTTGGCTGGTATATTATCTTTTGCTTTGTAAAAGATTACCCCAAAACTTAGTGGCTTAAAGCAATAAACATTTATTATGTTGCAATTTCTGCGGGTCAGGAACTGGGGAGCATTTCACTGCCCACTTACTTCTGGCTCAGGGTCTTTCGTGACGTTGCAGTCATGCACCCTCCCTGGGGCTCAGTCCCATCCGTGGGGGCAGTGAGGGCACCAGGAGGGTGGAGCCAGCTCAGGGAGTTTCCACCAGGGGCTTGGTCCCTGCCTTGGCCGGGCTTGAGGGACAGACAGACCATCTCCTCCCTCCTCGCCTGCTGGACCAGTCCTCACTGAAAGAGGAGGTGAGAAATCAGGAGGGAGGGCGGTGACCTCCGGGGACCCCATGCCCAGCTGATGCCCAGGATCTGATCTGGGAGGGCGACTTCAGGGGGAAGCAAGGGGCAAATCCAGCTGGGAGGGAGTCTGCCAGTTTGGGGGGTAATTATTTTGCAAAACTTTACGAAGTTTTGGAAAATCTTCTTTCTCCCTCCGCTGAAACCATTGTTTTTCAAGGGAAATTGAATTAGAAGGTGGTGGCTGGAAGACCCAGAGAGGGAAGGGTAAGCCACATGTTTTTCTAACTAACTGGGCGTCTGTCCTGTGCCAAGTCTAGGAGCTCCTTGCACTCCGTGTCTAGGACCACCAGGGCCACGGCCGGGGCTGGGAGAGAGCCCCTAGAAGGGACAGTGGCAAGGCTGGAGGTACCCCCTAAATCGGCCTCCTTTGTCTGGGCTTGGGGGGGGGGATCGGTGGGATTTAGCCGAGAGGTGGGGTCAAGCCCTTGGTGCCGGGATGTGAGCTTTTTGCAAAAAGGCCTTGTTGAGCCTCTCCGTCTCTCTGCAGCCGGAAATAGTGACCCCAGTGGTGAGTTGACCAGAAGACGAGACAAGAGCTCTTCTGTGAGGTGTCTTCACTGCGATCAGCATCACCGGCATCACCTTTTTGAGAAATGGCCAGTCAGCACCACCCTTCAGGCCAATTCCGTGTGATGGTAGAGACTGGCCCGGGTGCGGTGGAGCCTAAACCGAGCTCAGTGGGAGGAAGTGCAGGGATCGACTAGTGATGCCTGCTATGGATGCGGTTTGGGACTCAGTGATATGTATGCCAGGTATTTGCTATCTGTAACCTCGTCCAGTTCCCTCAACCTACTGATAAAGAAGCTAAACCCTGGAGGGGCACCTGGGTGCCTCAGTCATTGAGCATCTGACTTCCGCTCAGGTCATGATCTCGTGGTTCGTGGGTTCGAGCCCTGTGTCAGGCTCTGTGCTAACAAACAGCTCAGAGCCTGGAGCCTGCTTCGGATTCTGTGTCTTCCTCTCCCTCTGCCCCTCCCCTACTCTCACTCTGTCTCCCTCTCTCTCTCAAAAATAAATAAACATTAACAAGATAAAAATTTTTTTTAAAAAAGAAGCTAAGCCCTGGAGAGGTAAGAGGGCATTACACTTTCAAGAGGTGACTCTTCCTGCTTTACATGCTTGGTGACATGTCCTGCCTCGAAAACCTTCAAGAGCTCCTGCTGCCTAAAGTCCCAAATCTTTCTCCGGTCATTCAAGAACCACTCTGGCCTGGTTCCAAGCACACTTTCCAGATGTTAACTCCCTCCCGAGGGCTGTCCCAGCTGAGCAGGGCCACACCCGTCCTGCCCTCCCCGCCTCCAGGCTTCCATCCATGCTGTGCCATGCCGGGATGCCCTTCCACATCTCCCCTGATCAGCTTCCTCTCCCACCGCTTCTATCCCAACCCCCACAGCCCGCCCTCTCCATTTTCCCTCCTGGTCCTGGTCAGACTCTACACCGTAACAGTACTCCCATCTGTTGTTCTCTCCCCTGCTGGTCAGCGAGCTCCTGGAACTACCCACGTTGGCTCCGTCTCCCCCTCTGCCTTTCCCTTGCCCAGAGCCAGGCAAATGGATCCTCAGCAAATATTCGCTGAGTAGATTCAACGAATGTCTGCGCTCGCAGAGAGGCACAGCGGCCTCCCCACACTAGACCCTGGGCCTCCGACTCCCCGTGCACGCTCCTCCCAGAGCCTCAGATGTCCTCCGGAAAGGCTGGCTTTTCCCACCTCGGCTTTCTCCTGGCTTTCCCATGGCCAGCTAAGATTCCTTTCATCCTCCCACCCCTGAGAGGCATCACCAGGACCCCACTTAAGGCTCACCTGATCTAGACTACCGCCCCAGTGGTATGGCCAAGAACGGAGAGAGCCACGTCTAAAACCCCACCATTACCTCCCCAGCCGTTTGGCTCAGGACACTGATCTCCCCACACATGTATCTCTCCTGCCAATGGAGTGGAAATGAGGACCGAGGACACTCTAAAGCTCTGATGATCCTTTATCGCTAAGCATGAATGAGCCCAGTGCAGAGGAGGGAGCCCTGCATTAGGGGTCTGGCATGTGGTCTGACTGCACAACCTTGGACAAGTCTGATACCCTTCCCGGGGCTCGCCTGCACAGGAAGTCGAAGCACCCCTCCGTCCTCCGGCTCTAGAAGACAATGCTCATCTGTGCCTCCCGGGAGAGCGGGAGGCCTAGGACTGTCTCAGGAGGGGTGGAGAAGGGGCCCCACGGTGCTGTGCCCTGAGGGCCTGGCCTCTTGGCCGGCGCTCGAGCCCCTCCTCCTGGGCCACGTGTCTCAGGCCGCCAGGGAGACTGTTTCTCATAAACCCAGCTGTCACAAAGCCCTTCCTGGGCCAAAGTGACCCGTGGGCTGGGAACCAGAAGACGGCTCCAGCTTCTCTATACGTTTGGCACACCGAAATACCTTTGAGGGGGGCCAGCTTTGATTAAAGACATTTACCTTGTGAAAAAAAAAAATGTGCACACACACACACACACACACACACACACTCACGTGTATGTATTTAGACATTTACAGTGTAAAAAAAAAAAAGACATTCCTGCAAGGAAAGGGAGGCTCTGGTCGAAAGAGCCAGAAACGTCGCAACTGCATGCAGACATCCTGAGCGGGCATTCATACCCTGCCCCGTCTCCCACTCCTGTTCGCCTCCCCTCCCCCAGGCTCCAGCAGGCAGGTTCCAGCCTCCAAGCCTTTGCTGCTGCAGTTTCCCCACCTGGAGTGTCCTCTCTGCCGCCTCAGTCTTCCTGTGCACCCGGGAAGCAGGACAGGTGCTGGATTTGGGCTCGGGGCTCAGAAAGGTGTGGGTGCCAGCCTCTCCTCTGCCTCCTTCCTGTAAGTTACTTCACCTCTCTGAGCCTCTGTGTCCTATTTGAAAATAGAGATGGTGGGAATATCATCCATTGGCTTTAAATAGATTTCA
The DNA here is from genome assembly GCF_046562875.1 of Panthera onca. Lineage (NCBI taxonomy): Eukaryota > Metazoa > Chordata > Mammalia > Carnivora > Felidae > Panthera > Panthera onca. Next base: position 202,902,440 of record NC_138346.1, read on the forward strand.
ATGCTCTAACATGTTTAGAACGGTTATCTGGTGGGAGCACCTGAGTGGCTCAGTCGGTTGAGCATCCGACTCCGGCTCAGGTCATGATCTCGCGGTCCGTGAGTTCGAGCCCCGCGTCGGGCTCTGTGCTGACAGCTCGGAGCCTGGAGCCTGCTTCGGATTCTGTGTCTCCCTCTCTCTGCCCCTCTCCCGCTCATGCTCTGTCTCTCTCTCTCTCTGTGTCAAAAATAAATAAAAACATTTTTAAAAAATTAAAAAAACCAAATTACCTTGAAGTGCAACAGCTCAAAACAGCCATTTGATTTTGTTCATGATGTTGTGGTCAGGAATTCAGGAAGTGCCTGGAAAGGTGCTTCTTGTTTGGGGCCTCGTATGCAAGGCTAGGGCTGCATTCATCTGAAGGCTCGACTGGGCTGGACGTCTGAGCTGGCTCACTCCCATGGCTGGTGGCTGATGTTGGCTGGCAGCTGGGAGCACAGCTGGGCTGGTGACCAGAGCACTGACTCGTGGGTCTCCGGCATGATGGCCCCAAGATAGTCAGAGGTCTTCTGTGAAAGCTGGCTTCTCAAGCATGAGTGTCCCCAAAGAACCAAGGAGAAGCTGCATGTTCTTTGATGACCTAACACAAAAGTCACATCCTATCACTTGTGTCTTACTCTGTTGGTGGAAGCAGACACAGCCACCCCCACCCAGCCCCTGGATTCAGGGAGAGGGGACATAATATACCTCTTCGTGGTATGAATGTCAAAGAATTTTAATTTGCCACACTGATTTCAAAAACTGAATGAACGGAGGGCGGGGGAGAGGGGAAAGTGGGTGATGGGCATTGAGGAGGGCACCTGTTGGGATGAGCACTGGGTGTTGTATGGAAACCAGTTTGACAATAAATTATATTTAATAACAAAATAATAATGATATATAAATGGGAAAAAATTAAAAAATAAAAACAAAAATCAAATGAATTTAAATTTTTTGGAAACATTGTATGTCTACTCTAAATAGAAAACCAATAATATATGGGGCACCTGGGTGGCTCAGTCGGTGAAGCATCCGACTTCGGCTCAGGTCATGGTCTCACGCTCCCTGAGTTCGAGCCCCACGTCGGGCTCTGTGCCGACAGCTTGGAGCCTGGAGCCTGTGTCGGATTCTGTGTCTCCCTCTCTCTCTGCCCCTCCCCCACTCACGCTCTGTCTCTCTCTCTCTCTCAAAAATAAATAAACATGAAAAAAATTTAAAAAAAAGAAAACCAATAATATCAAGTACCTGCCCAAATACGTGTAAGGGAAGCAAAAACCCGGTATCACTTTCCTGTTGCTGTGTAACACATTTATCAGCTTCAAGCAACACAAATGTATTATCTCTCAGTTCCCATAGGCCAGGAGTCAGGCAGGGGTGAGCGGGTTCCTCTGCTCAGGGTCTCACCAGGCTGAGAGCAAGGTGTTGGCAGAGCTGAAACCTCACTGGGGCTGAGGCTCCTCTTCCAGACTTGCGGGTGGTGGCAGAATTCAGTCCGCGGTGGCTGTGTGGCTTCATCTGTTTTCTTGCTAGCTGTCAGCCAAGGACCACCCTCACCTCCCAGCGTTCCGAACTGCCCACAGTTCCTTCCTATGTGGCCGCCCACAGGCAGTTCACAGGAGGGCTGTCCGGTGTCTTCCAGGCCAGCAGGAGCCCACCCCTCGACACTTCGCCTTCTTGTAAGGTTTCCTCTGATTAGTCACGGCCCACCCAGGACACGCGCCCTTTGATGAACTAAGTCACATTCTCCGGGTCCTGTCCCCACTCAAGAGGAACGATTCATGTTGGGAGTCCCGGGGCCGTTGGAAAATGCTGCCCGCCCCAAATGTCATAAAGCTCCAGCTAGAGACTCTTGGGCCGAAGCCTCTAGCGCTGGCGGGGGGAGGGGGAAGGCCACCAAGTAGAAGAGGGGTCTTAAACACCAGCACCCAGCTGAGGCTTCCACCCTGAGGGTGACTGAAGCGTGAGCAAGAACGGGAAGCACACTCCTTTGCCAGAGAGTCAATGCCCCTTGGACGGCCCCTCAGACCGCTTCAGAGACCAGCCTCGGGGACACCGGACACAGACAGCGTCCGGGCTTGCCAGCCGCTGCATGCTGGGACTTGGGCCGTCAGTCTCAGCACCGTCCTCTTTGACCATGTGAGCTTAGGCTGGTCATGGTGAGCTCCATAAACTGTAAAGTGCCGTGCTAATACGTGGGGTTATCATCGCTAGGCCTGCCTCCTGAGCCGAGCCAGGCAAGACTTCAGAACTCCTCTGGCCTCACGTAGCAGCTGGGCCGGACGGCCTTCGGCTCCCACGCAGCTCCTGTGACACCAGGTAGCTTTCAGGGCTCCTGATGTTGGGGGTGGCTCAGAAGGCACCAGGCTGTGTCATCTCAGGGGTTTGAGAAGAAACGGGCCCGGGGGCTCATCCACTGCTCCCAAGCGACCGCCTTATGGACGGTATGCTGACCGACGTGTACCCGTTTCGTGGTTTCTGTAGTGAGTCAAATCTATGATTCCACAGATAAGATTTGTAAGGACGAGACTAAGTTTCTTTAAGCAGAAAGGATTCGGGGGCATAAAAATGTACATTAAATAAGGAATCTTATGTGTGATATGAATTTACAGTAAGAAAAGTCATGAGGTTGTTACCGGAAAGACTGAAATTTGGGGAAAAAAAAAAAAAAGAGCATCTTTGGGAGGACGGCTCACCACAGAGTGGCCTTCCCGCCCAAGACTGTGGGGTGCGGCTCTGTTTCTTCCTGAGTCATCGAGCCCAAAGTCAAGGAGTTTAAGCCGGGTCTCTGCCCCCCACAACCACCAAGTTCAGGATGCTCTTGTCTAACAATGGGCGGAGGTAGAGAAGCAGAAAGCATCTCTCTGTAGACCCAGTTGCCTGGCTGGCCCCCGGCAGGACAGTGGCTCGGCTGTGTTCCGTGAGGCTGACCAGTGTGTTGTCTGCGGCCACCCCAACCGGGGCCAAAGGGCGAGCTGGCCCGAGCCCGCTGCCCGCGGGGACCAACTTCCTGCTTAGAAAGACCCGAGGGGCCCCAGAGGCTCCTGGGTCTGACTTCCGGTGGCCGGGGAGGGGACGTGGAGGGAGAGCTTGTGGCAAGGGTGGAGGGGGCCCGGGTGGGGTGGCTGGAAGACAAGTCAGTCCAGCACCAGGCAGGGAACACCCAGGCAGGAAACATGGGCAACCGGCGGGCCTCCACCTCGGGGACAGACAAACCAGCATCGGCAAAGAGTAAATAAATCCGCCCTTCCCAGCCTGCGCCCGTGCAGAGAGGCTCGCCTTGTTCCTGGTGGGCAGGCGGGCAGTGGACATAGTGGGGCGTGTGGCAGGGGCCGCCTGGGGGAACCAGAGCAGATGCTGTGGGGGTTCTGGTGTGGCCTCTCCAAGGTGCCGGGGGGCAGGCCCACAGCTTCCTGTCCTGGTCCAGGGGACCACGGGTGCTCAGAGCCGGCTCTCCACCGGGATGTGGCTGCAGGAGCCTCAATGCTGTCTGCCGTCTGTTGTTGTGGGGTCCTGGCATAACGGGGCTGGAGGCGGGATGAGAGGCAGGACGGAAAGGGAAAGCAGAGAGGAGTTCAGGGCCTCTAAGCCTCTCCTCCGAGTTATGATAATCGGAGCAGAGCCTAATAATCCACTGAGCACTGGCTGTGTGGAAGGCCCTTTGCGGTATTATCTCATCGGACCCTCCCAGCTCCCCTGGAAGGGAGGCAGGAGTATCATCCCTAGTTTACAGATATGGAAACTGAGGCCCAGAGAGGTTAAAAAAAACTTGCCCAAGGCTACACAGCAGGGAAGCACCAGGCCAGAGCTGTCACCTCTGCCCTTGAGGGTCAAAGTGCATTTTTACGCCGAGAAAACCCGTCCTTCGTCTGGATGTAATTTACCAAGATGCGCTCACACCCACAGACCTATTTGTGATCAGCCTTTTGCTCTGTGTACCGCGAACTTCTTGCCACCTTACTGACTCCGATCCTGACATTTATCAAGGCTGCAAAAACCCAGGTCGGGGTGGAGCCTCTGTTGGGTGCCCTGTCCCATGACACGCATGATGGGGGCAGGGGAGGGGCCAGCGGAGAAGACGGTGTCTCCAGCACCTGTAGAGTGCAGAACCCGGCGCCCGGCGAGGGCTCAGGAAATGTATCCAGCGGATGCTTGCTCTTGTCTGTGCCAGGCCCTGGGCTGGGCATCAGGGCACCTATACCTGACGGGGCTCCTGCACTTGGGGCGCCCCCAGTCAGGCTGGGGCACGGGCAGGAGGTCAGACAACACCAGGACAAAGAGCTGAACTACCTGGGAAGAAAGAAGCAAGACCCTTAACCCCCAGCATACCTGACGGCTAACGGGGACACGGGATGGGACAAACAAGGGGATGGCAGGAAGCCCCAGGAGGGAGAGCTGGCTGCAGATGGGCCGGCCGGTCCAAGATAGCTTCCTGGCGGAGCTCCATCCGGGAGTCTTGGGAGGAGGGCCAGGCATAAAGGAGGGAAAATTCGAAGCAAGGACCTCAGGAAGGGGGAGTCTGAGAAGCACCGTGCAGTGAATGTGATGTGCACTTGGTCCATGGAGTGCTGAGCCCTCCACATGCAGAATCTCACAGGAAAGTCCTGGCGGCCTGGTGGGGGAAGATGATGAAGGGCCCCTTTTCCAGAGAAGGAGGACCCACTTTCCTAGGACTGTCTCCATTTTAGCGCAGGAAGTCCTATGTCCCAGGAACCCCCTCGGTTCTGGGAACACTGGGACACTTGGTCATCACAGACCAGAGGCGCTTAACCTCAGCGCTACTGACACTTGGGACCCGCTCATCTTGGTGGTAAGGAGCTGTCCTGTGCTCGGTGGCTTGTTTGTAAGCACCTCTGACCTCTACCCCCTGACGCCTGACTTGTGACAACCAACAGTGTCTCTAGATGTTTCCCAACGTTTCCCTGAGGGGCGAAACTGTCCAGTCTCAGAACCACCACCCTGAAGGAAACTGAGGCTGCGTGGCACTTTTCCAAGCCCGCGGAGGTATAAACAGCAAGCCTAGGACTATTTGAATCACAAATACATGGGCTTTTCCCTGAGCCGTGTGGTTGCTCCCGGCGGGGGGATCAGGACCTCTGCGTGCAGCCCGGCCTCCGATGTGCTGTGTGTCCCAGGCAAGGCACTCTTCAACTCTGGGCCCCATTTCCTCGTCTCTAAAGGGCAGGCATTGATCTGACTGTCCATGAGGACCCTTGGGTTTAGATGCTCTGCCTTTCCGGGGACCAGGCCAGGGGCAGCTCAGCCGGGGTGAGTGGGAAGGTGGGCTGTGGCACAAGGTCAGAGGCAGGGAAGCCGTGGGTGGGGACCGGGTAGTGGTGAGTGCCAGGCCCTACGGTCTGGGCTTGGCCAAGGGGGTGGCTCTGCACACGGGGCATATGTCGTCTGGGCACAGGAGGGCTCCGAGCTGTTCACGGCAGGTGCCTTCAGAGGAGAGCAGAGGGGTCTAAGCGGTGGGAGCAAGAAAACAGGGGCCTGGCTGGGCCACACAGGTCTTCGGGAAGCCTCCGTCTGTCTCTGTAGCCATCAGTATCACTCCTTCCTGTGACTCCTGCCTGCCAGCTCTTTGCACTCGATGAGCGCTCAGGAAATAGTGTTATGAATGAATGAATAGATGAATGAATGAGTGAATGAATGAATGAGTGAATGAATGAATGAATGAATCAATGAATGAGTGTCCAGCCCAGCTCCCACCACAGCTACGTAGAAACCAAAGTCCCCGGGACCCCTGAGCTCTCCCAGGCCTGTTGTCTAACCATCGCCCCCTCTCTGCTCCTGCCTCCCACTGTCCTTCCTGGTCTCACCCTCCCCTTCCAGGCCTGGCACAGGGGGGCCACTGCAGGGTTAGCTCCCCACCATGGGGTCATTCGCTCTTACCCTGGCAGAGAGCACCTGGCGTCTAAGCTGGGGGATGCTTGACAAGGAGGGGCTCAGAGCCCTCATGTTCCCCACCTCTCCCGCCCCCCACATTGTGGTTTGCTTGCAGAGGAAGCAGCAGCTGGGCCCAAACACGAGGCTCAGAGATGTGCTTACTGGGGCCGTGTGGAAAGTTACAGCCACCACCGCTGAGGTCTTTCAAGACCCAACTGTTTGTGTTCCCCACAGCTATTTGTGGCCAAGGTGCCCACCCCACCCCCCCACACACACACCCTGGCTTAGAGCTGGAGACTGAGCAGAGCTCAGAGCACTGTGGCTATCCCCCAGCCAGCCCGGAACCCAGGACAAACCAAGCCAGCCCAGAATGCAGCCCACCGAGCCAGCTTGTCCCAAGCCCGACAAGCCAACCAACCCAACCTATTTAAGCTAGCCCAGTTCTAGAAACCCAAGTGACCGATCCCATCCCACTAGCTCTACCCAACTAACCCTGCCCACGCCAACCCAAACCGATCACCCAACCAACTCACCCAACCCAAGTAATGAGCTCAACCCATCTAACCAAGCCTCACTCAACCAACCAGACCATCTCAAGAGGCCCTGCCTCACCCCCCTAACCCAGCTCACTTGACTGGTCAGCCAAACTCAGCTAATCCATCCCAAGTCAGCCAACCCAACTTGCTACAGACTGAATGTTTGTGTCTCCTCTAAATCCACATGCTGAAGCCTAAACCATCACTGTGGTGGTATTTAGAGGTGGGGTCTTTGGGACATAATTAGGTCATGAGGGTGGGGCCCTTATGATGGCATTAGTGCCCTTATAAAGGGATGAAGACAACAGAGCTTTCTCTCTCCACCTTGTGAGGATCTAACAAGAAGATGGCCATCTGCAAACCAGGAAGAGGCTCTTCACCAAGCACCTCAACGTGCTGGCACCCTGATCTTGGACTTCCAGTGTCCACCACTATAAGAATTACGGGTTTGTTGTTTAAGCCCCTCCGTCTACGGTATTCTGTGGTTTTCTGTTCTGCAGCCTAAGACCCAACTCAACGGTTTAACACAACTAACCTAATCGAATCCAATTAACCAGGCAATTCCATCTAAACCAGCCCAAACCAATCCTACTCACTCAACCCAGCTGAACTAACCTAAATAAAGCCAGCCCAATATCCTGGCTCAACTATCACAATCCAACTCGGTTTACCCAGCTCAAACCAATCCAGCTCTCCCAATCCAAGTAATCCAATTTGACTCAACTCAACAAGCTCTTTCCCCTGACCAGCCCAATATAACTCAGCCAACTTTACTACCTAGCCCAATCCAGTGCACTCAGGTTAACTAATCCAACTGAGCCCAGATAACCCAGCCTAACCCAACCTGGGTGGCCGGGCCCATCTAACTCAAATCCACCTGGTTTAGGATAAACCCTTCCAAACCAGCTTGATCCTGTTCATCCCGGCCCCATTCTAGACAGACTCCCCATGCTCTCAATCGAAGGGCAACTCAGCTCCGTGAAGCAGGTGATTCCTTCCATATAAACAAGGCCCTGAGGGGTATCATGAAGAAGACCAAGGCCCTGTTCTCAGGGACCTCACAGTGTCCTGGAATTCGGGAGGAGTCGATGGCCTCCATGCTGTTGAGTAGTCCTCCCGCTGTGGGGCCCACCTGGAATCTGACCCAGGCCTGTAGCACGGGGGAGGCTGCAGCCAGGGCTGGGGGAGCTCTGAACACCAGGACCTACGGCTGACACGCCCCTATGTGTGGGTCGTGAAGAAGGAGCAGGGTTTGACAGAAGGGAAAAGGAGGGAAGGGCCAGAGCAAAGGCCAAGAGGTAGGGAGGCCGTGGACCCTGCTTGATCAGTGGGAACAGCCTGCTGTGGCTGGGGAGCTGGAGGCACACGGGGAGGGTGGGGACGGAAATGGAAGTGTGGGCTGGGAGCAGAGCACAGAAGGTCACAGAAGGTCATGAAGGTCTGGGGGACTGGATCTCTAGGTCTTGGGCAACGGGGAGCCAGGGAGGTTGCTGGGCAGATTAGGGTCTGGTCAGGCAGGTGCTTTTGAAAGTTCTTCTTAAAGGGTAGAGGGGAAGACAGTGGGGGGAAGGGCTAGTCTGGGTCAGGAGGCCATGAGGGTGCCACAGGTGGAACGGAGGAGGAGATCCCAAGAGGGGAGTAGCAGAGAAGGGAGAGAGGAGGAGAGGAGGGCAGGAAGTCAAGGAAATGTAGAGAGGACCGAGAGTGATAGCGATGTGAGGACTTCAGTCTAGAAGGGCCCTTCAAGCTGTCCCAGCTCAGCATACTCCTTTCGCAGAGGGGGACACTGAGGGCCAGAAACTGGGGTGTGTCCAGGGCTTGGGACCCAGTGTAGACCATCAACCCAGTGTTGTCTGCCCAACAACTACTGGAGCCCAGCTGCGGAGAGCATCATAAGGATCTTATCTGAAGGCCCAGCTCCTGAGATCCCCTTTCTGGGCACCAGCCTCATCACCACAGAAATAGCCAATGACCCAGCACCCAGTCCCCAACCCCATGGGGAGCTACAGCCTCCTTGGGAGACAGGGGTAGGCCCCAAGGATGGCGGTTGGATATCATGAGGCTTTTTGAAGGGAAGTCGCCAAGAGGGGGTAGGAATGTGTGACTAGGGGACGGGAATCGACACTCTGGGATGGCAGGATCCAGAGTGTGAGACAGACCAGTTATGCCCCCACAAGGGCCACGTCCATTTCCGTGAGCCCTCCCTGGGGAGTACAGCGCACCCAGACAGCAGGGAACAGTGCCACCACCATCACCGAGGACAAAGCTGGACTGTCGTGACTGATCGTTGTTCTGACCTCCTCTTTTGGCAGCTGGGGAAACTGAGGCCCAGAGCGGGACAGAGACTTGCCCAAGGGCACACAGCAGGTCAGTGTCAGAGGGAGGCTAGAACCAGATTGATGACCCCAGCCCAGTACCATCGGACCTGCGCCACCAACTCACCAGAGGGAGACAGCAATGAGTTGAAGCACAAAGTTGCCAAAGCGTGGGGGTCGGACCCAAGCCCAGAAGGTGCCCCCTGGCCCTGGCCCCTTCCTCCCCACAGGCCAGGGCTTCCCAGCATGCTCTGCGGTCCTGCCGCACCAGCTGACCCTCCCAGTGTTTCTGAAACTCAAGGGGAACTATTCCTGGCTCCAAATCTTCCGCCCGTATCTGCTGGGTCGAGCCCCATCGATTTTAGATTTGGAAGAAAACAGCTGCTCTCCCCGTGCTGACAGCTCCAATCAATAGAAACAGCCCTGCCCCTCGCCAGGCCAGACAGGCTCGTGTGGCTGGGGGCAGTGGATCCGTCCCAACCCAGGACCTTGGCATCTCACCTGGCCCAGCTGTCTGCCCCCGCCCCCGTTAAGGAAGGGAGACCAGGAGATATACAGCCTACTTGTTCTAAGACTGAGTCCCCAGAGGAGCAGCCAGACTTTGGGGATGAGACGAATGGACAGCCTGGGACAGGGGTAGAGTGTGGAGGGGTGCTAAGGGCCCAGCTGTCGCCAGAAGGTGGGAAGAACGTGAAGCATCTTTGAGAACGTATCTCATTAAAAGAGGAAAACAGTCTCAGAGAGGAGCCAAGACCTGCCCAGGGCCACGCGTCAGTGAGGTCAGAGCTGGGACACCCAGATCTGGGACACAGCCCGTTCTTCCTCCTTGAAACTAAAGCCTACCGGGAAACCATAGAGAGGGGGCGGGAGCTACCACGGGAGCTCCATGAGGACAGAGATGCTGGGCGTCCGGCTCTGTAGAGATGGGACAGCCAGCAGTTTGGGGGCCTCAACGAGGAACCGGACACGGGTTCAAATCGCAGCTCAACCACTTACTCTGAACTTGGGGAGTCTCCATTCACAGGTACCCGTGACATGGAACGTTAGCATTTCTCTCAGATGCCAAGTGTTTAGGGCTCAACGAGGGCTCAGTAAACGTTCGAGGGTATTATATCACTCCTCGTCACTTGACACGGAGGTAACTGTTGAGTCAGTAAATGAAAGGACCTCCCCAAGATCACAGAGGGAGTCAGTGGTGGGACCCGGACCAAAATCAGGCCCCTTGACTCCTGTTTCCACCTGTAAAAGGCACAGAAAGAGGCCGAGAAGGGTCGACGAATTCACGCACAAACTGGCATGGGACGGTGACAAGCCCCTAACAGAGGGCGGACATCACACTTGCTGGGACCGCTCTGCCCGGACGGGGTTCTCCTTGGCCCAGCTGGGGTCACGTGCCCAGCCGCAAACCCATCAGAGGGGCCCCGGGTGGCTGGGCCTGGGTCAGACCTGGTCTAGGCCCTGGTGGCTGCGGGGGCGGGGGGGGGGGGCGAGGGGGCGGCCAGGTCGGTCCACCTGAGCCCCTGGGACCGGTCCACGCAGGTCGTGTGATGCAGCACAGGGAGGCAGTAGCCTCCTGTCCGTGGCTCATGGAATCCAAGCCGCCGGGAAGAGAAGAACAATAATCCTTCCACGGTGTCCGAGCACTGCTCAAGGGGGACGCCCACTCCCATCCTGTCAGGTGGGGACCGTTACCACCCCAAGTCACAGCTGAGGACCTCGGGGCAGCACGGAGAGGTTAAGAGCCTCTTACTGATGATGTCTGGGAGGAAAATGCATGGAGATTGTCTCGATCAGGAGGCTCCTTGAATTTAACCGAGAAACGTCACCATGTTCTTCTGTCCAGTGGCCCTTAGAGATGTGTAAATCGATCCTAACAGCAGATACTAATTAAGCACTTACTATATACCACGCATTGTGTCAAGCACGTTTTACCTATGAACTCATTTGACCCATGCTACACTCCTACACGGTAGGTCCTATCATAAGCTCCACGTTACAGATTAGGAAACTGAGGCACGAATGGGTTAAGTAATGTGTTTAAGGCCCGACAGCCAGTTATTGGAAGTTTTAAGAGAATTCAACCAACCACGGTCTTGCCAGCTAACAGGGTAGACTCCGGCTCGTATTTATACAGAACACCTCCTTTCCTCCTCGTCCCCGCTGGACAGATAACTACCTTCGCCCTGGCCCCACCGGCTTGCATTCCGCTGGGTGTGTCACGTACGTCGAGGCTCACCGGCCTGACCCCGACATCAGGCTCATCACCCCATTTTACAGATGAAGACACTGAGGCTCGGGGAGGCAGTGACTCACCCTGGGCCACACCCACAGCGGGAAGAGGTGGGGGGGGGGGCCTCCTGCCCTGTGGCGAGGGCCTGGATGAATCGGGGCACAACTGTGGCATGTGGTGGAATGTTCTGTGCCCGTCCCGGCTCCCCGCCAGCCCACGTCCAGAAAACCTGGCCCCCAGGGAGGGCGGCAGTGGCCTGGGCACCCCGTGGGCTGCCCTGTCTGAGGCTTGATTCCAGCTGACCTTGGCATCGGCCCCTCCGGGTCCAACAGCCTGACCCGTGTTTTGCTCAGAAACCCCCCCACATCATTTCACACAGGAAGTTCAACCTGGCCTTCTCACGTCCTGTTCTCAAGAAGAGGGGAAAAAAAACCTGTAAAGTCAGTGGCGGTGTTGTTTTTTAAACAGACTTTGAAATGTTTCCTGAGAGGGAGGGAGAGCTCGAGAGAAGGAGAGATAGAGAGCCCCGCAGAGCAAAGTGGGAGGGAACTTTGTCAGAAGGGCAAAGAGTGAGAGAGAAAGACAGGCGGAGGGGGGGTTCTGGGAGGGAGGCTGGAGTGGGGACACCTCCCTCCAGAGCCACCTGCAGAGTGGGATGAGGGGAGCCAGCGAGAAGGAGAGAAGTGGGGTGGGGGAACCTGAGGCTGGTGGGGTCGCCTCCCCCGCCCCCACCAGCTGCCTTCCACCGGCCCGTTCCCCCCCCCCCCACCCCCCCTGCTGCCTCTGCCTTGGCCCAGTCTGGGCGGTGGGAGGAGACCTGGCTGGGTGGTCACACAGACCTTTCCGGGTGGCAGCCGGGGCCACCCTGGGTTGTGGCTCCCTTGCCAGAGGCAACCGTGACATATTTGGGAATTTCGCAGGCCCCTGGTTGGTAGCTGGGAATTGGCCTTGGTGGGAGTATTTACACCACGGAAACTGGCCCACGCTACAGATCAGGACTCCTTTCCTTTCGTGTCCTTCTTTCTTCTCTTAAGAGCCAGGTTACCACCCACACACCCCTGGGGTTAATCCCAGCCATGTCTCCTGATAGCGGAGTGACCTTGGTCTTGTGGCACTCTGCGATCCTCAGTTTCCCCACCTGTGCACTTAGGAGACGAAGAGCCATCCCACAGGCGGCCGGGGAAGTAAACTCGGAGTCTGCATGAAGCATCGGTACCTGGGCACCAACACACATGCCCTTGTTCCCTTAGAGAACTCCGAAGCCAGGCCTCCTCTACCCTTGTCACCTCCCCTCCACGGCTGAGGTCTCCCTGCCAGAACAAAATGGGTTTAAGCCTCACCCGCATTCAGCGGAAGAGCACTGGTCTTCCTGGAAGGGGAGGACACGCGTAGGTTTCTAAGGCCTTTCGTCATTTTAATTCAGCCTGTAGTTATTAAATTCTTTGTAAGCGCAGTATGTCAGCGAGGGCATGGGAGAGGGATGCGGAGGCAAGAGGAAAAGAGAGAGATGATTAAGACGTATTTCATGGAGTCACAAGAAAGGGAGTTGAGGTGGCACATCCAGAAATGACTGGTGCTAAGAAACACATGACACGTGATTTTGAAACATGGAAATCAGGGGAGGCTCCCAAGAAAGGTCACATTTGAACTGGGTGGTCCTCCCTCCCTCCCTCCCTCCTTCCTTCCTTCCTTCCTCCCCTTCTTCCCTCCCTCCTTCCTTCCTTCCTCCCCTCCTTCCTCCCCTGCTTCCCTCCTTCCTTCCTCCCCACCCTCCCTCCCTCCTTCCCTCCTTCCTCCCCTCCCTCCTTCCTTCCTTCCTCCCCTCCTTCCTCCCCTCCCTGCCTCCTTCCTTCCTTCCTTTCTTCCTTCCTTCCTTCCTTCCTCCCCTGCTTCCCTGCTTCCTTCTTTCCTCCCCACCCTCCCTCCCTCCTTCCTTCCTTCCTCCCCTCCCTCCCTCCCTCCTTCCTTCCTTCCTCCCCTCCCTCCCTCCCTCCTTCCCTCCTTCCTCACCTCCCTGCCTCCTTCCTTCCTTCCTCCCTCCCTCCTCCCTCCCTCCTTCCTTCCTTCCTCCCCTGCTTCCCTCCTTCCTTCCTCCCCACCCTCCCTTCCTCCCTCCCTCCCTCCTTCCCTCCTTCCTCCCCTCCCTCCTTCCTCCCTCCCTTCCTTCCTTCCTTCCTTCCTCCCTCCCTCCTCCCTCCTTCCTTCCTTCTTTCCTTCCTCCCCTGCTTCCCTCCCTCCTTCCTCCCCTCCCTCTTTCCTCCCCTCTCTCCTTCCTTCCTTCCTTCCTTCCTTCCTTCCTTCCTTCCCTCGCTCCCTTATTCAGCCAATGTTTACTGCCCACCTGCCCAAGCAAGGTGATGAGGACACAGAAAAACAACGCGTTCTCCTGCCCTCCAGGAGCTCTCAAGCAAGTGGGGAAGACAAACCCACCAGCAGCCAATTGTAGTGCAGCGTGGTCCCCCTCACAGGCTAGTGGCATCGCAACCCTTGGGGATGGCGAGGAGGGCATTCCGGGCAGAGGAGGCAGCGCAGGCAAAGGCTGGGAGGTTGGACTAGACAGAGCACGTTCAGGAGCAGTGAGGAGGCTGCAGGGGGGCACAGGGAAGCTGGAAAGACAGTCAGGCCCTTGAGTGCCTGAGACAGGACCCTTCTACGCCATCCAGCAGGAGCACGCCCACAGCCTGGCAGGATAAAGAGAGAAAGTGGGGGGCGGAGGGTCACTGGAGGCCAGGCTCCTGCACATCACGCCTGCGGGCTGGGCAGCCCCGGGTCCTACGTGCCAGCCTTCCTCTGCAGTGGGTGCCTGGGGTTCGAGTGCCCTCGGCATCTGTCCTTCCTCCCTTTGAAAACAGTATCTGGGTTTTCTTGTGAGGGGCTGCCCCTCCTCCGTGCCCCCTGGGTGCAGCTCTGTGTCACCCCCTCATGAGTCAGACCAGGTCACCTCTCTGCTCAAATGTTTCCCATCAGGGAAGACTTCCTGACCCCCATGTAACTTTCAGTCCTCTTATCCTGCAGCTTTCTTTTTTTCTCTCTCTCTCTTTTATTGATTTTTATTTTTTTTTTTATTTTTTTCTCTTTTATTGATTTTTAAATTTTATTTAAGTCCGAGTTACTTAACATCTAGTGTCATAATGATTTCGGGAGTAGAATTTAGTGGCTCATCATTTCCATCTAACACCCAGTGCCCATCCCAACCGGTGCCCTCCTTAAGGCCCATCACCCATTCAGCCCATCCCCCCACCCACCCACCTCGCCTCCGTCCACCCTCAGCTTGTTCTCGGTATTTACGAGTCTCTGACGGTTTGCCTCCCTCTCTGTCTTTGTCTTATTTTCCCTTTCTTTCCCCTATGTTCATCTGTCTTATCTCTTAAATTCCACATATGAGTGAAGTCATACACTTATGTTTCTCTGACTGATTTACTTCGCTTAGCAGAATACCACCCAGGTCCATCCACGTAGTGGCAAATGGCAAGATTCCGTTCTTTACATGTGGGGTCTCCCCCATACTTTGGCTAGTGTCGATAGTGCTGCTCGAAACATGGGGGTGCGCGTGCCCCTTCGAATCAGCAGTTTTGTATCCTTTTGGATAAATACCTAGTAGTGCAATTGCTGGGTCGTAGGGTGGTTCTATTTTTAATTTTTCGAGGAACCTCCGCTCTGTCCTCTTACCCTACGCATTGCTTCCTTTCCAGTGCTCTTTGCGTCCCATGTTTCTTTTTGCTTTGTGCCTTACGATTTCTCTCTGATGCCTCCACCAGAGTGTTGGCTGGGAGGTCAGGAGCCTTCGTCCATTCTGCATGTCTGTATCCCTAGTGTCTGACACAGTCATCAGACGAGGGTGAGCCGGGAGCGGGTCACTGCTGGGCGAGGCGGCCCTGGCCGGCTGTGAAGAACCCAGAATTAAACCCCAGCTCAGCCACTTACTAGTGTGTGACTTCGATATGTCACCGTATGTCTCTGCACCTCGGTTTCCTCCGCAGTTAAATACGATCTTAACAGCGTCCACCCTGCGGGGTTGCCGTGAAGACGAGATGAAACGCCGGCAGACGAGCAAAACCCTTAGTAGGATGCTTAATGCATAATGAGTGCTCAGCATGTGTTTCCATGATTCCTCCTGGCAGCTGCGTGGGATGGGGCTCCAGCCTTGCCCTCCTGTGCGGGTTTGGATCTCAGCTCCGCACATCCTGGATGTGTGGCCTTGGGCGAGTCACGTGACCCCTCCGAGCCCCTTCCTCACCTGCCAGAGAAGCGAGCAGCACCTGCCTCCCAGGGCTCTGGTCGGGAGCTAGCTGTGGTGTCTCGGCCGGCCGCAGGCCTGGCTGGTCTCATGCATTCATTCAACAAATGTTCGTTGAGCATCCACACGGGCCGGGCACTGCTCTGGGTGTGGGGACACAACAGAGGACAAGACAAACCAAGACCCCAGCCTCCGCAGAATGTCCACTTGCACGTTACAAGACACGTGGAAATGCTGACTCGGACCCAAAGTACAGCAGGAAGAGGCGGGTCTGAGCTGCGATGCGCGGGGCAGCGCCCCCCGCCCTCGGAGATTCATCGACTGGGCAACATGGCTGCTGACGTTGACACTGGGATTCTTAGCTGCATTACTAAAGGTAGGGCACCCAGATGAAGGAGATGAGAATCGCCTTCTCCCCTATCCCCAGTCCCCGGCAATCGGGGAGGTCTGGCTCACGAGTGGACCTCTGGGTCCCACTTGCTTCTTCTTAAACCCATTCTTGCTTCTTCTTAAACGCCACCTTTATTCTCTTTTGAGGAACTTGCCAACACCCGCTCCCCCGACAAATACACACATACTTTCAGTCCATGTGATTTGGGTGGAAAGGACACCATTCCCCAGCCCGCGACCCAAGCCTGACCAGTCGGAGTGCTAGCTCCCACATGCAGCCATTGGCTTAAGGAAGAGCACATTACCCACGCCAAGCCAATGAAAATCAGTCCTGGGACTTTGCTCTTTTCCCTGGGCTTGCTAAACTGATAAAATAGAAAACTTTGGTTGCTGAAGGCCACGAAGGGAAAGGGCAGCCTGAAATTGAGGCTAAGACAGAGAATGGCATTATGGGGAACCGCAGAAGGAGAGTAAGAGAGCCTGAGTCCTGATAATATTGTTCGAGCTTCTGGATCCAGCCATGCCTGAAGCCATACCCCCTGGAATTTTTCAGTTATATGGGCCAATAATTAAGCCGCTTTGAGAGAGAGTTCCATAATATGGAGTCTTTGCCCATACAATTCAGTCCCAGACAACCCACCTGGAGAACTTTTGATCTACTGGATCACGACCAGAAAAAGGCAAGGGTATCTCTCAGGGGGTTCTTCTCGAAACCAAGTCATTTGAGGCTCGGTCGAAGGTGGGGGAATACGACGGCAAAGAACATGGGCTTTGGGGTCAGAGCAGGCCTCCCGCTCAGTTCACATTCATCAGGTAACCTTAGGCAAGGCCCCTCACGCCTCTGAGGCCCAGTGTCCTCCTCAGTAAAACGGGAACAATACCGGCATCCACCTCAAAGAGGCAGACGTAAGATAATACGAATAACGTGCTTGGCTCAGCATCTGGAGAACAGCTGAATAGAAGAGCTGACTTAGAGGCCTGGAGAGCCTTGGCGTGGATGAGGGATTAGCATCGTGCTGGCCTGGAACGGGAAGGGGTGGGGGTGGCTACAGGGCGGAACGGGAACTGATGAGTGAAAGTAGGGAGGCAGATTTCAGCTCGGCACGATGAAGAACTTTCTCCCAGTCAGAGCTTGACAAATTTAGCACGCACTGCCCTGATAGGTAATGAGCTCCCCGTCACTAGAGGTATGCAACCACTTGGAAAGGCCACAGGAGGGATTCAAGCATCGGGCAGAGGACTTCTGAGCTCCGTGAGGGGTGAGGGGGAGTCATGAGCCAGACTTCAGTTGTAGCCAAACTGCTTCCCAAGAGAATGTTTAAAGTTCGGTGCTGCCCCCAACCCCCTTCAATGAATCCCTAGGCTCCGTCGCGCTAGCGTGCTTTTTCTCCAGATCTGCAACTCCAGGCAGGGCGCGAACAAATATGTGGGAACCCAGGTCAGGCCCCAGAAAGGAGGGACCGCGGGCCCCCTGGCCCAGACAGAGTCTCAGCACTTGGCTCAGGGATAATCACACCACGTGAGCCAAGCCAGCGAGTGTCAACCCCAGGACTTTTGCTGGAATTATTAAAAATGCGGCCCTCCCTTTCTGCGGTTTGCTAAGCTTAGACGATGTCAGAACCGCTGGCATCTTTCTTTGCGCCTCCTGAGGAGAGCCTGCTCGTGAATGAAGCCAACACAGACGAAAGCGGAACAGAGAGAGAGAGAGAGAGAGAGAGCACGCGGGAGAGATTGTAAAGAATTGGCTCGTTCTATTGTGAAGGCTGGCAAGTCCCAAATCTGCGGGGTGGGCCAGCAGGCTGGAGACCCAGGGAAGAGTTGATGTTGTACCTCCAAGTCCAGAGGCAGACTGCCGGCAGGATTCTCCCTTCCTGGGGGCAGTCAGTCTTTCTCTCTTTAGGCCTTCAACTGATTGGATGAGGCCCACCCACATGCTGGAAGGCGATCTGCTCTACTCAAAGGCTACTGATTTAAATGTCAGTGTCATCTGAAAACGACCTCCCCAGCAACATCTAGGCAGGCATTTGACCAAATGTCTGGGTCCTTTGTCCTAGCCAAGTTGCCACCTAGTATTAGCCGCCACAGTTAGGGTTCTTTCGCTTGAAATGACCAAGGGTCCTGACTGGAGGCAGGGGGATGGACCAGGTGAGCTTTCTGTTCCTCTGTAGCTCGGGCTCTCCACCCGGAAGAGAAGCAGTGAATGGAGTGTCTTGGAAAGAGCACTGGATTAAAGAGCCAGACCTGAACATAGATTTCTTTTGTTATAAGAAAATAATAATAATAATAATGAAGAAAGAGCAGGTTGAAAGCAAAGTCAGTAGGGAACCAACAGCAAACCTCTCTCCTCTCTGCTCCCTCCAAGACCCCTTTGGATAGAAGGGCCGTGGAGTGATCCCACTGGAAGGACAAGGTGCGGAGTAGAAACACCCAGATTCTGAACTCAGGAGGGGCTCAGAGTAATCCCAACTCAGATACTTGCTGTGTGACTATGGATCATTCCCTTAGCCTCTCTGAGCCTCTGTTTCCTGACATGGCAAATGGACCCGGTGATACCGATACCACCACCTTCTCATGCAAATATTAAAGAAGACTGGGTATGCGAAATTTAAGGCCTGTACCTAACAGGCGCTTAATATTTGCGAGCCAAATCCGAACAAGGTAGCAAAGCCACTGAATGCACTCACTGACACCCACGCTACCTACCACGCTGTGCCGGGCGCTAAGGGGAGACACAGACGTGGAGGCTGACATCTCGGCTGCTAAGAGCACAGCGGAATAAAAGAATCAGGTTGGCAGCTGGGGGACTTCCTGGAGGAGGGGCGTCGAAGCGGAGCCACGAAGGATGAACGGGATTCAGACAATGCAGAAGCAAGGAGGAAAAATCCCTGTGAACACTGAGCTCCAGAGTGAAAAGTGCAGAGTATTCCGTCCTCCCAGTGCAACATGGGTGATGAGACATAGCAAGGGGGTTACCGGGAAGGCCTCCACTTCCAGACTGAAGAGCGCGGGGGTGATGCTACCGGTCCTAGGGAGCCACGGGAGACTGTGGACCAAGAGAGGGCCGGGCAGTTTGCATCCTCTGGGCCTGCAACGGGGCCCAGGAGTCCACTCCGGCCCCGGCTCCAAGAGCGAGTGGCCTCGGCCCACACCCTCCCCGGGCTTCCCAGAGGCCCAGCTGAGCCGTGAGAACCACGGAGGGAAGCAGACAGCAGCCAGCCCGTCTGACACCTCGACCACATACAAGACAAGAAGCTTATCTGATGTGCCTCAATGTGCAGAGCTGATGGGGCAGGCGAGGGGAGTGTCTTGATTTCTCTCTCGCTGCTCTTCAAGGCTGCTCTGCCTTGGAAATACTCCTGTCGCTCCTGTCGCCCCACTGGCCGGGATGGAGAGGGGGCTGTCATTAGGCGACCCAAAGTGGCCAGCCCCTGGATTACAGGAGGCCCAGTGCCCTAACACCGTTAGAATGGCTGGTTCGGGGATGCTGGGAAGACCGTCCTCTCGCCTCTGCAACCCCTGCCCGAAATCCCACCCTCTCGGCTGCCTCCCCTCGGCTTGCTTTGTCCACTCACCGGAATGCGGGGTAGGGCGCCATGGGTGGGGGCTGAGGCCGGGAAGGTAGTTCTGTGGTCAAACCTCAGAGGAAGTCATTTCTACCGTCTACTGGGTGCAGATTCTGCTGGGGAGAGGGCGAGAGAGCAGAGGGATTTGGGAGGATGGGGGGGGGCGGGGTGGCGGGGTCAGGAAGAATCTGGCAGGGTAAGGGGCAGACTGGGGCTCTGGGACTCGTGAAGCCAGTCTCTGCCTTCTTTGGGGCAGACTTCCCCTGCTGGTCACCGGAACTTCCTGGGCCTGCAACCCCTCTCCCCGCCACACCAAACCTTGCCACAGCGCCCTGGGTCTCCCAGGCCATGGTTCACCAGCTCTCTGAAGAGTCAAGATCTTCAGGAAATTTCTTTTCCCACCTGCCCTGAATCTGGGTATCCCCAAAGGACGCCGCCTCCCTGCAGCCCTCCAGGAGAGCCTGCCCCTCCGTCCACTCCCCGCTATCTAAGCTGCTTCCAGATGCCGCCCCAGACAACTCCCGCCTGGTTTCCCGTTGAACCCTCTTTTTCTCTAGGCCCTCCCCCTCCTGGTCCCCCTTCCCCCCATCCCCTGGTCACACCCCTCCAGCCCTCTGGCCCTTGGCTCCTGGAAGGCTATTTTCCTCTCTGCGCCAAGCCCGAAAGGATGAATGAGTCCATGAATGAATGAGTAAGTGAATCTGGTCTGGCTTCTGCTGCCTCTCCTGCCCTTCCTGCACCCCACCCCCCTGAAATTGTAGCTGATGAGTCCCCAGCATCCCCGGCCCCACAACCCAACGGTCCTATCTCAGGTTCTCCCTGCAGCATTTGCCGGCGTTGATGGGACCTCCCCTCCAGACCCTGCCCTGGACCCCCTCCGCATTCCCAGTCACTTTCTCATCTCCCCTCCCCTCCCCATCCCTCAGGCCGGTGCACCCAGCTTCCTGCCCTCGGTCTGGATCTCTTCACACCTGGCATTTCCATGGCCATGTGCGGGCAGGTGATGACCACACGCCTCCTCGGTCTTCCGTGGGCTCCAGAGCTGTATGCCCACCTGCCTGCTGGACACTTCCTCTGCTCAGACACGACGGGACCAGCCTGGACCGTCACAAATCTGGACTCGATGAGCTCCGCAGCATGATCCTACCGCCATCCCACCCCCCCGGGCTCCAGGCCACAAACTCCCAGCTTCTTAAATGCCTCTTGACTTCATCTCCAGCCCCCACTTTCTCACAGCATTGTCCTGTTTCCGGCCTCGGCACCCCCTCTTGGACATCTCCCTGTCTCCAGGTGTCCCCTTACCTCTCCCACCCAAACCCTCCTCCCACCCAAGTAACTCTCTGCTCAAGCGCAAATCGGAGCCTCTGGGGCCCCCTGCTCAATACCCTGCATGGCTCCCCATTGCCCACCCAAGGACTAAGGGCAAATGCTTGTGCAGGGGACATCAGCTGTGTCTTTAGAACTGCCCCTTACTGCTGCAAGGACCACCTGTCCCCGGTCCAGGCCCAGAAAAGATTGCCAAATAAAATACAGGATGCCCAGATAAGAAAGGAATCATTTTTTTAGTATGTCCCTTGCAACATCTTGCATCTTGTACTTTTATTTTAATTTATATTCTAATTTACTTATTTAATTTTAATTTCTTTCTTTTTTTGAGAGAGAGAGAGAGAGAGAGAGCACGAGTGGTGGAGGGAGAAAGAGAGAATCTCAAGCAGCCTCCACGTCCAGCTGGAGCCCGAGGCCGGGCTCCACCCGCCAACCCTGAGATCGTGACCTGAGCCAACATCAAGAGTCAGACGCTTAACCGACTGAGCCACTAGGCACCCCACATCCTGTCATTTTACTTGTCAAATCTGGCAACGCATGGGTCCAGAGCCAGCCCAAGCTGTGCCCCCTGCCTACAAATGGCCTAGACCGAGCGTTGCCTGGATTGTTCCTTGGGCACGCCAGAGCCAGCCTACTGCGTCGGGAAGGCAGGGAGACGGGAGCCTCCTTACTGTTCCTCTGCACGGCCTTGTCCCTGCTGCTGCCTCAGCCCGAGCACATTTCCCTGTGCCCACGTGCATTTGGCACCCCTCCATCCTCTCCACCACTCCCCACTCTCCTCCCCTGTCTCTGCGTGTCCCCTGCCGCGTGATCTCCCTGAACACCTACCTAAGCTAGCCCGCCCCTCATTCTCAGTGCCTTTTCCTGCTATAGCTTCCCGGAAGCAGGACTCCACTGGGCCCAGCACACGTTTACATTAGCTCTTTTAAAAAAACAAAAACAAAAACAAAAACAAAACGTTTATTTATTATTGAGAGGGAGACACAGAATCCGAAGCAGGCTCCAGGCTCCGAGCTGTCAGCACAGAGCCCGACCTGGGGCCCGAACTCACGAACCACGAGATACTGACCTGAGCCGAAGTCGGACGCTCAACCGACTGAGCCACCCAGGTGCCCCTTCCCTTGTTAATGTAAAAACGACCATAATTTTGGGGGTGCCTGGGTGGCTTGGTTGGCTAACCATCTGTCTCCCCGATGAGAACCCAGCTCCCGGAGGACAGAGACCTTATTTTGTTCACTGTGGCTCTTAGAACGGAGATTTGCGCCTGGTACATCGTAGGTCTAGACAAATCTCTGTGAGGAAGCAAGCGGTCCATCCTGCCCTCCGGCTCACTGCCCCCCCACCCTAGGAGCCACATGGCAGGGGGCAGGACATGCCTCCTGGGCTCCTCAAAGCTAAAGGGTGCCTCAGAGAGCGGTGGGCGCTTTCCAAACATTCCCAGGCACAGGAGGCTGCAGCAGGAGGGCCCTTTGGAGGCTTCTCACACAAGGGTGGGTAGAAGCCGGGCTGGGAATTTGGGAATCTGTTTTCACAAACGCCAGACACACGTGGGTCACAGACCTCTGCCCCCAAAACACCCGTGTAATCGAGGCCCTTATTGCAGAGGCGCCTCTAGCACAAATGAGACCAGCTTTCCGGGGTGGCCATCCCCCAGTGTGGGCTCAAATGGTTAGCCTTTCACAGGACAGCTCCTGTCTGTGAGCTGGGCCTTCTTCCTCTTAATCTTTCCTTGGGCCCCAGGCTCCTTGGGGAATTTTATGGAAGCGAGGGACCCTTCTACACATTTCCCATGATTTCATGTGTGGATTTCAGGGCTCCCCAGACCCCCCTGAAGCTTGTGCAACTGGGGAAAGAATGCCAGCTGAACAGCAGTATCTACCCATACGGGAGAAGGTTCATGAACATTTAGACATGATGACGACATTTGGGGAAAGGAAGGAGAGAGCAAGACAGACATTGACTCGAGAGGAGGCTGTGTCCCCAAATACTGACAGGGCTTAATGCTGGGTAATAGGACTGGGGCAATTCCACATCTTTTTCTTTCGTCTGTCCACCTGCGCGGCATTGAACTTAGCCAACGTTTGTAGTCAGGGAGGGGAAGGGAGCATAACTAGAGGAAGAAAAGCAGAGGAGGAGTGGCTTAGTCCTGGGCCAGGGCAGGGAGTCAGCTCCACTGTGGCCCTGGCCCTCAGGGTCACGGACTTGCCTGGCCTGAGTCTCTGTTTTTCCACCCATTAAATGGGCACAGATTGTACCACCTTGGCCCGCAGGTGAGGGTGAAGAGGAGGGCTGATATCACGTGTGTGCACACGGTGCACTGAAAAGAGAGCTCAACACCCCACCATCAGCTCTCCCGTCCTGCCCCAGGCCTCTTGGGAGGTAACTTCAGGTGCTTTGATCTGTTTCCTCGAAAGGGGGAAACCCAACCTCCTTGTGTGAGGGGCAGAGGTGGGGAGGGGGCCGGGAATCAAGGGAGGCAACTTCCCCGCAGCCCCTCAAGAAACCTGGAGGGTACCTTCCAGCCCAGGGGCAGGACCATTTTCTGAGGGTCTTTGATGCATGGGCCCTGAAAGGACGCCAAGGGATCGGCCCCCCGGGGAGGGCTGATGGGCAAGTCTGAGCCTGTGGGCCTGATCCCTGGGGCATACGGGACCTGCTGAAACTGCCTGCCAACTAGTTGCCCCGGTGCAATTCCCTGACGCCTTCCTGACCCTCAGCTGAGAATAGAAGTTCAGAGAGGTTAAGGTACCGGCCCTAGGTGCACAGCTAGCCCGTGGCGCAGGTAAAACCCTGTGATGTCAGATGCCATGGGTGATCGGAGCCTGGCAGCAGGTGGGGCCTCCTCAGGGCCCAGGCTCTTTTCATCCTCTGCCTCATTGGATCCACGCTGCCTGTGAGATGGGCGCTATTACCTCTGTTTTACAGAGGTAGGGGTGTGTCCCAGAGTGCAGCTTGAACCCAGGGTGACAAGGCCATGCCTGTCTACTCGCAAATTCACCTCAGTTCGCTTCAATGAGCGTATTGAGCTACGGCGTGAGCTCTGTGCGGGGCATTCTGGAAAGGACGTCCATGCTGTTGGGTCCTCGGCCGAACACCGAGTAGCCAGTCCAGGATCGAAGCCATCCAGGGGGTCTCGGCTACATGTCAGCTTTCTGGGGCCACCGAAATGATCACAAACTAGGGAGCGGTGGGGGGGAACAACAGAAGTGTTTTCCGTCCCAGTGCTGGAGGCCAGAAGTCCAAGACTGGGGCCCGCAGGCCCGTCCCCCCTCCAGAGGCTCTAGAAGAGAGTCCTTCTGTGCCCCGTCCAGCTTCTGGTGGCCAACAGCATTCCTTGAGTTGGGGCCACATCCCTCCAATCCCTGCCTCTTCTCTTCCATGTTGCCTGCCCTTGCCTCGTTCTTACAAGGACACACACGACAGCAGTTAGGGCCACCTGGAGGATCCCAGACAATGGCCTTAATTTAAATCACATCTGTTCCCACATAAGGTAATATCACAGGTTCCGGAGATTAGAATATGGACATATCTTCTTGGGGACCACCATTCAGCCCACTCTAGCCAGGCTGGCCCGGGTGGGGAGTTGGGAAAGGGTCCCTTTCTCCGAGGACATGGGGCCTTCAGGGAAGCCCTTGGGAGGGGTGGCTGGGAAGGGGGGAGGATTCAGAGGGGATGGGCTCGTCTCCAGGGTGGCTGGGACAGGAACCCCAGGGCTAACGTTAGCAGGAAGCCACCAGCAGAAGCTGGTGAAGGGAGTGGAGGTGGGGGTCCCCATGCGGCCTGTGCTTAGCGACAGGGGCCGCAGCTTTGCACGACCCCAGCCCGCCATCCCCCCAGAGGAGATTCTGCAAGTGTGCCCCTGCCCAAGGCTTGTCACCACTCTTCTCACCTGTGGTCACTTTCACACACCTCGCCCCCCAGCTGGCCCCTGCCTGCCTGTCCCGACTCCTCTCTCCCCCGGGCTGCACCTCCCACCACTTCCTGAACCAGACCAGCCTCTTGCCCTCTTCTGTCCTTTGCCCATGAAGTTCATCCACCAGGCCCACTCTGCCCAGACCTTGCCCCCCACACTTGGGCCCACACCACCCCTGAAGTATGACCGTCACTGCACCCGTGAAGCCCTCATAACTAAAATAAAATAACTCTGGGTGAAATCACTTGGTGAGTGTCTGTTTCCTCCCTCAGACTCTAGGTCCCACGAGAGGCGGGATCATACCCGTTGTGGTAAGTGTTGTATCCTCAGCGCCGAGCTTAGGGTATGACACATAGTAGGTGCACAGGACGTAGCTGTTGGGTAAATGAGAGGAACGTCCAGCCCAGCTACCCGAGCTCCCTTTTCTTCAGTGTTTCAGAAAAGCGGGACATTCATCGGATCCCTTGTTGGGTCAGTCAATCGTGTCTTCACTCAACAAACATTCGTGGATGCCTGTGTTGGGAGTTGGGGACCCACTCCCTGTCTTCTCAAGCTCGGACTGGTGGAAGGGGCTGGACACAGGAACAGACTCGGTTAGAAGTACGGAGAGGGCAAGGAGTCTGGAGGAGGCCCTCCACAGGAAGCCGGGGCAGGGAGGAGGCAGGCCTCCCCAGGGAGGTTACGCAGGGGCGAAGTCACGGAGATGTGAAGCGGCTTGGAGCGCTGGAAACACCGTGCGCGGTCTGGGAGGCTGGAGCTGGGAGGAATGGGCGGAGGGAAAGACCAGGGTTTCCTGTCAGACATGAGAAGCTGTGAAAAGCTGGGGCGGGGTCCCCCCCGATTGCCCACGTCTCTGGCTGACAGGTGGAGGAAGCGTGGCTCCAACCACCAGACAGGAGGCGGTAGGAGGGTTATTTCGAGGGTAAGGCCACCAGTAAATCCAGGATCCAGTGTGGGGACAGGGTGGATGGCAGTGTCATTCACAGAAGCGCGGGGGGGGGGGGGGGGAGGCGTCTGATGGAGTCGCTTTGGGAGCTGGGATATTTGCCTTGTCTGTGGGAACTCAGTAGAGTATCTAGTAGATGGTTGGCTATTTCCACGTGCGTCGGTTATTCGCACACACACCCCCCCCCCAGATCTGCTCCCCACCTCTCTCTACCTGCTCTGTGCACCCGGAGGCTGACGCCAATGGCCTGCCTTGTCGGGACTCTGCGCCCTCTGGCTTCCCGGCTGGGCTCAGTCAGTGGGAGCCACTGACAGGAGGCGCTCCTTGGTCCGGCCAGCCACGGTTTGGGAAGGGTCTGCCTTCCTTCTCTGAGTCATCCCCGCTAGCAGAGAGTTCCTGCACCATCTCCCCTCCCCTGTCCCTTCAGGCTGAAAGATGGCTTCCCGTCGGCGCCAGGACCTTGGTGGACCCCTAGATGGCTCCCTTAACCCTGCCCTCACCTCTGTGAAAAACTGCTTCCTTAAGGCCCCATCTATTTTCTGCAGGATCCTGACCGATGCACCCTTACAGCGGCATCAGGTTCTGGGTTCTTTATGTGGACTCCTTGGCTGGTTGTGCAGTCTCGTGCTGGTGCCTCTCTGACTTCAGGATTGTAACATCCTAGATGCTCGTGTGTGGCAGAGTGATCCTGTCCTTGTTCCCCTTTTACAGACTCCTCTCAGCTTTTCTTGGCCATTTATTCTTCTACAGGAGCTTTAGGAACAGTCTTTCAGGTTCTGTAAAGAATCCTGTTGGCGTTTGATTGGATTTGCTAGTATAATTTATAAGTTAATCTGGGGAGTATTTGCATCTTTTAAAAACGGAGTCCTCACAAACACAAACAAGATGTATCCGGAATCTTCGTTCCCAACCAAATCGTCCCCCATGATCTAAAAAACAGAAAGGAGTGGATTAAAGGCTTACATCTACCGTCACTTCCTACGTATAGAGTGTTGTTAGTTAGCTGGGTGATGGTGGTGCGTTTTTCAGTTTGGGAGGATTTTTAGGCCTGAGCCTACAAGGTCAAGGAGAACAAGAAGAAAGACAACAGTAACAGAGTGTAGGAACCTGGAAAGCATCTGTGTGAGAAGTCACTGTCTTGGCAGACCTGGGAGACTGCATCGCCACAGATAGAGCAGTGGGGAAAGCCAGAAAGCAGCCCGACCTCTTACCCGGCAAAATAGCGACTGGGCACAAGCCATGTGTCTGGAAATGGAGTTGAGGAAGGAACTGAGAACAGAAGGCATATTTGAAAATCTGCAGGAAGTAGTTAGACCCCCAGATCTTCTCCCTCACCCCAGTGGAATATTTGAGGCTTGTTTTTAGGAGAGAGAAAAAAAGCAGAGGCTCTCTGGACAGGAGGTGACCACCAGCCACGTAAAAGGCAGAGGCCACCACACTGAAAATGAAGGATCAAGGGAACATTACATATGTGAATTGAGAACCCTCTTTTCCCCAAAACATTAGCAGCCACTCCAATAACCTCCAAGCACATTAGAAGCATCTACCCTAGGGAATCTCAGCAGACTAAGGGGAAAGATCTAAAGATACTAAATGAGGAAATGATGAAGCCAGCCTCCCTCTATATGAAATCCAGAGTCGGGCAGTCCCACACAATTATACAGAGCCTCCCATCAGAGTTTAGTGCCCCACAATTAAATAGAGCATATGGAGAAGGATCATCAGCCATATGAAGAAAGTCTCTACTGGGAAAGACAAGGCAAAATAAATAAAAGATGAAATGAAATAAAATAAAATAAAATAAGTAACTTAAAGGAAGCCCACTAGGCAGAGAGTTTAAATCTTTTAAAAAATTCTATCACTAATATCCTCAGAAAGATAAGAGAAGGTACCACATCTATGCAATAACAATAGGCAGTTGTGAAATGCAATAATTAGAACCCAGAAAGTACAAATTCAAATTACTATAACAGAAACGAGAAACTCAATAGGAACACTGAAAGAAAAAGATAAAGATATCTTCCCCCCAAAGACTAAAACACACAACCTAAAGAAAGAGAAAATAAGAAAGAATGAGAATTTTAAAAGGTATTAAACTCTTAAATAATTTAGAATTTTAGAAAGCTCAACAAAAAGGGGGAACAGCCAAAAAGAAAGGGAGAAAATGATCAAAGAAATAATCCATGCAAACTACCTGGGAATGATCACTGTGAATGTCCAGATCGTAGGGCTGATTCAATGTCCAGAACAATGGATGAAAATAGAACCACACAAAAGCATCTCACTGTGGAATTTCAGAATGCGTGGGACAAAGAGAATGTCTTCAAAGCCTTCAGGGAGAGAGAGAAAATAGGTTATTTTCAGAGATTAGAATGTCATCAGACTTATGAATAGCAGCACACAAAGCAAAAAGAGAATGGAAAAATACCTTTGAAAAGGAAATTTTATTTCAAACTATCCATAAAGTATGACTGAAGTTATCATCAAATGTAACAAGCTCACAAATAAAATCTACCTCCCATGCACCCTTTCTCAGGAAGCTACTGGAAGATGTTCTCCACCAAAAGGAGTAAACCAAGAAAGAGAAAGAATCCAGAAAACAAGGGCTTCAGTGTAAGAGGGGTAAAGAGAATTCCAGTAAACGAAGATCCCGGGTTGACAACTGAGCAGCAGGCTAGAGAGCAACCAGTCCAGACTGGAGTAGGTAGGGGGTTCCAGGAAAGAGGACTCCAAAAACTAAAATAAACAAAATACCTGTTGTTAGTGAATTTCCTAATAGGAGATTTGGACTACTCATGGAGAGTTTGGGGATGAATCAGTGGTAAGTACACAGAAAATTATGCAAATGAAAAGTTAAACAAACTACAACTCCAGGGAAAACAAAAAGCTGTACAAGCAAGGAAATGTAATCAAAGCATACATATAACTCAGCTGTGAAAAAAAAAAATCCAGTTGTAAAAAGGCAAATAGTAATAATTAATCTAAAATAAAATAGTAATAGAGTAAATAGTAGTCATTAATCTAAAATAAAAATATACAATTAATAAAATAATTAATCTAAAACTAAAATAACTACCCTGGGTGGATGGAAAGGGTACATGGTATGAAAAGGGCCAGACAGAAGGGAGCCAAACCCTCTTCCATGGTGCAAGGTCAACAGGTAATGCCTAGGACTAAAAAATCACAATGAACTTGGTAAGCATGTTTTTTTGAGAAATGGAATAAATACTAAAAGAAACAGTGAAAGGAGTTGGAAGTGGTTTCTGTAAGGAGTGGAAGGAAAGTCTTTTAGAAACATTTGGCTGTTTAAACATGAGCATTTATAACTTTAAAGAAAAAAATAAAAGCCAAAATAAAAATTAAAAGACAGACAAAGCAGACTTCTCTGGTAGAAACAGTGGACACAACAGAGTCCCTTCTCCCCCGTTCAGCCTAATCCTTGGCACATCCCTCCTCAGGGGCACCCCAAGCTATTGCCTACCAGGGGTTCTGCCAGATACTATTTAAAAACCAGTGGCTAACAGCCGAAGCACGGATAGGGGAATCTCAGGCCCTGGGACAAGTGGTGAGGGAGCGATTTTGAACCCCACCAACTGTCCCAACACATCATTTCCCTGATGTCATGGCAGTTTAGGAGGGATAAGAGAGGATACTGGTGAAGGTGCACGTGAAACCATGAATCCTTGCCTATGAGAGCCAAGAGATGCCTTAGAAATCACCCACTGGTCTGAATAGATCGCTCCCCTCCAGGACAGGTTGGCCCGAGGATGTTTTCCGGCCTTGAGTGAGCTTTGCCCGCGGGGGAGAAGCAAGAATTGGTAGAGATTCATCATCCCTAGAACGACCCTCAACGCTTGAGAGATGCGCGCTGGTGGATTCATACCCCAGCTCCCTCGCCCCTGGGGTAGCAGTTCTGCATGGTATTCCAGCCAGTTCCTTAGAGGATTCCCGGTGGGGCAGAGCTCTAGGTGCCCAGGGCGGCTGCTTGCCCTTGCACCTTGCACGGATGGGCTGTCTTCCCTTCCCTGTGTCACTCTCCCCTCCCTCATCCCTGCTTCCTGGGATCACTTCCCGGATACACCGCTTACACGTATTCCTGAGACTCAGGGTCTGCCTTTGGGGGAGCTGAAACTAAGACCATAATCCCATTCCCTCCTTCCACAGATGAGGAGAAATGACCCAGGGAAGGAAGAAAACCCCTCTGGTTCCACACAGCAAGTTGCCTGTAGAGCCTGGCATCACAGAAAGTGACTCAAGCTGTGAGTCACTTGATGCAGATCTTAACCTTAGCTGTGTAGCCCAGGGTAAGTTCCCACCCCTCTCTGAGCCTGGTCCCCCCAAGTGTCAGCCTTGGCCGATAGCCTCACTGGCTGGAGAGGCTTTCTCCTTACCTCAGAAAGCCCCTCTGCCTGGGACGCTGCCCCTTATGTACAGATGCTCCAAGGGCCCTAGTTTAAAGTCAAGAAAATGCACACACACAGCGACAAGGAAGCCACAGCCCGGGATGGTAGCTAATTCTCTAATTTCCTTGAGGGTTTCTGAAATTCCTGGGATGCTAGATCGGTGGCATACGAAATGCCCCACCATTTCCCAACCACATAATGACACCCCCCCTTCCTTTTGCCTGGGTCAGCAAATTTGCTGGCCGGCACACCCCTGCAAACGGGGTCATTACGATTGCAAGAGAGAGAGAGAGCAAGAGAGAGAGAGAGAGAAAGGGAACGAGATAAGGGGGGGGGGGGTGGATAACACTAAGACCAAATCAGTTTTTAAAATTTACAACCGATCCTGGCTTCCCCAGGGGCCCAGCCCCCTTAAGGAAAGCAGCAGGGGCCGGGGGCAGGGCAGAAGGGGGGGCAGGGTGGATGGGGGAGTCTGTTGAAAAGGCTTCAGGAATCCCAATTCCACCACTTCCCAGCTCTGTAGCACAGAGCAGTCTCTTTTCCTCTGGGTCTCAGTTTCCTTCTTAGTACGATGAGAATATCCCGCCCACACACACCCCATCTGTTAGAGGATTAACCGAGGTCCAGGGTGCCACGCTCTAGGAGCCCAGGGGCAGGGGTCTGGGGTCAGAGATCCCAGTCGTGAATCCTGACCTCACCATTTCTTTTTTTCAAAAACGTTTTGATGTTTATTTTTGAGAGAGAGAACGAGCAGGGGGAGAGGCAGACAGAGAGGGAGACACAGAAGCCGAAGGAGGCTCCAGGCTCTGAGCTGTCAGCACAGATCCGGCAGGGCTTGAACTCACGAGCTGGGAGATCATGACCTGAGCTGAAGTTGGACGCTTAACCGACTGAGCCACCCGGGAGCCCCCTGACCTCACCATTTCTCATCCAGGTTATTTGGAGCAAGTCCATCATTTTCTCTGAGCCTCTTTTCCTCAGCTGTAAAGTGAGACTAAATAATGGTGAAATGGACTGTCTGGGTTCAAGTCCTGGTTCCACCCCTCTGGGCTGAACTTGAACAAGTCCATGAACCTCCGTGAGTCTCAGGATGCTTATCTGTGAAATGATCAGATTACCATGAGAATTAAGTGAATTAATTTACATAAGGTTCTTGGAAGAATGCCTGGCACATGGTGAGCAATAGTTTATGATCATTGTCATGGTTGTTATTATTCGGTTTGTGGGGAGAATGTGCAAGAAGGAGGGGGGAGAAGGCGCGGGGGGCACAGGCCGGGCCCAGAGAAGCTCACTGAATGGGAAGGGAGGAAGCCCGGCTGGCGGCCCTCCGAGGCCCCCCTCTGCCAGCCCTCGGGTGGGAGCACCCTTCCTGCCACCCTCCTGCCCGCCCCAGCCGGTGAGGAGTGCCCGCCTCCCGCCCCTTTGTGGTCACACAAAGCTGGTCCCTCAGCAGGTCTAGGCCCCCTGGCAGAGCTCTTTGATGTTAAAAATAGGTTATTCCACCGAAAGACCCAGAGAAAGATGGTTTTATGAGCCAAAAGGGGCTGCAGTTTGGGGTTTCCTTTCTTCCTTTGAGGGGCCCGGGATGCTGAGGGAGGGCAGCGTCTTATGGGCAAGATTTTCCAGGTCTCAGAGGAACACAAGAGGCCTCTGGGCCGACCAGCATCTCCGGGAGGATGTGTTGTGGCCAGAGGGACCTCTCCAGTGCCCTATCTTGCAGCCTGGAACCCAGGTTCAGGACCCTGGGACCCCCCTCTGCTGGGGGCAGCCACAGGCGCCCTCCCACCGCCAGCTCCCCCCTCCTCCTCTCCACACAGGCCCCCCTCCCACCCCTCTGGCTGCCCAGGGCTCTCCGTGTTAGCAGCTTACCTGCCCGGTGCCTGCTGCGAACCCTTCCCGGGGATCCCCTCTATCTACACACCTTGGGAAAGAGGGGCTTTTGATTTTCCCCATTTTACAGGTCAGGGCGGTGAGGTGCTCACAGGATCAACGGACACCACGGGACTGGGAAGTTGCCAAAGCTGGGATCCAAACCTGGCTCTTCTGACTCCAAGTCCCCAGCACCTGGACCTCCCCAAACGGGACATGAGGGAGAGAGGGGAGGTCAAGGGGGACCCTGGGGCTGGGGGACATGGCAGCGGCACCCCTGCTGTTGAATCCCCTTCTCGCCAGGCTGCCGGTGTGTGAGACCTTTCCTTCCGCGAGCCTCAGTGTTCCTGGCTGTGAAATGGGGAGAGAAGCATCCCTGCTGTGTGCCTGGTTGGCTTTGTGTGTAGGTGGGAGTGGGATGGGGGAGCAGCAGAGATGGCATAGTTGGGGCACGGGGGACGCTCTCACCAGAGAGAGGGGTGCCTGCCCCGGCCCCGTTTGGGGTGGAATTCAGCCTGCGATCCTCCCCCCCCCCCACCAGGCGGCTAACCCGTCTCGGGCCCCCCATTGCTCCCCGACCCGGTCGCGTCCGCCTTTGTAACAGAGGACTCACGACTGCGACGTATCCCGACCCAAAGGTGCACTAGGGTAGAGTTTCAGGCGGGAGGAAACGCTAAGAGAAGAGCGGCGGGGGTCCTTGGTGAGGCAGGTGCTGGGGATAAAGACAGCTGAACATACGGCCTAGGCTATACCCTGCAACTACACGGACGTGGCAGTGAGCGGTTCAGCACAGGGGGGGCCCTGGAGAAGGGGGCTGATGCAGGAAGGGGGAGGAGGGGACGGGAGGGGTTTGGTTCTGAGGGGGCACCATGAGCAGTTTTATGAAACAAACAACAGGAAAGAGAGAGGCTGGGGGTGGGGAGGGGAGAAGGAGCCCAGAGAGCAGGTGGAGGGCAGGCTGGTTTGAATCCTGCCTCCACCCGCAGAGTGGATGACCCCGGGTGGGTCTCTTCACCTAGCTTTCAGCATGCACCTGCCGAGTGGTAGGTCCTTAGCTACTGATCTTTTGACTTGGCCTGGGTATCCTGACCCCTGGGTGGCCTCGTCCTGCAGCCTGAATGTGGGTCTACGCTACGGCAGGGGGTGGACCCCGCGGAGATTGGGGAGCACCGGGAGGGAGGGGAACATTTTCTTGATGACTCCGTGCGGGGGTCTGAAGGTGGAGCCCGCCCCCCTCCAGTCCCCCCGCCCTCCCGGGCAGCCTGCAGCAGACGTCTCTCCAGCGCCTTCCATGAGCCCAGCACTGTGATTCACCGGTGGAAAGCCGGAATTGGAACTCTTAAGACCAGTGCCGGCCTCCATTCCGCTGCCCGTTTCGTCCAAGCTGGCTGTGCTGACTTCGAAAGGCTAGAACTTGGGGGTCAATGCCTGGGATTCGTCTTTTCCTCATCAGAAAAGTGAAGGGAGCTGCCCCTATCCTCCGGGTTGTTGGGAAAGCCCAATGGGTACAGGGAGGGTGCCATCTTTGCAAAGTTCCTAGACGGGCCCTGCGGCCAGTGCCCGTGACTGATGGCATAATCGACCGTCACAGCAGCCCAAGGTTACTGTGGAAGCACCAGCTGTTCACACGGGTTGAGAAAACAGATTTCATCACCACTCATAGCAGGTGCTTTCTTAACTATTCTCCATGTCACCAGCTCCTGGGGTTTGCGTCTCTGGTGTTACATGCCCATCGATCCCCTTGGCTAGCAGATCCCTGGTTGGAATCCACACCTTCTGCTCCCACCAACCCACTGAGCCATCAACTTGCCAAACAGCAGTCGGGTTTGTCCTCAAACCCTTTCTTGGCAGTTGGGTTTTCATGGTTACAAAATCTCATTGGCTACTAGGCCGGTCCGGGGGCCATTTTGCCCTCAGATCCATTCTACCCTCTTCCCCCATTTGGCTGCATAATGCAGGGCTCTGGTTCCACCAAGTCAGCTGGTTCCAGCTCCGCTCCACTAATGGGAGGCACTGGGAGGACACTGAAGGATGGGAGGAAGAGAGAGCCCCCGTCTTATTTGTCTCGGGGGCATTGCCATGGCGGCTGAGTCTCCTCTGTGGCTGCAGCAAATGCCATTCCGTTCTGCTTCTGCAGGTGGGGGAGGGCGTGCTGGCAACACCTTTCCTTGCGCGTCTCTCTCGCCAAAGGGTGGCAGCGGCTTCCTGCTGTGGCTGATCTTGGGGCTCCTCACCGTCAGTGTTTGGCTCCTCGGCTCTTCCATCACCTGTGTCGCCAGCGACCCCCGAATTAACTTTCCTCTGTTTCCAGTACTCAAAGTGGCTTCTGTTTTTCCGATGGGACCCTCACTGGCAGCGATGCGAAGTCATCGACGACACGATGCAAAGCAGGAGCGTCTCTTTCTAGGAAACTAGGCTGAATACCTCGGAAAGACTTGGTGAAGACAAGGTGCTAAGAATACATCGAATTTGGGGGCGCCTGGGTGGCTCAAGCGTCCGACCTCAGGTCAGGATCTCACGGTTTGTGAGTTCGAGCCCAGCATCGGGCTCTGGGCTGACGGCTCAGAGCCTGGAGCCTGCTTTGGATTCTGTGTCTCCTTCTCTCTCTGCCCCTCCCCAACTTGGGCTTTGTCTCTCTATGCCTCTCAAAAAATAAGCAGGCATAAAAAATAAAAATAGAAAAAAATTTTTTTAAAGAATACATTGAATTTGGCATGGGTGGGACATTGTGAAAGATCGGGGGGGAAACAGCAAAATCTAGATGCTCCTGGGTGCCGATGGCTTCATATGCAGCTGTACATCCCCATTCTTTAAAGAAGAAATTGTAGGAGATGCCTTCTGGGCTGGCGTCAGCCAGAACAGGAGGAAGACCGTCGAACGCGCGGAGGAAACCCAGCTGTCCGCTGCACGCCAAGGGAGTGCGCAGTCTGAGCTAAAAGGAGGGAACTCCAGAAACTGAGAAACTGTGTGCCAGGCACACTCACAGTATTTTCTCATTTAATCTTCTCTGCAATTGCAAGTAGGTACTGCAGTTGGCCCCGTGTCACAGGCCAGGAAGCAGGCTCGGAAAAATAAAGCCGCTCGCCCACAATCTCGCGGCGTCAGGAATATTCCAAAGTCAGGTTCCAGGAATGTTCTTTCTGCTTCCCCAGCGGCCTCCAGAGGTTCGTTCAGTCTGGCACATGCTTCTGAGGGCCACGCGGAGATTCTAAGCCTCTCGAGGGCAGGACCAAGCGCGGTACCCGGCGTGTGCTTGCTGCATTGTCGCAGGGACGCGTTAAACCACCCCCCCGTGCGGAGGTGCCCCTGGGCCCGACACAGCCTCCTGGGCCTCCTCCCATTCCTGGGCCCGGGCTCAGCTTTCCGGGGAAGGGGAAGTCCCTCGGGGTGACCAAGTTACAGGTATTATAGGGGGACTCACTTTTACACGTGGAAAAAACAGCAAAGCGTGTAGGGTGGGATGACAGAAACCGGAGGTGGTGCTGGTATGTCAGAAAGAGCTCCCGGGCTGGGAAGCAGGGGGCCAGGGTTCCACTGACTCACTGGGTGAACTTGGCTGAGTCTCTGCCCCTCTGGGGACCTCAGTTTCCACTTCGGTTAAAGAGGGTCTTTCCTGCCGTGTCTGTCTCTTGGTCTATTTCACAACGCGGCAGACTCCAAAACCCTCCAAATGTAACCAGGAGGCCGGGGCCCCTTGTGTGCTCCTGACTCAAGTAGCCCTGCCCAGGCCAGGCCAGCTGGTGGGTTTCCAGTGGGGGCAGTCTGCCCTCCGATGTGACTGAGGCCTCTTTACCTGGGCCTACTCATAACAGACCCCAAATTACGTCACGGAGACTCTGGCAAGGAAATGTTTACGGTGTCCTCACCCAGTCGCCTGTCCCTCCGAGAAATGTGTTATCCCCATTTGATAGGGAAGGAAACTGAGGCCCAGAGCGGGGAGATGACTCGCCCCAGGCCTTGCAGCTGGGATTCAGCAGAGCTGAGGGTGGAACTCAAATCTGACTCGAGAGCCCTGTGGCTTTCACCATAAACCTGCTTCCTCCCTGGAGAAATGACAACCCATCACCGACTCTGCCACCGCCAACTCGCCATTGAGGAACAGAAGACTGAGCCTTCACAGGGTTCCAAATGAGGCACAGGCAGCGAGTCTCCGAGGGCGGCCTGCTCCCTAGTGACCAGCCTGGCTGTGGGCGGAAACAGGTCTCCGTGGGACCTTGGACAAGCCTCTCCTCTCTCTAGATGCCCGCCCTGGTCTGCGTCAGCCTAGACACTCCCGTGAGTCCGAGGATGGTTGCTGGGGCCCAGCTCCACGCTCAGGCTCCCTGAGAGGGACCAGGGGCCAGTGCCCGGGCTTCTGAGTCTCAGGACTGAGTTTAGAGGGCGCTGCAGGGTGCTGTGTGCTACTATGGCTGAGGCCCAGGCTCATAAACCGGACGCTGGGTTCTAATCCCACTACAATACTCTGTGGCCTTGCACGAGCTGACTTCAACATCCTACGCCTCAGTGTCTGACCTATGCAATGGGCGAGTACAGCTTGCAAGGGAAATGGTGAAAGCCACCACCCTCCCCCCCCCCCCCCGCCACACACACACACACACACACACACACACACACACACACACACCTGAGGACACAGAAGTGTAGAAGTGAATCATTTCCCATGTCTTTTCTACTTCAGAATCCCTTGAACCCCCTGGGCCACAAAGGATTCAAAAAGTGCCCTGATTAAGGGCCACGGGGCGGGGCGGGGCGGGGCCAGCCCTGGAGGCCGGAAAGCCCAGGCACATTAGGCTGCAACAGAGAACCCCAAGGACGTGAAAGCGGGCAAAATGAGCAAAGGGCTTTGAATGCCAAGCTCAGGGGCTCAGAACCCGAGCCCTGCTGAGGGCTCCTTGGCCTGGACGGGCCCCCCACCGCCAGCTTTCACAAGGGAGGCCTCGGCGTGCAGGCTGCGCTGGGGTGTGAGCCCTGGTGAGGCCAGTCCACGAATTTCCCTGGGTATTAATCCCACGTCCCATAAAATCCCCCTCCAGTGCCACACATGTGGACGCTTCTCCCCGGCAACGGTGGCGGTGGACCGTGGCAGGGCGTCAGCCGCAGCCCAGGGGCTGGGTGGCGCGGAGGAGAGCCCTGCCACCCGCCGGTGGGTCTGGGGAGGGCCCTCGGGCCTCCGGGCCCGCCCAGGCCAACACTGGCCTTAATTAAAAATGAGTCTCCTGCAGGATCCAAACCACCGCCCGGCCACCCCCTCCAACTGCTTTCGGTTCTGCTCCTGGGCCGCGTGCTGAGGCCAGCCCCACAAATAAAAGCCATCACTTTTTTTTTTTTTTCCTCTCTCTCTCTTTCTCTTTCTCTCCCTCTTTTTTTTTTTTTTCTTTTTTTCCAAAAAGAGAGAGAGGCAGCCACAAGATCTTCTAAGAGGCCGTGACATCACAGCCCAGGTGACCACAGCCCAGCCAATGGGCCAAGGCCGCGAGCTGGCTTCTTGTATCCTGTGAGCTGAGGTTGGGTTGACACTGTGAAGGCCTGGTCCCTCAACCACAGAACCACAAGGCCAGGCCCTCAGCCGCCTTCAGGGCCCTGCGCGGGAGCTGGTTGGCTCCCGGTCCTCCCCACCCCCGGGCCGCCCTCGCACCCACTGGAGCCTGGGCTCTGTCGGGGGTGAGCCTCATTCATTCATTCCCCGTGGCGCTGATGCTGGGCCTGGCTCTGCTCTCCCTGCCCTACATGCTTCTCCGCCCTGGCTGCCGAAGGCCCCTTCCCGCCATCTAATGATACACTCTGCATACGCTTCTGTTGAAAATTTGTGGCTAGACATTCCTGTGGGACCGGGAATCCAAATTCTTGGGTACAAACAGAAACTTACTTTCCTTGGGGATTTTTTCTCTCTCTCTCTCTCTCTCTCTCTCTCTCTCGCTCACACACACACTCTCGCGTTCTTTCCTTTTTTCTTTTTCGTAGCAATAGGGGGGGAAAAGAGACAAAACAAAACAAAACAAAAAACAAACAAAAAGCGACACCACCACCCCCCCCCCTTTTATTTTCAAAAGTAGCCAGGAAAAAATAAAACAACAGCCAACCAAGTCAATCCCAACCCGACCCCCTGAAGGTCTGATTTCTCGCCTTCCTCAGAGAGGGGCATGGCTTCGAACAGCATCTTCGATTCCTTCCCGACCTACTCGCCAACCTTCATCCGCGGTGAGTAACGATTGCCCAGGGCCCTGGGCTGAGCCTTTCGGGTGGGGAGCTGTGGCCAGGCCCCGGACCGCGTCCCTCCACCGAACACCCTGGCTGCCTTCAAGGGCACGGCCTGCCTACCGAAATCTGCTGACTCTTGAAAGCCTGAGGTGGGAAGAGGGGTTGGTGGCCTCCGTGGTCTCCTGGAGTGGACTTCTGTGGGACTTTTCTCCTCAGTTGGTGGGGACAGCAAGCGGTAGGGGAAATGGATACCACAAGACCTCAAAGGCCGACCTCGAAGGGTCCTGGGGTGGAGAGGACATGGAGGGAGTGCCTGTGACCTGAGGCTTCTTGCCTCACTGACAGGGGCCCCTGGCCCACCTGGAGAGCTCAGGCAGACGCGGGCTCTGGGGCACACTCAGTCCTCCCAGAGCCAGACCAGCTTCTGTCAAGAGCCATGGATCTAAAGATCTTTCTGAGGACTTCTCCAGTGCTTTCCAAGTCGTCCCGGACTGAGGGAAGCAGAGGGAAGAGACGGCTACGGCTACGGGCTTTTGTCGAGAGCTTGCATAGCTCCGGGGCGCGCTGAAACTGGCTAAGTGTCGGGCGGCGGGGGGGAGCAGGACTGGGGAAGGTTTATAATCTTGGTCACAGGAGGAGAAGAAAGTGTTTCTGGCTGGATTTGCCTCTATTCGTGGCCTAGAGTGAGTGACCCAGAGGTTTGGGCTGTGTCCTTCAAAAAAGATAGGGTTCCAGGATCCCCCACTTGGGACCGCTGATGGAGGCTAGGGTTCAGGGGGAGACTTTTCTTGCCTCTGTCCGGCTCGTAGGGCTGATGCGCCATGGTCTCAGGCCACCCCCTGCTGCCTTCCCCCACCCCCCGCCAACCCCCAGCAGGAGTCCAGATGGGGCTGTGGCACCTGAGACTGGGGGTCCAGTGGCCCTGAGCCTGCGTCCCAGGTCAGTGGCTACCTTGCCCAGTGGCCTTAGGCGAGTAACTTAACCTCTCTGTTGTGACCCCTCCGGTTGGGACATTCCGATCGTCTGAGGCTGTGGATGGGCCGTGCAGGAGGCCAGTGCCTCTGGGTGACTCACGGAGACGGGGTCTCCTCCAGAAAAGAGAGAGGAGCTGCGTGGGGTCTGCGACTCCAAGGTTCAGGGGGCTGGGGTTGCCTTTTCTCAGCTGAGGTGGTCAACTGAGATACCGAAGTTGGTCTGACTGTCTGTCTGCCTTTCTGCCCACCGGCCTGTCCCACTGCTGGCTAACGGAGTGACTCAGAGACCATCCCTGGGCGGCCAGCTCCGGGCAGGGACCGAGGCACATTTGGGTGCTTATCGTTTAAAGGTTTCTGCAAGGGCTTGTCTGAGGTGGGACCCCTTCCTCCTCCCTAGAGAGAGGCTGAGGCCGGCTGCATGGCTGCAGATGGGGACGGAGTCGTGGCGGGGGGAGGAGGGGCCGCCACCTCTGAGGCGGATACACTCCGGCCAAACCTGGTTGTGGCTGGTGACAAGCAGCAGCCTCAGGTCTGGGAGCTGACAGCCTTCCTTCAAACTGCTCCTATTATAACGCAATCCCCCTTTGTAGTCCTCGGAGCTAATTAAAGGCAGTCTGTGGCAAGAAAATAAGAGTTTATAAAAACCATTTGCTGGGTCTTTGTAATCAGTGCTTCTCCCTCCATGAGCAAGATGGAGGGCTGCAGAGTTTAAAACAAAGCGATCTGGGGAGACGAGATGAAGGGACCTGCCACCGAAGATGGGCTCCTGACGCCGTGGAGCCCGAGAGAGAGAGGGTAGCCGGCAGCAAGGAGCGGGAGGGAGAGGAAAGCTGGCGGCTTTGGGCCCCACGTGCGCCCACAGACAGGATTCCTGACGGACAGGGACACAGATGTGCTTTGTAAGACAGGGTCCGCGGGGAGGGCTCGAGGTCTGGGGCCCGAGGCGTCCGTCCACACTCTCTGACCGACCCCTTCTCTCCTGCCCAGCTCCATTTCCCACATTCCGTTT
This sequence comes from Panthera onca, assembly GCF_046562875.1. Taxonomy (NCBI): domain Eukaryota; kingdom Metazoa; phylum Chordata; class Mammalia; order Carnivora; family Felidae; genus Panthera; species Panthera onca. The sequence continues at coordinate 202,942,253 of NC_138346.1, forward strand.
ACGGCACGCTTACTTTGGGGGCTCCGTCTCCCCCAATCTGCCACTTCTGTCCCCAGAGACATCCAACCTCTGGGCCGTAAAGTCCCGGGCTCCATACTGCCCCACGTGGGGTCCTTAACCTATCCTGAGTCACAGATCTTTCTGGGGTCTCAGGAAGCCTATAGACTCCTTCTCAGAATCACATTTTTTAAGTGCAGGAAACCAAACCTGTGGAAAATACGGTTATCAAACGACAAAAAACCAAGGGGTGAGGTCTCTGTCGTGACACGCTGCGTGAAAAGACCTCAGGAGGCCCAGGAGCCGCCACAACCCAGTGGCTGAGCGGAAACATTATTTCTGGATAATCTGGGACGGGCCCCGAGGAGACAGAAGCACACCTAGGATTTCCACTGGCGACAAAATCACGGTGGAAACAGAGGCTGAATTTTAGTTAGAGATTCATGAAAGGAAGGATGTCACGTGTTCCCCACCCCAGTCTACAGATGTCCTGAATTCCGTGCAAAAGCAGAACTCCAGGCCTCGGGCCCCGGTCCCTCAGCGGCTCTCAGGACGTCTCCACCCCTGGGGAGCCTTGGAACACGTGGATTCCCAGTTCCCAAACTCACCTCAGTTCACTCCGGAGAAGAGGCTGGGGAAGAGGGTGGAGAGACGTTCGGTTCCCACCCTGAAGTAGCGGGGGAGGAGGAAAGCAGAGGGCAATGCTCAACTCGAAAGGCTGGCAGGCTGCTGGCAGAATTCCAGGCCCCAGGACGGAAGGCGTGAGAGGCCTCCTGGGGTGGCCCCTGCACCCTCCGCAAGTCTCCGTCCTTCTCCCTCCTCGTCTGCCGGGACTAGACCCGGACACAGGGTATTTATTCTTCTCTTTGGCAAACGGAGACCCTGAGACCTAACTCTGACTCAGACGTACCGTGCATCTATGGGCAAGTCCCTTCCTCTCTTCGGGCCTCGGTTTCCCCATCTGACAAACGCAGGCGATGGCTCTGAGGATGCCCAAGGGCCCATCCGCAGCTCCACTGAAGGCCAGGGCCCTTGTGCTAAACGGCGCATGAGGCCCTTCTCTGGGGCACCCCCCTGGCAGCACACCCCTAAACGGCACCCTCGCGGGCAAAAGCGCTCCCCTCAGGACACTGAAGGAGGGGAGCCTTCTGGGGAGGAAACTGGAGGAAATGAGCCTGAATTGCCACATGCGGGATTTAGGAGACCCTGGGGAGGCAGGGGTTCTCGTTTATCCGGTAATTCTGCAAAAGCCTATCAGGGAGTAGAGGGCACAGCCCAGATTCAAGCTCAGGCTGTGGACCCTGACTCTGCCCTTCCTTCGCTAACTCCGCATCCGGGGACAAGTCACCTCACCTCTCTGTACCTGTCTCCCCGTCAGTAAAATGGGGGTGATGATTATATGCCAACCTCACGGGGCTCTGGAGAGTATTAGACGAACAGGGCGCCTAGCCCGGGCGACACGCCCCACAAACATCTTCGTTCTTATAATTTCCACGAGCCTGGCCTTGCGCTGGGATCTTGGACACAACGGTGACTGGGTCAGATTCTCTGTCCTTGAAGAGCTCAAGGTCCGGTGTGGAAAGGATGAGTAAGCTGAAAATTGCACTGGGGTGTGGGTGATCCATGTTATAAGGGGGAAAGAACGGAAGTCTAGAAGTTTGAAGAGGGGTACTAACCCAGCTGGGCGAAGAGAGAGCAATTCCTCTGGAGAACTTCAGACATTCAGGCTGGGTCTGGCTGGGTCTTGCGGGGTGAAGAGGTGACAAGGGGGGAAAAGGCATCCCCCAGAGAGAGAACGGCCTGGGGCAAAGGTGTGGAGACAGGACTGAGACGACTCCGGGTGCCCCCGCCCCCGGGGATGGCGGGAGCCGGCGGAAGCATTGAGGTGGATGGACGGCAGGTCTGTCGGGCCTCCAGTCTGGCCAAGGTTCTCGAAGCCGCGGTTGGGTGGGCAGTTGACTCGCAGCTCCTCCCCCCGAAGACGCCCGGGAGAAATGGAAAACGGCCTCTTGGGCATGAGGCAGGGCTGCGTGGAGGCGGAGGGTGGACAAGGTGGCACTGGGCAGCTCGAGCCCGGATGGTCTGACTCAGAGGTCACCGGACAGGGAGGAAGCTGCCCAGACCAGAGAGGTCAGTCACCGTCCTTTCCTAAGCTCTGGGCAGTGGCCAACAACAGGGGACTCTCCTGGGTTTTGCCCTGAAAGTCCCCAATCCCAGGCACCTCAAGACAGTCGGTCACCCTCAGCGGTGTGCCCATGGCAGCCTCCCCCTCCCTCCCCAGCCCTGGGAGATGAACGGACTGACCAGACCGACCGCCAGCTATCCTGCATCCACTATGGTGCTTAGCTGGCGCCACGTCTGCTGGGCCCCTTTGACGGTGGCTCCCGGGGCTGCCCTGCACACGCCCGTCTCCCCAGACCACCCTGTCTGTCCCAAGTGCCCCCCGGGGAGACATTCCTGGGAGCCCCCCACCAGCCACAGGGTCTGGGCGGGCATGAGCCAGCCCCACACAGTGGGACTGTGTGTCCAGGCCTCACCCACGCCCGCTACGGCAGCTGGCGGCCCCCAGCGGCCCCACTGGTCACATAGAGGGCCCATTGACGCTTTGGCCTTGAGGTGGCCGCATCAAAGCCGAGGCTTGCTTGGTTACCTGAGCGAGTAGGGGAGTTTACGGAGGGGAGCGGAGCTGGGAGAAGGATGCCCCCGAGCAACAGGGCCTGAAAACCTGACCCTCCAGAAGGTTCTGAGAGGCAGGGGAGAGCAGCCTCCACGGATCCCAGCCTTGCCTCTGAGCCAGTCCAGACTGCTCGATAGGTGGGGAAACTGAGGCCTGGGCTCAGCGTTTGGCTGGGCGGGAGGAATGGGCAGCAGATACGCCCGTCCTTACTCCCGGCCCCTGAGATGCCTCATCGGCAGACCAGCGTGTGCCCCCCCACCCCGCCCCGGGAGCTGGGGAGTCTCACCCAATCTTCAAAACTGAGCTCAAACACCCCCTCTGCCAGGAGTCTTCCCCGGGACCACCTGCAACCACCCAGGAGCCCTGGCCTCCCAGGGCCAGCCCTGGTGCCCAGCTTGGTGCTGAGTATCCCGCCGACCTGGTAGAAATAAGAAGAAGGGAAGAGGGAGGCGGGAGGAAGAGCTTTAGCCCCTCCATGGAGCCCAGGCCCTCTGTCATTGGCCTTGAAAGAGCACCTTCCAAAGGCAGCCCTCCCCCCAACCCCAAGCAAGGAGGGGCTCTGGGAATTGTGGGACTAGCATGGGAGTAAGACCCCGTCATACCTCGGGAAGTCGCGAGAACCCAAAACAGTGAGCCCGTGCAGGATACATTGGAGCTGGCAGATGGAGAGTGCCACCTCCTGATTATACAGAAGGGGAAACTGAGGCCCAAAGAGGGGTCTGGCCTGGGTAAGGTCCAATTCAGCAACAAGAAACCAAGTTTTCTTGCCCACCCAGCGACAAACCTTCCACCCTGCACATAGTTGAGGAGTCAGGCCGACCGGGTTTAAGCGGTTTTGTAGCCAACATGTTGATTCACCTGTCTGAGTCTCAGTTTCCTCCTCTGTGAGATGGGTCTGGGAGCACTGCCCTCCAAGGGTGCTTTCCAAGAGCGAATGGGGCCTGTCCCGCAGCCCCGTGCTGGCCCGCGTGCAGCAAGGGCTCACTCAGCGGTCTGTCTCCTGCTGGGCATGGGCCACTCGGCTGGGCCTCCAATCCCATCTATTTGCCACAGCAGATATCCCCGCGTCTGGTTTTCTCAGTGCCAGAGAGGGGTAAGCACGGAAGAGGCTGTAGGGGGACCATGAGACCCCTTGCCAGTGGCCCTCTGGGAGGGTGGCAGAAAAGGCGTTCAATGGGGACAAGGCAACATAAACTGTGGTTACAAGCCCAGGCTGCAGCCTCTCGAGGCTTGCCTTAGACAAAGCGTTGCTCCTCTCTGAGCCCAGTTTCCCCATCTTTAGAATGGGGAGAACAAACAGTAGCCAATTCAAAGCTTGTTGGATGGGTTCAACGAGGATATATATTACGTGCTTAACGCAGGGTCAAGTGCAGAGGGTTAGTGCAGAGTCAAGCCCTCCATAAATGCTGGAAATTATGGCTATTTAATGTTTCCCTCCTCCCGGGGGAAGTTCCTGTCTGATTCTGAGCGGGATAGGCAAAGTGAGAAAGTTGCCTCTCTCTCCTCTGGCCTCCCCCTGGGGTGCCTTCCCGGGCCTTCCCCTGTCCCCTCCAGGCCTTGGGAGTGTCCTGCCCCACTCTTACCCACCCCACCCCCCACTTGTCGAGAAGGACCACCCAGCGTTTCTTGCTAAATAGGTGGAGAGAAGGGAGAATGGATGGACCAGGGATTGAATGAACCAAGGCTGACCAGCCTGGGAGGTTTCCAGTGGCCCCCTCACTTCCCCCTTTACCGTCTGGCTCATTCTTTGAAACGCTTGTTGGTGGGAGCCTGGGCACTCCCGTCCGATCAGCACCGCAGCGTGATGGTTTAGGTTCCTCTTTGGGGTTTTCTTTCGCGTCTGGGAAAAGTGTTTTTGGCAAAAGGTTCAGACTTACATGTGGGCGGAAAGGGTGGATGCCCATAACTTATGATTTGCAGAGGTGACCAAAGTCTCCCCCCCCCCCTTTAAAACGTCCTGCATTGCGTGATATGGTGACTGAAATCCCACTCAGCCCCTCTGGGGTGCCCATCCGGGACCCCGTAGCCATGACCCTTTAGCATCAGTGAGTCCAACTGGTCTGCTCATCTCTGTTCAGAGGAAAAGGTGGCTGGGTGCAGAGCCAGCAGAAGGTATTAAGGGAAGAGGAAACTTGGGGGCGTTCCAATGAAAAAGAGGGCAAAAGGAATGGGGGTGAGGAGGAGAGGAAAGGTCCGTTTTCTCCATGCCCTCACCTGAGTGCTCCATGGCTAAGCACCGACACCCCCATAGCCCTGGGAAGTGCCCCCCACTCTGAGGTTTCCCCTGAGTCATCCCTCAGCAGACCTGAGTCCTGCCCCTGCCCACGGAGGAAGCAGGGGCAGGAGGTTAGACCCGCTGAAGCCCCTCACACAGCTCTGGACACTCTCATGTCTCAGGAAGATGTGTCAGAGCCAGGATGGTGGGAATGAGGAGCCCCTTGTTAGCGGTGGTGGGGGACCCAAAGGAGAGCCTGTTTCCCCCCTAAAAAGCCGCGTATACCTTCCCGAAGGGGAAGGGAAGCCACCCCTGAGAATAAGACTTTAGAAAAAAGACTGGAAGGAGAACACTACAATGTCATAGTCAATGCTACATGGTGTACTTATGGCGGGGAGCCTTTGTTACTAACCCTTTGGGTGACTGAGCGTTTTCTAAACCTTTAAACACTGAGCTGGGCCTCCTGCCAGCCTACACACCACAGTGTGGGGCCAGCCTGCTCCTGCCCAGCCTGGGCCCCGCTGGCCACCCCTCCTCTCTCTTCTTCTTGCCAAATCACCGCGTCTGTCATCCTCCTCCAGGACCCAGCCCTGTCAGGCTGTGAAGGAAGGGTCTGCCCTGGGCCGGGCAGAGCCACGCATACAGCAGGTGCTCAGGAAACGCTTGTGTGGCCTGTGTTGTGGCCCTCATGGGGAGACCGTTTTCCCGGAATGCCCAGGACTTGGGAAGTAATGGGGACCAGTTGGTGCTGTTAACCTTCTGGTGGACATTTATTAAACATCGACTGCATGCACGCCACACACTGTTCTGGGAAATGGGGATACAGGAGCAGGCAAAAGGCAAAGATACCCACCCTCCCGGAGCCGATGTTTTAGTGACGAGTGGAAAGAGTTCACCTCTGGAAAATGCCCCGGGGAGATAGGCCAGCACCCCTCGGCCTGTGCCCTTCTTATCTATGTGGAGCCTCAGCCTTCCAGGACTTCCATAAATGCTCCCATGACCCCACTAGATATTCATCACAGGATCTTCACCTCCGTGGCGGAAATGAATAAACAAACAGACTCGGTGATGGTGTGACCCGCGGAAAGTAATATTTAGGAGGAGGAAGGCAGTGAGGAAGGGACACAGGAACCACACTTCTTGATGACTTATGGTGTGCCAGGCTCTGTGCGCGGTTCCTTTCCAAGAATACCTCATTTCACTTCATCTCTACCACAATCCATGTAGCAGGGGGTTATTGGTATTATCCCCACTTTACAGATGGGGAAACTGGGGCTCAGCAAAGGGACGGGACTCACCCAAGGTCATGCAGCTAGTAGCTGGTGAAGCCCAGATACGTGTCATCATCTGTCTGACATCAGAGCCAGCCCAACAAAGCTCTTCCTTCTACCTGGCAGACGTCTCTTCTTCTTTAAGGCCTGGCCTCACCACCTCCACGGAGCCCTCCCTGACACCTCCAGGCAAAGTGATTCATATTCTCCTCTACGCAACCAGTGCAATTCCTTCTCAAGTGCTTCTAGAAGGCTTCACAGAAAGGGTAGAGTCTGAGGTGGGTAGGTCTGGAAAGGAAGGAACATCAGTGGTCCAGGCAGAATTAACAGTGCTGGCTAAGGGACGGAGAAAGACTACATATAAAGAGTTTCTTAGAGATGGGAGAGCTTGGGGGTCTTGAGGAGAGGCTGAGGGAGAAAAGGCTGGAGAGGAGGCGGGCCTAGAGGTTGGGCATGGCCTTCAAGGCGGGGAGTCCAGGCAGGATCCGAGTTGGGCAGTGATGTGGGACAAGGCATCCCATGATGCACCAGGCCGCCTCTGAAATAGGCCAGTGCAAACGTGCGCCTTGAGCGTGTGTATGTGTGTGAACAGAGACCACAGGGGCCCTCCCGCACCCACTTGCAAACCCTATTTTTATCACTCCCTAGACATACATCCAAGCCACCGAATCACTCTTGTTCTCAGGCACGTAGAGGGCTCCATGGGGGTGCACATCTCTGGTCTGATGAGGACAAGGGCGACGGCGCAGAGCAGTCAAAACGCAACCCATCCCAGGGAGAATCCCGGCACCCAAGGCAGCGACACAGTTTGCAGGGCTTGTACAAAAAATCACTGGGAGTTTCAGGATGGCAACCGCGGGACATTACACCAAGTGTGGGGCTCTTCTAAGCAAAGCACCCTGAGCGGCTGCACGGATGGCATGTGGTAATGCCAGCTCTGCCTAGAACAGCCCCGGGCTGGAGGGGCCCAGGGCCCGAGAAGAAACCTCTGTCTCCTTCCCTTGACTTGTGCAGGCTTCCATTCTTCATAGAGTCCATAATTTATTTTTATTATTATTTTTTTAACGTTTATTTTGGAGAAAGGGAGAGACAGAGCACGAGTAGGGGAGGGGCAGAGAGCGAGGGAGACACAGAATCCGAAGCAGGCTCCAGGCTCCGAGCTGTCAGCACAGAGCCCGACGCGGGGCTCGAACCCACGAACCGCAAGATCACGACCTGAGCCCAAGTCAGACATTAACCCACTGAGCCACTCAGGCGCCCGCATGAGTCCATAATTTAAAAAATAATAATAATAAATTAAGCTGGGGTAAGATCAGAGCTTAAAGATTTTAGAAGCACCAAGAACATTAGGGAAACTACAGATCCATCAGAAACTCTGTATTTTATATTATAGAAATCCTAAAGGATCTAGGAAATTTAAAAAGAAACTATAATCTCAACACCCAGAGAAAACCACTATCATTCGATCTATTTACTTTCAGACTATTTCCCCCCATTTTTAGTATTTGCCTCTGGAGTCTCTCTTCCCTTTATGGGTGAGGCCATACAGAGACATAAACGTATCCGGGAACCTCATCAAGAATGTTAAGAATCATTATGCATATACGTCGGGATTCTAGGAAGAGGCTAGAGTGGCTCCGTCCAACAGAACTTTCTGTGATGACGGAAATGTTCTGTCTGTGCTGCTCAATGCTGTAGCCCCTCGCTGCATGGGACTATGTGGACTTTCTCTTTTTCCAACTCAAAGTGTTTAAAAAGTCTTACACACAGCCAGCACGGGTTGCTTTTGTAATCAGAAAAAAAAAAAAAAACCGCTAAAGATTTTAAGTTTGCGATACGTTCAGTGTATAGGGGGAAAAAACACTTTAGATTTTTAAAAGCATGTCACTGGGGAAGATTGATCCTGGCAGAATGAGATCTATTTTTGTTTTTCCTATCAATGCTCATAAAAAGAATGTGGGGTTTAGAATCAGAACCTGTGGGTCTGTCTCCCGGATCTGCCACTTACTGTCTGTGTGGCCACTTAACCTCCCTGAACCTCAAGTTCCTCATCTGTAAGATGGGGATATTGACGCTACTGACCTCCCCAGGCTGCTGTGGGGACTGAATCAGACAGTGAAGGTGAGTGCACAGGGGACCAGCCAAGCGAGGGAAGAGCTTCGGTGCAGACGATTTCTGCAGGGGTCGGGTAACCACGCATCTCTGTGAGGGGCATTACTCATCCGTCTCGCTCCGCTCTGTCTGCCATTTCCTAGAAACCAGGAAATGAGGGGGGTATCTCCCACCGTGTGTTCGGCAGATGTTGTCAGGTGTCGAGCAGAAATAAAGGGGCTCTGTGACCAAACCAGACTGGGGAAGGCTGTATCAAACAAGGTCCAGCCGAGTATTTTGCTGAAGGACTTTTCAGAGCCTTTAATATGCTAATGAACCTAGGCTCCTCCTGGGGCTGGTGTGCTGAGGCACCCACTTTGGGAAAAGCTGCTCTAGCAAGAGCCTTTAAACCTACCGTGTCTATAGGCACTGGGCGGGGGCTGGGGGGAGGGGGTGTCAGGGAATTCTTTTTTTCAAGGAGAGAGGAAATTGTCGAAGACTTGAAACAGCAATTAGCTGGGTGCTCAATACAAAAAGGAAAAGTACAAAATTGGCATTGATCAAGGTGTAATTGTCTAGGAAACCCAATTAAAACAACTCAACTCTTAAGTAGTTATACTTTAGCAGCAAACTCTTACATACAGGTCTCACTAATGCCTCTGTGAACCCTCACAACCGTATTAGACAAATGCTATTAAGTCAGTTTTATAGAAGAGGAAACTGAAGACCAGAGAGGTTAAACCACCTGCCCAAGGCCACCCAGCTGGGGTTCCACCCCAGGCAGCCCGCGTCTGGAGAGCCTGTGCACCTTACCACGGCACAGCAGCTCTGAGTTAATCGAGGTCTTCTCGGGCTGAGGAACATTCCTTCGCTTGCACTGGTCCCCTTCCTGGGAAGAGCTGCCAGCACCAGGCCTGGCCGATGCGAGCCAGCTCCGTCCCTTTTTTGCTGGGTGAGTCATCGCCTTCCCTGGGCTTCAGCTCTCTCATCTGAGAGATGGACCAGTTGACATTTGAGGACCAAAGAGGGGAGGTTGGTAAGGCACCGTGCAAGGTCCACTCAGAAGGCACTTGATGTACAGTGGCCCTCTCTCTCACCAGGGCACAGATGGGGAAACTGAGGCCCAGGGAGGTCAAGGAAGGACACGGCCAAAGAGGAGCTTGCAAACACTCCAGAAAGCCAGGCCGAAATCCCATGGCTGGCCCAGGTCCACATGTGGTACAAACAAAGGGCTTCTTTCTTCTCTGGCCGGGGCCCGTGCTATCCTTCTCGTAACAGCACCGTGAGCACTTTGGTGAGGGCGCCTCCCTCTGGGTTCCTCTCCTAAGCGGTCTCTCCCACCGAGTGCGGATTCTATTTGGCCCAGCGTCATGCCCAAGCCTACTGGCCTGGGCATCTTGCAGAAGTCCCCTGAAATTCCCCCCTCGGGTGCCCCATGTGGGGTGCGGGACACACAGACATGCCTCTGCCCCTGGTTAGGGACCCCCGGGTTTGCCTGGTGATACATCTCTCTGCCCTGAGTCACCTCTGAAGTTGACTGTGCCAGTGCTGGGCTCCACACTTTATATACATCACTGCTAATGTTCACAACCTTGCGAGGTGAACATTTTCATCTGCGTTTTGCAGGGGAGGAAACTGAGGCCTAGAGAAATGAAGTCACTGGCTCGAGTTCACATAGTTTATAAGCGGTAGAGCTGGGGTTCAAACCCAGCCTCTGCCCGCCCCTCCCGCAGGCACAGCCCAGTGCACGAGAGGCGGTTCCTGAATACATTTGCTCACCTACACACCCCACACCTTCCCTGCACCTCTGCGTGTCAGGGGCTCTGTTGCTGGGGTGGGAGTTGGGTGGTTGACCCTCACATCTGAGCTGGGTCCCTCCCTCAGGCAGGGCCAGCTTTTTAGACTGTGACCTATGGGGTGGCACAAAGCTCCAAGTTCAGTAGGGGACCCCACACTTGGGTTACTGCCCTGCAGCCGCCATCTTGAAATTCTTAATTTTATCTTTGCCTTTGTGCTTTGTAAGTGAAGTAGGAAGAGACAGAGGAGAATGCGGGGACAGAGGTGGGCTCAGTCCTGCCCCCCCCCCCCCCCCGCCGCCACAGGCAGGGCTGGGCATGATTGCGGGCATGGGGAGGACAGGTGCCCATGACCCATACACCAAGGTTTGGGGTGGGGGCCCGGATGTCTATGAGGGTCTGCACGCACCCCACGGTGGCCCCGTGTCCAAGGGGTACAACGTTAAGTACCAAATACCAATGCCACGACAAGTTAAGAGAGATCACGAAAGAAAGCTAAAAGCTTTGTTTTCCTGCTTTTTAAAAAAAATTTTTTTTTTTAACTTTTTTTATTATTTATTTTTGAGACAGGGAGAGACAGAGCATGAACAGGGGAGGGTCAGAGAGAGGGAGACACAGAATATGAAGCAGGCTCCAGGCTCTGAGCTGTCAGCACAGAGCCCGACGCGGGGCTAGAACTCACGGACCACAAGATCATGACCTGAGCCGAAGTCGGCTACCTAACCGACTGAGCCACCCAGGTGCCCCTGTTTTCCTGCTTTTTAAACAGGGGCTCTGTATCTTTGTTTTGCACTGAGTGCACAGATTGGGTATTGTGGCAATCAGTCAAGCACAAGAGGGGACCTGGGCTTCTACGCCCTCCCTTGCCAGACCAGGCCCCACGCCAACACCCAGCACCTTGCCCCAGGGAAGCTTGGCCCAGAATAGTGGGCCGGAAGTGGTGGGTGGGCTCCTGATGGCCTCCCTGCCCACGTGAACAATGAGTTGATCAGACAGGCACCTGACCTGGGCTTTTAAATATATCATGGCTGACGAAAAGCTCATAGAAGCCCCTGTTGCCTGGGGGAGGCAGGACTATGGCTCAGCCAGCGACAACCAGAGCTTGCAATCAAGCTGTGGTCAAGATTGGACCTCAGTCTGTGACCATTTAGGGGGCTCAGATTACGGCCTTATCTGTCTTGTTCACAGCTGAGTTAGGTCTAGTTCATAGGATGTGCTCAGGAAATACAGCTGGAAGGATGAATGGGGAAACACAGTCTGCTCAGAGAGCCGAGCCCTGGACCCTGAGAAGATCTGCACTTTTCCAACTAGCCAGCCGGGTCATGATCTCGCAGCTCGTGAGTTCGAGCCCCGCGTCGAGCTCTGTGCTGACAGCTCGGAGCTTGGAGCCTGTGTCGAATTCTGTGCCTCTCTCTTTCTCTGCCCCGCCCCCGTTCATGCTCTGTCTGTCCCCTCTCTCTCTCTCTCAAAAATAAACATTAAAAAAAAATTTTCTTTTTAGTTAGCCAGGCCTGGAATCTTAGCTCTGCCCTCACTCCCTAAAGCTAGTTACCCTCCCTTCCACTCAGTTTCTTCATCCGCACAATGGGGAGAAATGACAGTTCAGAGAACTTACTAAGACAGTATTTAAAGTGCTCAGCTCCACCAGCAGCCCATGGGAAACGCTCAGCTGGGAGAATTAATACGATTATATCAAGAAGCCCGCAGACGTCTACCTCCTCAAAGATGCCCGGAGGATTCGCTCCGGCTCTAAGATTTCAGGCTTCAACATTTTTTGAATGGTTTTCTATATTTTCCAATTTGTTCCAGTGTCCTTGTAGGATGGTTGACAGTGATGCAACTCGGGTTTGCACTTCGAGGATCCACCTCTACATGGATCTTTCCCCCCAGAAATACGGTGCTGTAAGAGCATTTTCCCCTAGGATTTTCATAATAACGTTTTCTTTTCTCTAGCTTTACTTGATTATATAGGATACATGTGACACGCAAGAAACGTGTTCGTTGACGGCTTATGTTATTGGTGCGGCTTCCAGGCAACAGTAGCTAAGGGTTGGGGGCGTCCAAATCCATATGCAGAGTCTTGGCTGCACGGGGGTCAGCGCCCCTAACCCTCACACGGCTCAAGGGGCCAAAACTAATTGTGTCACAGGGCCAGGGGTGGGTTGGGTGAGGGATTCAATTCATGCTGTGTATTAACAGAGGGTTTTAAATAGACAGTTAATGAAAGGAGGCTAGTCGGAGTCAGCATCTGTCGAGCACCCACGGGGGTCCCAGCCTCTGGAGGCCCTGAGAGCATCTGGGCCCTGTGCCCTCCCGGGCATGCACCCCTGCCCTGCGTGCGCCCCTCCCCCACATACACTCGGCCTTCAAGTCAGACCGGCCCCGGCGAGGGGTTCTGGGTAGGATCTGCCGGGGCGGGTGTGGCCTCTGCCACAGCTCGGCAAGGCCCCACCTCCGCCTTAGGCCCCCACGCCTGTGTGCCAGCGACCCCCACACTCACCCTACCCCCACCGTGCGCCTATGAACACGCACATGCTCACACGGGCAAACACACATCCGAGGCTACACCCATTGCAACAGACACCGGACTTTTCAGGAACCCCTGCCTGCGGGGACCGAGGGACACCTGGTGATGTGGTCTGACGGAGGCCGCAGGGGGAAGCTGCTTTACCCCCCCCTACCCAGGCTGGTCCTGCTTCTCTGACCTGGAAATCCCTCCTCTTCCTGGGGGGTCCCCAGCACCTGCCACTGGCCCCTGTCCACTGGGCTGGAGCTTGAGGGAGGAGGCCTCGCAGGAACCCAGGACTGATGGGACAGAGTACAGGCCCCAGCCCAGAACAAATTTGCTCAGCTGGGAGAGGCCTCAGAGATGCCTACAGGGCATCCATCATCTGACAGGGCGGGGAAACTGAGGCCGGGAGAAGGAGGGGCTGCCCAGGGTCCCCAGAAAGGTGGCAGTGGAGGAGACGGCCTGGCCCAGTGGAAGCCCACAGCAGGGATGGCAGTGAGCAAGACAGGCTCTGGGTTTCGGCGTCCCCCCCCTCCCCCCACATGTCACCAGGGCCACGTGGGGACCCTCCAGCTCCAGCAGTCTGATCTTCTGGGAGCTCTGGAAGGCTTCAGGGAGCTCCTGGTGAAGTCCACACAGCTCCCTGGGTGGTGGGGGAAGAGGATGCAAATAGGAAGGGGCCCTAGGGACCTGGGTTAACCCCCTGAACTCATTTCTGGCCTCTTCTTCCTGTGGGGTCAGTTAAAAAATAGCCTCCCATCTGCCGGGGCTGGGGGAGGGGGGGTGCAGCCAGGCTCCATCTGGGGCTGTCAGGTCCCCTAGCCCAGCCTGGTATTCAGACCTGCCCACTCCAACACCGCCCGCCGCTTGTCCCCGCCCAAGACCAGGCTCGGCTGTCTGTGGCAAAGTGACCCATCTGACAGAGTTTTTCTCCCTCTGACTCAGCAGCGAGTATCACTACCACTCTGCTGAAGCAGCCTAAAGCCCAGGGGGCTGTCATCTGAGTCTCTGCCTACCCATTTTACAGATGGAGAGGCTGAGGCACAGAGGAGTCCGGACATAGGGCAGGATCTGGCCACCAGCTTTTAGGCCAAAGCCCTGTCCATGCTTCCCGGGGATGCCGGACTGTGCCCCCCTTATAGAGCAGGCAGCTGGTATGGTGGGACAGGGTATTTGCACCCCCAGACTACAAAGCCCACAATTCCCTAGAGCAGGATTGGTGGTCTACATGGGTGTGGCCCCTGGAGGGTGGGACAGTCAGCCTCACGTGAGGTCAGGCTGACCTGAGGTGCCTCCCAGGGGCCCTGTTTCCCTGCTCTGGGACCTCAGCCAAGCCACTTAGTTCTCAGACCCTCAGTCTGAGATCCGTAAGATGGGAGCATCTCTGCCCCGGACAGTGATCGTGAGGACACACGGAGATGCACAAGGCCTGGGACATGGTGATGGTGAGCTCAGGTAGCAAATTATTCACAAGTAAGATGTCTGCCCGGGCCTGAGGTCACGAGCACCCTCAGCCTCTTGTCATCTGTGAGGCTATTCTGGTTGGAACCGAGGATCTGGGGTGGAAACCATAAGCCTTCAACCATCATGTGGACAGATGGCTGGATAAATGGGTATTTTTCAGCCCAGTGCGACTGGCTGGCTCAGAACTGGTCCTAAGGGAGGAATCTGGGACGGACTGAGACGCGTATACCAGGGTGTTCCTGGCAGTGTCTTCATGACAAATGCAGAAACACCCTAAAGGGCCGGCCCCAAGGGAGCACTATGGTGGTCCGTCTGGGGAAGGCGGGGGGGGGGGGGCGGTAATCTTCACACTCCTACCCCGTGTTCCCATGCCCGACAGCACAGACGCGTCCCCTGCCATCGGGGATAGGACTTCACGAGGGGCGCGGGAAACTCGCACAGTATGTTGGTGCATTTCAAAAGCAGGTTGAAAACAGCATGCACTCTGCGTTCCCAGTGTTAAAAAGGAAAAGAAGGAGGAGGGGAAGAGAGAAGTAATTAAATCTATACATACAGTAGGAGTACCAGAAGGCTAAAAACCAAAATGCTAACAATTGTCCTGGGTGGCAGGATTATGGGTGGTTTTAATTTTCTTCTTCATAATTTTATTATTTTCCAATTTTTCTTTAATGAATGTGTATTATTCTTATAATCAAAAAGAAATGTGTTTTAAGAGACAGGGTGGGGGATTAAAGATTGTTGTCCTTTCATAGACTCTAAAACTGAGGCCCAGTGTGAAAAAGATACTTATTCACTTACTCATTCATTCATTCATTCATTCATGCTCAATGCTTCTAGACACCTCCCTAGAGCCAGGCTCTAAGCTCCACAGCCAAAGAGCTGAAAGCTCTGACCTCAGGGAGGTCACAGTCTGGGGGAGTAAAGGACGCAATGGCAAGTCCTTACGATGCATTCAGACAAGGGGCCACAGAGTAATGAAGAGAGAGAGGCTGAGTCATCCTGGGAGCATCAGAGATGGTCTCATAACAAAGGGAAATTACTACAGGGCTTTGGTGCATAAGCAAGTGTTCTGAGGTCCCAGATCAGGGGACGGTACCCCTTGAAAAGGCATCATGGGCTATTAGAGAGGACCTACTGTGCGCAGGGAGGTGTGTCCGGAGACGAAGCTAGAATGTTCTGCAAGCCAGGTTCTTCAAGGGCTTTGAATTGCCTGACTGTGCCACTCAGCGGTCATGTGACTCTGAGAAAGTTGCCAAACCTTCTGGACCTCAGTCTCCTCACCTGGAAAATGGGCTAATGACCTCACGGGAGTTACTATAAGAAGCAACCGAGGAAACGACTACAAGGCGCTCCGAACGGCACCCGCTGTGTAAGCAGGGTCATAACACGGTTTGCTTTGATTATTTGCTATTATTCACGCTTTATCCAGGAGGCGTTCTGGAACCCAAAAGGAGTTTTAGGCTGGAAATTAATGTCCGTTCATTCATGTACGTACTTCATTCATTCGATAGATGTTTATGGAGACGCTCGTATGTGTCCAAACACTTTTTTAGGCAGTGGGGATAAAGTTGCCAGACCAAATACAGGACCCCCAGATCATTTGAGTTTTCAGACAAATAAGTAATCGCAATATCGGGGACCACTTTATACTAAAAAAAAAAAAAAGTGTGTGTCGTTGATCTGAAATTCAACTTAACTGAAAGTTCTGTATTTTTATTTGCTTAAACTTGGCAACTCTAACCGGGAATGCAACACCAAGTTAAAAAACAAAAACCTTCCCCTCCTGGACTTGACATTCTACAGGGGAAAAGAGACCATTCATGAGGAGAGGTATAATTTATCAGGTGATGATAAATGTGCTGAAGAAGTATAAATCAAGAAATAGGGATGAATTGGTTTCCTAGGGAGGCTATGACAAATTACTACAAATTTCGGAGCTTAAAACGACATGCATATATTATCTTATGGTTCGGGGCGGGGGGGGGGGGGCAGGGGTCAGAAGTCCTATGTGAGTCTCACCGGGTTGGAATCAAGGTATCGGCAGGGCCGTGTTTCTCTCTGGAAGCTATGGGAGACTCTATCTCCTCGCCGTGTTCCGCTTCTCCAGGCCACTCACTTTCCTTGGATGGTAGCCCCTGTCGATTGTCCATATCACATCATCCTCTGACTGGTCTCTCCTGCTTCCTTCTTTTACTTCCACAATATAGATACATTGATACATCGAGCTCACCCAGGGAATCCAGAACTGGCTCCCCATCTCAAAGCCCTTAACCTTCATCACGTCAGCAAAGTCCCTTTTGCCACATAAGGGAGCATATTCATAGATGATAGGCGTTGGGATGTGGCCATCTTTGGGGGTCATTATTCTGCCCTTGTTGAAACACAGGGGCTCAGAGAAGGCTGTTCACAGAGTGCGGCAGGGACCCGAATGAGGCGGCGAGTGGAGCCATACAGACAGAATGTTCAGGGCTCTTCTGGGAGAGGGAAACATATGTGCAAAGGCTCTACAGTGGGGGTATGACTGGTATTTAAGGACCAGCAAGAAAGCTAGTGTGGCTGGATACGGGGAGGGAGAGAGCGAAAGGAGATGAAGACAGAGAGATGGAAGGGGGAGGGGGGGCTGGTCATGCAGAACTCATAGAGCTAATTGGTGACGCCCCTCCCCTCTCCTGGCCCTCAACTCCCCAAACCCTGTCTGTAATTGCCATCCTGTGCTGCTGAGCTGACGGTCACTCCAAGAGTTCTCCCATCAAAGGCCAAACTCCTCCCAGAGGCATTGCAAGATTAGAAGGAAGAAGGTTTCCCTGCAACATGAGGGATTCAGGTTAGATGTTTAAAAGAGCTTCCCGTGTGCTAGTGGGAAACCATCAGTTTCTACCAGAAAGGTTGGTAACACGTGAGAGACTAGGTCTTGACTGAGGGTCGGGGGCGTCAGTGCCCCAGAGACCCCACATTCAGGGGCCAGCCAAGCCCCCAAGATGACCTAGAGGAGATGGCCACTGGCCATCCTGTGACCTCAGGAAGGCACGTCCCCTCCCCAGACCTGTTTCTCCAATGCAGGGCAGTTGGACTTAAGCATCTTCAAGGCTCTCCCAGTGTGGACCCGCTGTGATTCGCACACCCTAGGAGTCTCCGATTCTAGGGATCGTATATTCTGGGACAGAAACCTTGTAACTGTGTGACCGCAGACAGGTTACCTAACCCTGCTGAGCCCCAGTCTCCGCACCGGAAGTGGGGAAGGTCGCCGGGCCCACCTCCTAGGGTGGGGTGATGGGGACTGTGCTAAGCACACAGGGAGCGCCCAACAAACGTGAGCTCCAGTGACAAGGATTCTAACATTGTCGGTCTCAGAGCCTCAAGTCTGCGACCCCGTCTCCAGGAGCCTGAGATTTGCTGGTTGTGGGATTGCAAGTCTCCAGACCAACCCCCCCCCAAAACTGCCAGCGTGCCCCCGACGCCCTTGCCTCCCCCACGTGCTGGGTGGCATGCCTACCCCACAACCACATGAAAAGCCATTCCCCCAGGGTGTCCCCACACCTGGGAAAACCGGCAGCCTGCCCGGCGCTGGCCCCGCCTGGTGGCCAGAACACCGGGCAAGATCAATGAAGCCGGGTTCGCAGTGCAGACACCTTGTTCCAATCAGGGCTGGGCGCCTTCCGCTCCGGACCCCCGCCCAGCCCCAAGCTGCCACCCCTCCCGGGCCCTGTCCAGCAGCCCACGTTTCTAGCCCCGTGACCCCTGAGACTCGGTGCCCACGGCCTGACTCCCCTGCGGCCCGCCCAGACCTGGACGTTGACGAGCAAGCTGGGCAGTGGGGCAGACGGAGGGGCACCGGCCAGGGATGGAATCAATCCATACAAACCCCTCCCATCTCCAGCCTCAGTTGCCTCAACTGCACACAGGGCTACTTAAATTCACCCCATCTGGGTTCTCGGGGCCATTGTGGGAAAAGCAACAGAGACAGAAGGCAGAAAATGTCTTAGAAACCGTGGACATGCCCGGTAGAGAGGAGGGGTGAGAAAGCAGGGGGTGGGGGGGGGGGGCGGGGAAACAGTTCTCCCCTCCTCCGTCTGGGTCCTTCTCTCAGCCTCCAGGTCTCGGCTCAGAGGTCACCTCCTCCGAGACACCTGCGCTAACCACCCTGTCTAAATATCGGTGACCACCTCCTTGCCCTACCACCCCCCCCCCCACCCAGTCACTCTCTGTTCCTTTGTCCTCATCTGTTTTCTCCAACATTGCAAGACACTATCAAATACGGCACGTCTGTTTATTTACCTCCTTGTTTATCTTCTGCCCTCCCAGCTGGAATCAAAGCTGCATGGAGCCCCCATGCCTGTCTCGTCCATAGCGGTGTCCCTGGCACCTAAACGAACCACTGGCACATGGATTATAGATGCTCAACGAGTGTTTGCTGACCAAACGAATCTAGTGCCTTCTCCCCATCTGTTTCTTATTTTTCTGCTTCTTTTCCATCCCAGCCACCCCCCATCGAGTGCAGGGCTCCCCGAGGACAGGACTGGCAACATTTTTGCCGTGTTCCTAGGGATGGGGCCAGGCCTCTGTGACCTAAAGGAACTTCACATCATCGAGCCCATCCCTGATTGAACTGAGCCTCAAAGATGGGGCAGTAAGAGGGCCCAGCCCCCACCTTAGGTCTGAGCACCTTCTATGATCCCCTTCCAGAAGCCCCCTCAGGTACGGCCAGAGACACACAGGTGATGAACATCACACTCTTGCCAGTGACAAATGCATGCCAACAGCAAATGACAAAGAGTGCCCAGTGTCTGAGCCTGTGGCCCAGACATGCCAGGCAGGGATTTATGAGCCTGCTCGGGCCTCTATTTGGCTCTGCCCACATCCTCAACACCTCCGCAAGGGCAGATCTCCCTGGCCGCACCCCCAACCCCAGCCATCCAGCCCTGCTGGCCTTTGGCCTCTGGGGGTCATCTGTGGACCCTGGGCCACAGCTCTGTCTTGCTTTCATGGCGTCTGTGGTCTCCACGCAGCCACACGGGCAGCAAAGCTGCCTGGGTGCAACGTTCAGCTCTCCCCTTTACCCACATTGTGAACTGGAGCAAGTTCCCAAATTTCCTGTGCCTCAGTTTTTCTAGCGTTATAACGAGGATGATGACAGGGGGCCTCACACATCAGGTGGTCATGAGAATCAAATGAAATGATACATGACAAGTATAGACAGCGTTATTATTATAATTGAGGGGACCGGGCCCTGGGGTGAAGCTCCTGGGGTGAGCAAAGTGCAGTTTCAGCATCAAGAGATCTTGGTTCGAATCCCAGCTCTGCCCCTTCCTGACTGGATCCAGGAGAGTCACTCGGTGAAATTCAGTTCCCCACCCATAAAGTAGGCCCAACGACACATATCTGAAGGACTACTGATAAGATTTAAGGAGCTCAGTAGGGAGCATGCTCAGCAGGGTCTGGGTACCCAGCAATGCCCCACATGGGGGTGTTGCCATAATGAGGTTGCCTTTAAGGGCCACCAGATCATTCGGCTGAGACTGAGCTGGTAGACAGGACGATCTGCTTGAAACAGTGGTCTTGCCAATAATAAATACTCCCCAGCTTTGATGTACTGTGGGCAGTTTTGCAACGGTATACAAATTTAAGCATTTCTGTCCGTTTTCATTTTAGAGCTCTGGGCAGGGGGAGGGGGGACCTTTTTCTATTTTTCTATCTCTTGCTTTTCTTTTAAAATATTTTATTGTAAAATATAGTAACAGAAGAGTATATAAAATATAAATATTGTTTAAAGAATAATAATGAAACAGACATCCAGGTACCCTTAGCTGTGGCTTCCGGACCTGGGCACTTAAGGCGCCTGAGAGGTTGAGAAGGGCGAGACAAAGGCTGGGCCCTCCAAAGCCTGGTGCAGGGGAGGGCTGGGCCAGCAGGCAGGGGCTTCAGATCAGCTCCAGCTGCCAGTGAGCATCCTATGTGACCTTGAGCAAGCCTCTGACCTCTCCTGGACCGCGGTATCCCCAGAACTGTCATAGATTAATAAGGAATTCTAGAACATTGAAGGTGGACAGTCTTCCTGAGGATCAAGTGCGGTCCAGTGCACTTATCTCCCGGATGCCCAGAGGGGGAAGGGACATGTCTGGGGTCACCCACCAAGAAATAAGGGGATGGCTCCCCTGGAGCCAGCAGCCAGGTCCATGAGTCTTGGGCTTAGCCCAAGTTATAGGACACGACCGCCTTTAGGCCTCCCGCAGCTCCAGTTTTCTAGGATTCGTTGAAGACGGGGACTCCTTTGAGTTTATCAAGATACAAGGTGCAACTCCTTCCCCAGCCAACGAGGGTGGCAGAGGAAAACCGGAACACGAAAGAGTGGAGGAAGTTACTAAGGAGAACTTCTAACCGGTGAGGGGTAGTGGGAGTCCGGGACTCCTGCTACACGTCCCGGGCCAGACTCGAGGCAGCGACCCACAGAGAGCGCTAATAAATTCACAAGGGGAACAAACAACTATAAAACTGGGGCACACCGCCCCCTCCCCAGCCCCAGCCCAGTGGATCCAGGCCCCTGTCACTGTCGCACAGCGTGGTCCTGGGTGCTCCGTTAGCCACCCTGTGTGCCGTGAGTACCTTCGCTTCTCTGGCCTCCGTTACCCCTTCTGCTATTTGGAAACAAAAAAGCTTGACTGCGTGTGTCACCCTCCCCCACGGAGCGTGGTAAAGATAAAATATTGTGGAACGCAGGGTGGTGAAGACACTTGCTTTGGCACGAGAGGAACCAGATTCCAAACCCGGGCTTCCTTTGCCGTGGGGCAGCCTCTCTGAGCCTCAGTTTCCACATCTGCCAGGTTCACAAGATTGGTTGGAGGTTCGTCTCAGATAATGTCAGCAAAGTAGGTGTTAAAAAAACACTGCTCCCCGGGCCCAGGCCCAGGCCCGTGATAGGGGAGATGTTGTAATTGGCCGGCGGGGTGACTCGTGGGCAGGACTGGTTACATAATTTGGGGGGGGGGGGGGGTGGCGGTCAGTGCAAAATGAAAATGCAGGCCCTTTGTTCAAAAAGTATCGAGAATGTAGGGGTGGTGACGGCAGAGCATGAGAGCAAGCATAGGACCCTTCTGCAAGCAGGCCGCTGTCCAACCCCATGGGGCGCAGGCCCAGGAAGCCAGCCCTGCCTGTGGGACGTCTAGGGCAGCTCAAACCCAGTTCAGGTGGAGGGGCTGAGGCCCTTCCACCGGCGCTGCCATTGCTGTGCCGAGGGCCACCGCCTCTCCCCGGGGCTGCAGCTGGGATCATGGCCGCTGGGCCCTGCCGCTCTCGGTGGCCACTGGAAGCAGCATAAAAGGCCAACTGTTCTCCACCGTTTTTATCTCATGCCATGCATACAGCACATAGTTGATTTCTTTCCGCAAAGGGCTGCGCTTTTTTTCTTTTCCAAGGGCGACGCTGGAAAGCCATGTGGCTTTTATTGCTGGCAGGAATGTCTGAGGCGTTCCTTCTCTACCACATGAAATGGAGCCGTAATCTTCATCTGCGTAAGGCCAAAGCCCCCGGTCTCCTCAGAGCCATCAGCCTCTGAGATTAATTAAGGCTTCACAAGGACTGACAGTCATTAGGACCTTTTTGGGGAGGTGGAAAATCCCTAATGGGACCGACTGGGCCAGGGAGCCGCTGGGTGGGCGGTGGGGCGAGGAGGGCCCGCCATGGAGAGGGAGGCCCCCTGGACCAGAGTACCTGGGGGGTAGGGGACTGGGAGGGGGTTCCAGACTCTGCCCCTGGCCTAGGCTGTGACTTTGAGCGAGACCCTCTCCCTCCCCGGGCCTCGGTTCTGCCATTGGATAAACGGGAGACTTGGACAGGGTAGCTCAGAGCCCTGTTGAGGCTGACATTATAAAATTCTGACTCTAATTCTCTTCCATGACTGTAACTTCAGGCATCTGATTCTGGTCCATGAGAACAGAGCGTGGGGCCAGGCTGCCTGGTTGGGATCCCGGCTCCAGCTGCGTGACCTTGGGCGAGTTTATGTCTTCAGTTCCCTCACCTGTAAAATGGGGGTGACTGTACCTCCCCAGTAAGAGCACTGTGAGGCACAAATGAGCATAAAGTGTGGGCTCACGCCTGGCACGCCAGAAGACCTTAACTGTTGTCAGTAATGGTTAACAGGGCTCAAGATTCTAATCCCGTGGTTCCGACTCAATTCCAAAACTTGGTTTCTGACTGGCTCCTCTGCTTGCCATCTGATTAAGGTTTGGAGGCGTTTTAAACCTGAAAAACCTCCACTCTAGGGAGTGCAAGAGGTGACAGCCACTGAGAGGAGCCCTTTCTCTCCCTGACTGCCAGAGCCGAAGCCCCATCCTGGGCCGGGGAAAGAGTACGCCCTCCCCGGAACCCTCTTGGGCTCCCGGCTACCCAGGTCCCTCTCACCACTCTCTGTTCCCCCTCCCGATGAAGAATTCTCCGATTTGGTGACTCTGCCAGCAGCTAGCTCTGCACCTACCCGCTGATGTGGATGGAGAGTCTAAGGCACTCTGACCAGCCAGCAGAGCAGAGACAGAACCTGGATCAAGGAATCACGTTGCAAGAAGGGCCCTCACATTCTGAGGCCCAAATGAGGGCAATTATTAGTCATAGACCAAGAGGCTCTACCAGAACTGTTTCCTCATTTCATAGATGACCAAAGTGAGGAGCAGGGAAGGCAGTAGGAAGACCAGACCCCTTGATGGGAGCCGGAACGAGAGCCCCCTACCCCGACCGCTGATGGGGCCTGGGTCCTCTCCCCCGGCCAGGCTCACCCTGAGACCACCGCTCTCTTCCATCCTTCCCTCTTGTCTCTGCAATCCCCCAAGCTGAGTGCCCTCTCAGGAGGACCTGCGAGGAGGGGGTGGGGAAGAGGGGACCAGTGCCACCGGAGGAGGACCAGTGCTGAGGAGGCGGGGGTAGGGAAAGGAGCCCCGTGGGCTTGGCCTCAAAGTCACAGTGAAACTTCCCTGGAGGCCCGAGGGGAGCCAGCCTGGCACCTACAGGGACCATGATAGGGCACTCTCCTTGTTCAGATGGGGACACTGAGGACCTGAGAAGACACACAGACTCTGACATCTCCCCTGGAGCAACGGGTGCCCAAGGTCTCCTCAGGCTGTGAGGTGGCACCAGGAGACCATCATGCAGGTCCTGGCCTGGCTCACCTACTTGGCCGAGGCAGAGTGGGCAGAGGTCAGGGGTGGCTGTCAGCCCGCCCTGCTTTCGGTCGCACCACGCCGCCCCTGGCCTTGCCAGAGCTGAGTCCCAAGTCTTGCCTCTTCCTCGGTGAAACAGGTCCGGCCTCTCCCACTTTCTGGGCCTCAGTGTTCCTGTCTGTACATTGGGGACTACAGCCGAGTCTGTCTCCTCACCGGCAGGTTCGGAGGCCGGAGGAGAGCACAAGGTGGGGAAGCCTCAGCAGATGACCCGTGCAGCCCCTGGCTGCCTCCCAGCCTGGGTTCAAGGGTCTGCTGATTTCCACGCCTGTGGCTGTTGAACCACAGGCTTTGTGCCTCCGGCTCCACCACCATCGTGGGAGCTGACGTGTATTGTGCACTTTCGCTCTCTGTACCCCGGCTCTTTCCAGTATTTTGTTCAACCGGTGCAGGGGGGCATAATCAGGGAGTGCCTCTGAGCCCCAAGTTTTGAGTCTGATCAGGATTTTAACCCCACTCTGGTTCTCCCTAGCCCAGAAAACCTGGAGCACCATTACCCTTGGTTTAAATGGGCATAACAGCTCCCACACACAATTGCTGGAATGGAATGAAATGATGTACTTATTTTTTTTTTTTTTTTAATGTTTATTTTTGAGAGAGACAGAGAGAGCACGTGGGGGACGGGCGGAGAGAGAGGGAGACAGAGGACCCAAGTGGGCTCCGGGGCTCAAACTCACCAACTGTGAGATCATGACCTGAGCCGAAGTCAGATGCGCAACTGACTGAGCCCCCCAGGCGCCCCTGAAATGATGTGCTTAAAGCACAAACGCAGTGCCTGGACACCGGGACACCTGGGCCATCTCATCGCTCATGCTCTTCTTTCCATTTTACCCGCCAGGGGACCAAGGCTCCGTGAGGTGCAAAAGTCACACAGCAGTCAGTGGCAGAGACAGGAGTGGTGTCCTAACCACAGTGCTCTCTCCAGCTCCCCCCTCCCTTCCCTCAGAGGCTGGCCCTTTCCAAAAAAAAAAAAAAAGGCACCCTGTAATTTGAGAAGCACACTGGTCCTTCTTCTGCACATTCAGGAGCCTTCCAGAGAGGCTGCCCAGGAGGAAATTGTCTGGGGATAAGGGCTCCCAACCCCATCAGCAATAATCTCTTGACCGCATTATTGTTGTTTTTCATGACCCTTTGTCACTAACTCACATATGTGTGTGTGTAATAATATATATGCATAAACACACATATTTGAAATCGGGATGCAGGCAAGTCTTGGTTTAATTAGCAGGATTTTCTTCCTTTTTCTTTCACATGGAACAATTGATGACATTTTAGATGTGGTGAAACGCAACGCCCCCCCCCCCCTTTCTAGAGGGAGTGTTCTGGATTATGAAATGGAGTGATTAGAACCACTCCATTCACAGAAAAGGAAACTGAGGCTCAGTGAAGGACAGAAATGTCCCACCTTAAGCTCCAGGCCACCAAGCAGGAGGGTTTCACCATAGGTGCCTCCAGAGTGAGGGTGTGGAAGCCAGACTGTGAGAAATGATTAACTTCTAGAAGACGGTCCTCTGCTAGTAACTGGACTGGCTCCCCCGGGACTCAGGATAAAGGGAGCACAAGCGTCCTTGGGGAGGGGGAGGAGGCTAACAGCGTCAGCTAGGCCCAGGTCCTAGCGGAGAGAGTTCTGTCTGCCTGTAGAGGGGTCGGGGGTGGGGACCAATGGGTTTCCAGAGTGACGGTCTGAGAGCCTCGGGGAAAGAAGGTGAGTCTTGTCAAGATCCAGGCTCAGGCCGCCCGCCCCGTGATGGTTGCTGGAAAACCCTCCCACAAGTGGCCTCTGCCTGGAGGCAGGTCACAGATGGTCCTCACCTGCCCCAGGCAGCCTCTAGGCAAACCGAGGGGGACAGGGCAATGGACTAGGCTCTGAGACCCGGCAAGCTTTGAACATGAAAGTTGGATGTTTCACAAATGGGAAGTGTGAGGCCCACAAAGAGGAAGAGACTTGCCAAAGGCCCCAGACAAGGGGTGACCGGGCCTTATTTCTCACAACAGAGATAGCTCGCATGGATGGAGCACCCCCTATGTGCCAGGCCTGTGTTAAGCACCTTTCACACGTCTCTGTGAGGAGACGGCTCATTTACCCCCAGTTCACAGAAGAAATAGACAAGAGTCAGACAGGCTTTAAGCAATTCTCCCTGGGTCACGGTCGATGGTGGGAGAAGACAAACTGAGGCAGTTGGACAAACCGCCAGGCTCCGTCCACAACCAGTGAGCTGCTCAGAAGACTCTCCATGTCCCATATGTCCAGCGTCTGGCATGCTTGGGGGGATCTTCACCCCTCCCCGGGCACTGGACTCTCAGGGAATCAGACCGGCCCTTGTGAGCTCTCTGGTCTGTGGGGAGACACAAGCAAGCACCTCACTACCACCATCCCACCTAGAGCGCACTCCTAGACACCCTCAGGCTGCCCGAGGAGGGCGCCCTGACACAGGGTTATTTTGACCCCATGGCTCCCACTCCCAGGGCAAAGGATGCTGGTGGGAGGAGTGGCCCCCAGATCCTGAGTTCCGCGGACCCCAGGTTAGGTCCAGCTATTCACCCAGCTCTGGGCCAAGGTAGGCCCAGACCTCCCAGCTTCTTAGCCCTGCTGCGGACAATTTAGGGTGCTCTTAGGTGAGAGCCATTTAAGAAAAAGCAGATTTGTACAGCGGCCCGTTGGAAGAGGCAAAGGAGATGTCTATCCATACAAGGTGGGGAAGGGACAGGGTATCCACGTTTCCCACATAAGGGAGTGGGAGCTGTCCAACTGCCTCTCGAAACATCAAAAGGAGAGAAAGAGAGAGAGAAGTGACCCTGAGGCTGTCAGTCAGGGATGGAAAGGATGTAGGCTGGCCATTGGCAGAAATTGGGAAGAAGCTGTCCTCCTCACCCATTGGCCCCCCGGAATGGGACCGGAAGCAACTGTGCATTTCTGGCAGGGAGAATGTTCTGTGTGTCAGAGGGCACAGGGACCCTGGGGTGCCAGGGGTGCCCATCAGGGGCAGGTAGGGGAGCCTTCCGTCTGACACAAAGCCATTGGTTTGTCCTGGTCGCACATATGATGAGGAATCGTACCGCACGTCTGTGCAGAAAGGGCAGTACATAGGAGGCGAGCCTCTAGACACGGGACTGCAGCTGGCGCACATCTGTGGGCAGGGCCGGCCGGGCAACTCCGCGGCGGGCAGAGTGCAGGCGCCAACTAGCGGTGGCTCCCGAAACTGCTCCCGGCCCGGCGGCCCCCCGCCGACCTCAGGCTGGAGACCCAAGCTTCTCCTGGTTTCCGCGCCCATCCCCATCCGCACTGAGCACCCTCCCGAGGGCTGGAAGCACGCCGGATCCTGTGCCCGGTGCCGATACCCACAGGAACCGCATTTTCCGGATATCCGTTTGTAAACCCGCCGCCGTAGGATGAGGGAGAAATCAGGCGGAGGGACAAGCAAGGGCACGGGTGCAAACCGAAACCATTAGACGAATCAAATTTACAAACCCGAGACGCAGCGGGTCCTGGCCCCCTCAGCCACTCCAGGGCCACACGCGTCGCCCGCCCTCGCTGGCCCTGGGCCGTACCTGGCCACGACGTGGTGGGCCTTCAGGCGGGAAGCTCCCAGGGGTCGGACGCGCCACGGCCCCGGTCCCTCGCTTGCTTCTGGTTCCGCAGCTACCGCTAGCGCTCCCGAGACTGCAAGGGCCTTGGCCCTCGCGATCTGTAACTCCGAGATGTAGGCTCCATAAAAGGATCCCGCAAGGGTCCTTCGGTGTTCCCACCTTCGAAATGGCCCGAGGGGCTGATGTGAGGCTATGACGGGGGCAGGGACCGGCTCTCCAGGTGGTCGAGGTTGGGCCACGGCCTGCCCCCCCCTGGGACACACGAGGGCCTTGAATTCGTTTGGAGAGGACGAAATGGCACGTACTGGGCCGGGTTCAGATCTGGGGCGCGATCCTGCGGCCACCTTCGGGTCCTATGCTTCTTGGTTTCCGAAGCTTGGAATTCGTCGTTTTGCACCTGTCAAGCCCGGGAACAACGAATATTCAGCCCAATCTCCAAGACGGCGGGGAGATTCCGCACGCGTTCGTTCGCTCCCTAGACTCCAGGGAGCGCATCTGGGGCGATAATCCAGAATGACTGGGGGCTCGATCTTTCCAGTTCCTCCCCCCGCTGTAGCTTCTCCCTAGGCCCGCTCGTTTGGCCTTGGAGGCGGGAGAGGAGGACAGGATTGACTGCTGTGATGCCCTGGGAGTCGCTGGGCCGCGCGGCCGGGACTGAAGCTACAGTGCTTCGGCAGAGCGGTCTGCGTCCCTGCGGCGCGGCCCCAGCACACAGCCGGGGAAGACGAGGCCATGGGCCCGCGGGGGCCAGTTTGCATCCACAGAGAGGAAGAAAATTGCCTCCTCTGGAAGCCGGCGCCCTTAGCTTGGCAGCCATTCCCGCGTTCTCCGCAGTTTTCTTCTGCCCGTGACTCCGTCCTCTTGCACCAAGCAGAACAGTGTTTATATGCGCCGGGCAAAAATCAAGGGGAAACACTCGCGTTTTTCAGCCCCCGTCGTATTTTTCAAAGAATGTGGCGAAGGCCGAAGGCCGCCACAACGAAGAACGACGAGGCAAGGGGCCTGCACGGTGCTGAAAGTTGCATTGAGGGCAGAGAGGAAGGGAACGGGGTTAGTCACCCCCAAGCCACATACGGGCCCGCAGGGGACACCCTTCCGTCTGTCCCCGGTTGGCAACGGGGCCATAGAGGCCGGGCCCAAAGCCGCACTAGGCTGGGAGCTGCAGAGGCCGCTGGTGGTCGCGGAATCTCGTGTGCGGTGCAAGCTCATGGGTCAAAATAATTTGCGGGAAGGGGTCAGGGAAGGGTGAGAAACCTCTTTGGGGCAGCTCCCCGCTCGATGTCACCGGCCTTGGGAGGCCCCCGCGTCCCCCAGCTGAGAGTGCAGGCATCACAGGCAGAAAGCAGCTGGAGCTGGGAAAGTGCCGCCACTGGCGGCGGGGAAAGGGCGCGAGAAGGGGACCTGCGACCCGCGCATCAGGGAGCCGCGGCCCTGCCCCCTGCAGAGTCAAGGGCGTTTTAACCAAATTTTTAGCATTGGCCCCGGCGCCCCAGAACTCTCGAGGAGCCCTGGGCTCACGCGCCAGGCCCCCGACCCGGGCGTCCTCCCTGGGGCGGGGCCTTCCGCCCCTCCCCGCTGGGCGGCCTTCGGCGGTCCCCGTTCCTCCCCCCGAGCGCGGCCGAGGTGCCGGCGATGGGGGCTCCGATTGGCTGAGCGACGCGTCGCTCGGGCCGGCCCCGCCCCCGCGGGCCCCGGGATAGTAACCCCGCGCGGGCCCGCGCGGCGCCGCCACTTGATTCTCGAGGATTTGTCCTGGGGCTGCGGCCGCGCGGTCGGTGGGGCGGCCGCGAGCGGGCTGCGGGGGCGGGCGGCGGCGGCGACAGCCCGCGCGGGCCCCGCCGGGGCCGAGGCAGACGTCCCGCCGCGAGGGGCGGCCGCACGCGGGCCGGGAGCCCAGGATGCGGGGCTAGCGGGCAGGCTGCGCGCGGCCGTCGGGGCAGCGAGGCCTCGCTGCGGGCGGGCCCCGGCGGGGCGTCCCCGGGCGCCGCCCCCTGCGCCCTGAGGCCGCGGCCCGGCTGCTTCTGCTTTCCCGCTTCTCGCGGCAGCGGCGGCCGAGGAGGCGCCCGCGCCGGCCGCCCCCGGGGGAGCCGCGCCGCCGCCGCCCGCCCGGCGCCCTGACGGCCGCTGTTATGCGTATTCCTGTAGACCCGAGCACCAGCCGCCGCTTCACACCTCCCTCCACGGCCTTCCCCTGCGGCGGCGGCGGCGGCGGCGGCGGCGGCGGCGGCAAGATGGGCGAGAACAGCGGCGCGCTGAGCGCGCAGGCGTCCGTGGGGCCCGGCGGGCGCGCCCGGCCGGAGGTGCGCTCGATGGTGGACGTGCTGGCGGACCACGCGGGCGAGCTCGTGCGCACCGACAGCCCCAACTTCCTCTGCTCCGTGCTGCCCTCGCACTGGCGCTGCAACAAGACGCTGCCCGTCGCGTTCAAGGTGAGTGCCGGGCCCGGGGCGGGCGGCCCCTGGTCCTGGGGATCCGGGCGACTCGGCTGCAGGAGCCAGGGCCCCGGGAAGGCAAGAAAGGGAGGGGACGTGCCCGCCACCCCGCGGCGAGAGCCCAGCAGCCGGGCCCAAGGGCGCTTTCGGTCTCGCTGCGCGCTCCGCCTGGGGACCTTGGCGTTGCCTCTCAGAGGCACCGGGCACGGATGACTCTTGGGAGGGTTGCCCCTTCCACCTTCGGGGAGCCCTGCGGAAAGACGTTGATGCGGAAACGGGCGGATGGGGCCTCGCTCCTCTCCGGTCCGGACCCCCGCGGACACAGCCTTGCGGGCAAAGGGGACGAAGAGCCCCGGAACCGGGGCGAGGACACCGGAGGTGGGGTGCAGAGGGTGGATAGGGCCTACCCTTCACCTCCAGCACCCCTCCTCCTGCCCCGCTTCAGAAACACTTCCTGCTCACACCCTCAACCTCTGGCTTCTGAAATTTTACACCGGGCGACTCTAGGGCTGAGAAGGGGGCACTGAACCCTAAACCGTTGCGGGCGGGAATCCCGAATGTCAGGCCGAAATGGGGAGGGGGGCGCTCCCACCCCTGGCAGACCCCAGCCAGAGGATCTTTTTTTTTCCCTTTGCTAGGGAGTAGGCGACTGTTTCATTTTCATTTTTTTAAGGGGGCAGCGAGATGAAACGAAAACGCCTTGGTTTTCCCCTAAACCTCTCACAGCTGCCGTGAGAAAGGGCAGGGCAGGAAGGGCCAGCGCTGGGGGTGGTGGGTGCCCGAGGTGGCTGGAAACCGCGGCTTCTGGCAGCTGAGGCCGCCCTTGCTCCCATTAAGACGATTCCAAATTGAAAAAAAAAAAAAAAAAAAAAAAAAAAGGATGAGTGGCTCTTGGAGGTCTCCCGGGTGACATCTTAAAATGCCAGTGGGGAAAATCTCCCGGGGAGGAGGGGGAGGGGGAGGCCCGTGTGACTTTAATCCCCAGATCGGAGGTTTTACTGTCACTTGGAGCTTAAAAGGAATCTTTGAAATTAAAAGAAGACAGGATGTTGACAGGAAATCTGGCCTTTTTAATCAGACCCCAAACATTTTCTCCTTGAAATTTTTACCATCTGGATCCCTCAGTCCCTGCACGCGGTGGCCACGTTTAAATGGCTGTGACTGTATTTGCAGTCTGATTCCTTTTCAAAAGGCATCTGCCTCTCCCCGCTGCTTGGGGTGAGGGCTGGGGGAGACGGAGCGGGAAGGCATCTCCAGCCCCATCCTGCAGGTCCCAGCAGGTGCATCCTCCTGCTACCAGAAACCCCTGTCTCATTTTAAAGGGGTTTTCTGTACAACCCCCCTCTAAACACCGGTTTGTTTTACGTTGTGCATTTTCCCTGCATAACAAATTCAGGCTCTGCAGAGGCCGATAACCTGGGCCTGGCCCACATTTCAGGACCAAATTTCAGACCCCAAACGGCTCTTGCATTAATTGACCTTGGGGAGGAGCCCCGTCATTACCGTTGTTGATATTATTTTTATTTAGGGACTTTGTTGCTAGGAGTATGTCGATTCCTCTTTTGCTCAAGCCGAAGGCAAGAGGGAACTGCACCCCACGCTGTAGGGATGGAGCTCATTCTCAGCTCTCGCTCGGATTTAATTGAAAGAATAATTTCTCAGGACACGGCTTAACCAGTCGATCTAGGATTTGGGTGTGGAAGGCAGAGCTTTGGGCTGCTTGCTTTTGTTATCTGGGGGGGAAGGTGTCCATTGTGTTTAAGCCTCTTGTCCGCTCTGCCTTTGAGAAATCCTGCAGTGCGCCTGGGACCTAGGGGAGCTGCCCGGCCCCTCCCCACCTCTCCCTTGCGTCCCGTACCTCTCTAAGCTGCCCCTCTGCCCCTGTGCCCTCAGGTGGTGGCGCTGGGGGATGTGCCTGATGGGACGGTGGTGACTGTGATGGCAGGCAATGACGAGAATTACTCTGCTGAACTGCGCAATGCCTCGGCAGTCATGAAGAACCAGGTGGCCAGATTCAACGACCTTCGCTTCGTGGGCCGCAGTGGGCGAGGTGAGCCGAAGGGAGACTGCGCACCCTGACATTGGCAATGGCAGAGGTGGGGGGGAAGGCAGCTGAGAGCAATCCCTTGGGGTCCCAGTGGGAGCCCCAGAAACAAGTCTCCAGGCCCGACTTGGTCTAGAACAGTGGGTTGGAACCCCATGGGGTTGTTACAGACCCCTTTGAGGATGTGAAGAAAGTTAGGGTCCTTTGCCAGAGAAAGACACAATTCTCTCCCAGTTTCTGGGATTTACTGACTCTCAGAGCCATCCACATCACCCCTTTTTCGAGTGTTCTGGTCTCATAAAAGATGCTGGGAGCAGATCGTGGATTAACAGCCTCGTAGCTCTTTTGTGGCAGGCGGGTTTAGCAGCTGGCTTAGACAAATGGCTGGTCTGCGGGGCGGGGGGGGGGGGGGTTGCGAGCACCCCAGCCACCCTCCCCACAGGGGTGGGATCTCCCAGAGCTTCGAGCTTTGAGGCTGCCTCTCCCCAGCTGTGGTCTCCCCAAGCCACAGTTTCCCCAGCCCCGTGAGCCTTAGGGTGGTTTAGACAGAGGTGAATGCAGTGCAGGATGCCGAATGCTAGAAAGCGCGGCTGGAAAGCCGCCATCCCCCACCCCAGAATCAAGGCTGGTCCCCCACCCTGCCTATGTGATCAACCTCTGGCAGCAGGAGGAAGGCAGGACCAGCCGCGGCAACTGTGGCTGCCGCCCGGGGCTGTTGAGTGGGAGGCTTCTGGGACCCGAAACCCATCATCACTTGTGGGTGGAGAAGTCCTAGAAACCCTGCCCCAGCGAAATGGTGGATTGAGGGCTCGCTGGCCCTTTAAGACCAGCCTGCTGAAAAGTGGGGAGTGCCCTTCCCAAGACCCAGCCTGCCCCTCCAGCTTCGCTAAGAAAGTAAGCTAGGTTTCCTCTGCCGCCAGTCTCAACAGAGGCTGAGGCAGAATTGTACTTTTCATCACCAATAAACAAGACCTTCTCAAGGTTTTAGTTCCCTCTGAGCCGCCAGCCCTGCTCAGAAACGGGCATCTGGGCACCATTTTTTCCTCTCCAACCGTTCAATGTATACATACAAATGTCAAACATATTTTGACTTTTCAGCATTAATTAAAACCAGGGCATTATTTGCATGTAATAACTGTTTACTTGTTACTTTTTATGAAACTGAAATAGTTTACATTCTTTCAAACATTTCCTGTTCCTGTTGGCTCCCTTCCCCATGCACAGATTTCTTTCAAACGTTGCCCTTAACTGGTTGCAGGTTGATGGATGGAAAATGTTTGCTTTTATGAATTAAGCTTTCATTGCTGCTCCTAATTAGTCTCCGAGCCCCTTTTGTCATCCCCAATCTCTCAGGCCTTTTGCAACTTAATCCCGGCCGCAGCCCTGAGTGGAGAGTCACTCGCCAGGGGTTGCAGCTTGACTCGGGGCGGTGGCCAGGTGTGCAGGCCCAGGTGGGGCGAGGATGTGTAGGGGAGGCCGAGGGAGGCCCACCGAAGCTGTGGCCCCTGGTGAGGCCGGCAGAAGGAGAGGTCGGTCCCGGGAGCCAGCAAGGCGTCAGGAACGTGCCACCTTGCTCCCTGTCCTGGGAGGAAGAGGGGACCCTGTGATTCCCAGAGTTACCGAGGGCATGGCCGGCCAGCTGGCCACTGGGCCACGGAAGATGATTTCTCTATGCCGTTTGTGCGCACAGACCTGCGCTTACCCTGCAGGGCCTGGGGGAGAGAGTCGGGTTCCCCAAACGTTGTTTAGTGTTCAGGCGCCTGCTCTTGGAGGCTGAAGTTGTGCGTCTGGGAGACGCAGGGGGCTGAGTTTGTAAGCCATTCTCACCGCCCTTCTCCCGTCAGTCTCGTGGGACTCGGGGAACAGGCAGGGGGCCTGAATGGGAGATCTAGTACCTGGGGAACCTGACGAGACTTTCAGACCTCAGAGGCTCATGGTGTTGAACGGCCTGGGCTCAACAACCAGCCCCCTGGATTTCAGTCCCAGCTCTGCTGGATGACATGGGGCGCGTGGCTCCACCTCTCTGTGCCTCGGTTTCCCCGTCTGTGTAACGGGGACAACGATGATCCCTCCCTGTTGAGACTTTGTGAGGATTAAGGAAATTGGCACAAGCGTATCAACGTGGCACACATCGAGAGTGGGATACATGTTACAGATTTTGTTACTTCAGATGCCTGCCACTGGAGATCTTTGAAGTCGCTTTGAGCGGTATAGTCACTGATTCTGTGATTGTGGTGTGGTTTGGCCGGGGGTGGGGGAAACCCAGAAGGTGTGAATCGTCGAGTGGGAGAAGTGGAGGCGGCTGGCAGTGGGGAAGGAGGGCGCCGGGGTCCGGTGGCACTGAGCGGCGTATCTGCTGTGCCCATGTTGCCCAATGGGAAATTCCCACTGAGAGGACACATCAGCGATTCACACAGACAGTGGGTCACTCTGGGAGCTGGGACAGGTTGGAGTTCGGGACCCCGAGCCTTTCCCTGGCCCTCTGACTTCTGCCAAGACCGAGAAGCCAGATGGAAACTTCTGCCTGTTTCCTTGATTCTGTCTTAATTCTAGGAAAATAGCTTTCCATGAAGGACACATACCCACCACCACCGCCACAGAGCCCTCGCGATAAGCCTGAACGTGGGGCCCAAGAAAAGGGAGGGAAAGAAACCAAGCCATCGGTGTCTCCTGCAGCCAGTAGGGCCCAGGTTCCCACCCCACCAGACACAGTGCCCTTCTTACAACGAATGTTCTGTTCCGCCCCCTTCACCAGCCCACAGTGAAACGCGTAGACGATGTAACTTACCTACTTACGCGCAGTTTCAAAACCTATACAATTCCATAACTATAACGGGGAAGAAAGGGGAAAGTGATTTATGGTAAAATATCCATTTGAACACGTAAATGTTGGGCAAGACTACACTGTGGGTTGAGTGGGCGCTTGTGTGCCTGGCACAACACCCCGTGCCCGCTAGGGCACGCCGCCAGCCCAGGCGCACGGGACTCGAGGTCTGAACGCAGCATCACTGTCGATGACATAGTTTTCTGAAGTTGTGAGCAATTCTTGGCAGGGTTAAAAAAAAAAAAACAAAAAACAAAAAAGCCCGTCTCCCATCCTGGACAATTCAGTAGATATTAAAAGCGTGGAAAAAAACCTTCGCTTTATGTCAAATGGAGTTAGGCTCGTGGCTCAGAGACTCTTTGTAACAAGTTCTCCACACACAGGAAGAATGACTGCTTCCGTGCCCTGGGCAGTGCTGGACATCTGCGTCCTCCGCCCCCCACATCCCACCTCTGGAGGACCAGATGCCACAAATTCCCTAAATGTCCTCTAGGAGGCAGCCACCGGCCTAGGTGAAAATGAAGAAAGCATGAGCTCCTAAACTATCACTGGCAGGTTAAATAGCAGCCAGAGCTTGTGGAGAGAGGTTTGGGTTGAGAGATGAGGGTGTGGCTTACCGGCTGCCGCTGGGAGAGGAGACAGAGGGCCTGTTGGCCAACACTGAGAAAACCCCGAGGTCCCCTGAGACTTGTCCCCTCCTGCTGTCCATGAATCCCCGTGTGGTAAGGGTTATGACCCAAGAACCATCTAAGAGGGACAGGGACTTGCCTAAAGCCACACTCCCGGACCTGGCTGTTTGTGCTGATTGGTCCAGGGCCCCCCTCTACCCCCCCAACCCCGGGTCCTACGGGAATGTCTGGGGTCACTCAGGGCCCCAAGGGGCAGCTACTCCTCCCTCCCTCCTCTCTTTGGGTACCTGGGACAATGGTGCCAAGCCTGGAAAGGGGGTGGAAACTGTTGAGGAGGGCCGATGACCTCAGGGGTGGCTTACGGTTTGCTGCCTGGTGAGAGTGGGGGCTTCTCACTCCCCAGGAGCGAGTCCTTAGTATGCGGTAGGGGCACAGGCCCCAGCACATTCTAACCTTTTGGGCCCTGCCCAAAGACTGTGTGACGTGGATGACTCGTTGCCCCTCCGTGAGCCTCGGTTTTCTCATCTGCAAAATGGGAACGGTCGTCTCTCCCTTAATTTATTTAACTAACATCTACTGAGCATCTCCTATTGTGCCAGATGCTGTCCTTGGGGCTGGGGATGCAGCAGTGAACAAGGGACAAGCAGCTCCCTCCCAAGGTAGGGTGGGAGTGAGAGGGTCTCTGATGCTTCCGATTGAGGTCTTTAACCTTTTTTTTTTTCTTTTTTTTTTTTTTTTTTTACCCTATGGCCCGCCTGACAGTTTCAGAATAATGTGTTTTACCAAATCAAATAAACGCAAAGGATTACACTGGAAACCAATGACAATAAAACATAGTTAGCAAAATGTCTTTTAAAATTGGGATAAATGTGCTGCTTTATTAGCGTATTAAATGGTAAGATGTGGCAATGGGTCTGATGACGACCACGATTCTGAGGTCGTGACGAGCACAAAAGATATTTAGAGAAATTTGCAACGTCAGTAATGTGATATGTAAATACCTGTGACGTCTGTTGGTGACAAGGTCACAGGAACTTCTGTAATACCTCTGTGGTTTGCTGCCGACGGTCATACTTGAGGGAGATGCTAAATTGCAGCCAGAGGTTAGGGACAATACAATTGTCATTTTTGTTTTCCTGTCCCTGCTCACGGGCCCACTCAATTCTGAGAAGCAGCCTCGGAGGCCGGGTTTAAGATGCCTGCTTTTGATAAAGTGACCAGAGAGGGCCTCACTGAGGAAGTGACTTTTCAGTGGAGTCCAGAGTTGCAGGAGCACTTCAATAATTGGGGTCCATCCAGCCTGGCACCCGGCAGTTCAAGGAGGCATTGGAAGTGGCAGAGGCCTGGGGACCCCCCCCCCCCAGAAAGTGCCCAGCTGGTTGGGGAGGGGGAGGAGTCCAGGAGAAAAGTGACCAAAGAGTGAGGGAAGGCAGGTCCCGGGAGGGGGTAGGCAGGGAGCCTGCGGCCTGGCATTTCCCTAGACCTTCTGCACTTCCGGTCTCCAGAAACCGTGGAAAGTGCCCCTGTGGTCTGAGCGTGAGGGGTTAGGTTTCTGCGGACCCTGGAGTCCAGAAGCAGGTGCTGTTTGCGTTTCTGTCCCTGCCTCCAGTGGACTGGCTCAGGAAAATTCTTCCAGAGAGGCCCCACTCTTCCCCAGTTTGAGCCGCACCTCAGTGTAACCCACCCCCTGGTGTCTCAGAAGCCCGAGGGTTCCGTGCCGGGGCCCTGGAAGCCTGATTTCCTTCCGCTCCGGATCTCCTGTTTCGGGGGCTAGAGTTTTCATGGATCACTGGACCCAACCGCGCAGAGAGAACCGCTAAGCAGCGTTCCCTGCCCTGAGAGCTCCTCTCCCACCTGTGAAGCGGGGACATCAAGACTGGCTGCCTGCCTGCCTGCCTTGGAGAGTTGCCGGGAGTACAGGGGCTGCAGAGGGGTCCACTCAGGCTGCCTCCCTCGGTGCCCGCCCACGGCCCACAGGCCCCTGCCCTTAGGGAGCCCCTGGGTCTGCAACTGGGGTGCAGAGATAGCGATGCTCAGGGGCAGAGAAGGAGGAGGCCGGCATTAGGGGATCAGCGAGGCTCCCCTCGCACCCTCCCCAGTCTCAGACCGTGTGGGGGCTTTGATGCTACTAGAGAAGAGGGCAGGAGAGGAGAGGCCT
This sequence comes from Panthera onca, assembly GCF_046562875.1. Lineage (NCBI taxonomy): Eukaryota > Metazoa > Chordata > Mammalia > Carnivora > Felidae > Panthera > Panthera onca. Next base: position 202,979,151 of record NC_138346.1, read on the forward strand.
ACTTCAGCGAAGGTGAGAGGAGAATTGGGTTGCCCTTTGAGGAGAATCTTGACCTCATACCCCACCCACCACTTATACCCCCAGAAGAGCCAAAGAATTAAGAGGTAGAAGGTAGAGAAGAAGGCTGTTTATCGAGGGGAAGCCTTGATTCGCTTGTCACACGGGGAAACCCGCCTCAACATAAGACGGTAGGAGAAAGCACCAGCGAGAGGAAGCACTGGAAATGCAAACCAGCTCGGGGTCAGAAAGCAAAGAGCAAAACGCAAGACAGAAAGGCCACTGAGCTGAGAAACTGATGGCCACACAAAGGGCGGGGAAAGCGCTCAGAGGCTACTGCAGAGCCATCTCCAAAAGGCGCCGAAATGCCAATAGGAAAGCATAAAGGAACATCGAGGCGATAGTTGGCGTTGGGTTAGGACAGAGGATGAACGTGTCAAGACTTTCAGTCTCACTGGGCATGGCCAAGAGGCAAACGGAGTCAGGGGCAGTAAGATCCTCCTTCCACCTTGACAGGCGGCCATGCTGCCGATGGCACCGCGCTGACAGCTGTCACGGTCACGATGACTCTCTGAGCACCATCTCGCCAGAGAGATCAATGCCCCTGAATACGTCCCAACCCTCTGACTGCGATGAAATCACTCACCACTTCTTGGAATCTTTTCTGAGGAAATAAGCAGAGGTGGAGACAAAGATTTTTATAAACGAAAGGTCGTTTTCATTTTATGCTAACTGGTTAAAAAAAAAAATTTATCATTTTAAAAGTTTTTCCTCTCTTAGGAATTTTGAATGGAGACTTTGGAGCCAAGTGTCTGTCTAAAAATAGAACGGAGTTCTGGAAATAACAGTTGCGTGTACAAATGAAATGTCGGCAGCTCCCAAATCAGCCCGTTTTCAGCCCCAGCTGCACACACCAGTGAGCAGTCAGCAGGGGCGTCAGAGAGTAAGACAGATAAATAAAAGATGAGGCTTCTGTGAGTTGAAATATTTTGCAGGCATTAAAAATGAAGTTTATGGGATGTGAGGGCGATCTGGCTGCGACATCTGTCACCCCATTGATCGCCAGGGTTGATTCGGCTGATCTGGCTGGCTAGGCGGGTGTCCCCTTCCTCCCTCACCGCTCCATGTGCGTCCCTCCCGAAGCTGCGCGCTCGGTCGAAGAGGACGACCTTCCCCGATAGAGGAGGACCGTTCTTCGGTCAAGGGTATACGAGTAGCTGCGCTCCCCTGCTAGAACCTCCAAACAAGCTCTCAAGGTCCATTTGTAGGAGAACGTAAAAAAAAAAAAAAAAAAAAAAAAAAAATGAAGTTTATGAAGAATTTTTAACGACATGAGAAAGTGCTTATGATGTGAGGTTAAATGAAAGAAAACAAAACCAGGGTATGAAAATATGTATTTTGGTATCATTGCAACTCTGTAAATACACATAACCCACACAACAAAGGATTAGAGGAGAAAACACCCAAATGTTAATAGTGTTTATTCCTGGCTAGTTGAACCGTGGGCGATTTTTCTGTGTTCCCCAAATTTTCTATAAAGATCACTCATTACCTTTAGGAAAAAATATACGCGTTTTTATACATATTTTTGTAGTTATACGTGGGGTGCTCCCCAGCCCCAAATCGCAAGGGTCGCTGGACAGAAGGAACAGCACAAAAGCCAGGAAGCAGGGAGAAAATTAGCAGGGTGGCCAGAGCATGGGGAGGGGGAAGATGATAAAGTTGGTGCCAGACCTCCTGGGGCCCCGAATGCCAAGGCCAGCAGCTGGAACTTCACCCAGAGCCCCATCTTCTGCCCAGGTTCGAAGGAGAGAGATCTGCCCTTTCTGGGAGGGAGACGGGGTGTTGCTAACAGCTCCAGGTGCCAACCTCCTGCCTTTATTCTCCACTCCCCCCCCGCCAGGGAAGAGTTTCACACTGACCATCACCGTGTTCACCAACCCCACCCAAGTGGCCACCTACCACCGAGCCATCAAGGTGACCGTGGATGGACCCCGGGAACCCAGACGTAAGTGCCCGAGCCACTGAGCCCTCTGGGCAGTGGGGAGGAGGGTCCAGCAGGGGGAAGGGCAGCAGCCGAGGTCAGACAGATGGCAGTGGTCCCCTGAAACTCTCTCATCAGGGGGCTGCACTCCTGGGCTCTACATCCCTGCACACTCCGGGTGCCTGCCAATAAACCCAAACCCTCTGTGCTTATCCCTGGACTGCTGGAGGCCAGCAAGGACCATAGGAAGGGGTAATGGCAGAATCAGCTTGACCGCCCCCCCCCCCCCCAGGACTGCCCACTGAGAGCCAGCTGAGGGAGTATGGATTTGTGATTGGCATCTGTTAGGGAAAGGAACTAGATGGAAAAGTCTTCCAATAGGGTTTTTGTGAGTGTTGGGGGTAGGGGGAGGTCGGGCCAGGTTTGCTCTACTCCGTCCCAGCTTCCTCTGCCAGTGGCTGAGGGAGGGAGCCATCAAAAACAGGAGTTGGTCTGGCTGTGAGGCCACATCCCCTCCTTGGAAACTTTCTTTGGATCTCAGTATGTGACTTAAGTCACACGCAGCCTGGACACTCTGACCCCAAAACCCACACTCAAGAATGCGAACTTGATTCTGCAGATATTTACTGAGCACCTACTATGCGCAGGGAGTCCTGATGTGTGCCTTTTAGCATCAAAGAGAGTTTGTGTTTAATTGCTTCTGCCTGCTGAAGGATAGTGCTGTTTGTAGGTTTATGTTATGGGCACTTGAGGGGCAGCTGCCACAGAATGGGCCAGAGGTCTGTATTCACTAAATTAGTGAATGAATGAATGAATGAATGAAAGAAACAGAGAACCAGCTGGCCAGCTGGCCATTTCTGGACTGGCTGCTTTCTGAGCCCTGACCAGAGTGCTCCTTCTGGACCACCCCACCCCCCAACTTGTAACATGCTCAGTGTGGGGTATCGGGAGCTGCCCTGCCTTTCCCTTCCTACTCGTGGTCCTTTAGAGTTTAGAAAGCCCTCTCACATTTATTGTCCCATGGGATCCTTACGACAGCAGAGCCAAAGGGTCACCCCAGTTTCAGTGGGGAGAGAGTCCAGGCCAGGGGATGTTGAGAACCTGCCAGGGCCTCCCATGGCCTTTGGTGCTGGGAGGGGCCCTGTCTTCCCAGAGACAGTCGTCGTCGATTTCCATTCCAAGCTGGGTGGACTTGGGGCAGGAAGACAGAATGGGGACCGGAGCCCAGGAGGCTCAGAACAGATGGGGCTCTGCCAGGGTGTCGTCAGTGAGGGCCACCCAGGGCTGGCCCCTCCTCCTGGGGAATCAGACTGACCTAGCTCCCCATCTGTCCAATTCCGGGGCCCACTCCGGTGTCTGGCCACTTGGGGAAGGCTTAAAGCTGGGCTTGGTGTCCCCGGATGACTCTCCCTGAAGGCCCTCAGGGCCCCCTCCTCCAGCCTCCCTTAGCTCCCTCATATGGTCTTCAGACCCAAAGACAGGCATCTGCTCTGGCCAGATTCTTGCCGGGACTGGATGTGGATGGGTCCATGCCCCTGGCCTTGGGATTCATGGCCCTGGACAAGTCGTGTTGTCTTTTGGGCCTCAGTCTTGTCACCTGTGAACTGAGTCAGTGACCCCAAGAGTCTCGAGGTGGTGATGTCTGGGAAACCCTTGTGAGCCATAAGCCACCAGGATGCGGAAGACAGCCTGCCTGGTCGGGGATGTTGGGGAAACTGCTGGCCTCTTTCAGCCTCAGCCCCCCCGCCTCCAGGAAGTGGGGTGCTACCACCCACACCACAGGCCTAGAGACCAGTGATGGCATGTGGATAGCATCTGGCTGTGGCAGGGGGAGGGTCCTGGTGAGTCACTGGAGCCATGGTGTTCGGTTATCCCCAGCACCTGGCCACCACCGTGCATTTCCACCACGAGCACCATCTGTGGGTGGTGACTCTTGGTCAGCAGCAGGGGGGCAGCCCAAGCCATGGCCCTAAAGGTATCAAACAGGTGGCACACCACTCCGTCTCCAGGGGCAGAATCAGGACGGACGGGAGCCACAGTCGGCTTCGCTGCGATGATGCAGCACTTAGGAGCCACTCCACAAAGCAGTGAGCGCCCAGTCCACAGAGGCGTGTGGCAGGGGGTCTTGGAGCTTGCTAGGAAGGTTCCCAGGGGCCCAGCAATGCCTGGGATCCCTCAAAACCCCCCATGTCCAGCCGTTCTCAGCCCAGAGCTGCCCACCCCACCCCCTCCACCCCCCCTTGAGGGCCCTGGATAAGGGCAGGGGTGTGGCCCTGCCTTTAGGAGCCCCCAGTTCAAATCCCCTGCCGGCTCTTCTCTCCTGGGGTCCCCAGACCTGAGACAGCCCTTCTGGGGTGAGCTGATAGGGGAAGGCGGTGGGAGGCGGGGGGCAGCAGGGGACTGCACAGGACAAGGCAGCCGAGGCCGGAGGGAGGGGAGACAGCAAGAGGAAGGAAAGAGAAGCCAGCCCAGGAGATGGGCCGGAGTCCGAGGCCAGGCTGGCTGTGTGACCCGAGGCAAATGGCACCCCTCTCTAGGCCTTTAAGTCTCATTAAAGAGACTTGTTCAAACAAAATCTTAGCAGAAGCTTATTTATAGAAAAGAGCAGCTGTGGGAGGAGGCAGTTCTCCAGGTCTCCCGTCCTGAGGGCCCGCTTGCCTGTGCCCCTGCCCACCCAGGCCTTCAGGTCAGGTCTCACCCGCACCCTGGCTGCCAACCCCACCCTGGCCTTGTCTGTGACCTTGGACAAATCCTCCTCCTTACCGGGCCTCCGTTTCCCCACCTGTAAGAGGTGAGAGACCCGGTCAGTGCTGCTGGTCACCAAGCACACACTCCTTGTGTGCCAGGTCCCCATTAACAGGTCTGCAACCACCGGGAGGAGACAGGCCAGGAGGCAGAGCCACTTGCCCAAGGGTGAGTTTCAGTGCACCCCATGGGCTCCAGTCTGGGGCTCAGGGAAGTGAGGGCCACTTGGAAGGGCCTTCCTGCCTCACTGTGCCTCATCTGTAAAATGGGGAGGATAGTAGCGTCTGCTCTGGGGAGTTGTCCTGAGCGTGAAAGGAGCTTGCAGCTGCACAGCCCGCAGGAAGTACCCAAACCCTCACGGATTATCACAGGATTTCCTTTCTGGGCTTTTCTCCTGCTTTGTGACTCCCAGCCCCATGTGAGGGCTGAGCCTTGTGTGGGGTGGTGGTGGGAGTAGGGGCTGGTCCTGGGAGCCAAGGAGTGGGAGTCTGCAGATCCCTGAGGCCCAGCTGTGGGTTCTGTGGCTGGGTCGTTCCCCTCTGGTGCCCTGCAGAGCATGCCTGATATGCAGCCAGGTGGCTGGCTGGGTTTGAAGGCTAGCTTGGTGGCTTCCTGCCTGTGTGGCCTTGGTTTCTGAGGTTCTCAATGCCGGTGTCCCTCATAGTCACCGGGGGCTGGTTAAAAAGCAGGTGGCTGAGCAGGGTCCAGGATTCAGGCAGGAGGCAGTCCGGTGCCTGGCGATTCTGGCATGGAACCACTCACCCCATCTTCCGGGTTTAGCAGGTGCTGGCACCTGAAAGGGTAGGACCCAAGTTTTTAATCCGGCCGGAGGCAAAGGGGGACAGTTCGAGCATCTTGCCTGTGGGCCCTTTCTTCCCAAAAATGTATGTGGAATGATTTCAACAGATATTTTCCTGGGCACCTTTCATGTGTCTGGCGCTGTTCTAGAAACTGGGAATGCCACAGTGAGCCCAATAGACAGGCTCCGTCCCACTTGGGTCTTCTACATTAGAGGTGGGGAAAGATGGTATAAATAGTTCTATTGTCCCTGTGGCCACAGCACCCCACGTGATCTGTGCTCGTTACCCCCTGACTTCCTCTCTGACATCCTCCTTGCTCACCCCACTCTGGCCACCCTGGCCTCCTGGCTGGTCTTCAAACTGGGCGGCCACATCCCTGCCTCAGGGCCTTTGCACTGCTGTTCTCTCTCTCTGAAACAGACACCCCCAGATGCGTGGCTTGTACTTTCCCACCCTGAATGAAGGCTTTACTCAAACTTCCCAGTGAGACCCCCACCACCGTCATGCTGTTTCAAATCACACACACGCACCCACCCCTTACCAGCTTTTATTTTTACCTAGAACCCTGATCACCTTCCAAGATGCAATAGAGTTCACTCATTTATGTCATTTATTTCCCATCTCCGCTCACTATTACATACGCTCCGTGGGGCAGAAGTTCTTTCCTCTGCTTTGCCACGTGTGGGCATAGACCCTGGAATACAGACATGAGCGCTTAGTAGGTGCTCAGTAAATATGTGTTGAATAAATGAAGTACCTAAATGATTAGTCGACTTAATCTCAGGTTGTGAGAAGTCTTATGGGGAAAAACAAAGCTGGGGGGAGGGGTAGAGCGCACAGGGATGGGATACCAGGGAAGCCTCTTGAGGAGGTGACATTTGACCAGAGAGGCCCGAAGGAAGTAAGCAAACAGGCTCCGGAAGGCACGGGGAGGAAGCGTGACCCTAAGCCCATAGCGGGGCCTTCCAGGGTCCTAGAGTTGCCACAATTTCGGTCTCCGCTCCAGGTGTGGGGAGGTAGAGGGAGGCCTGGGCTGAGGAGAGGCAACTCCTCTGAGGAGAGGCCCGCACTCCCAGGGCCCCCTAGGTCCCCAGGGGAGTGCACCCAGCAGGAGGGAAGGGGTTAACCTCAGACCTCCCGGGCTCCCCTAATCAACCCCAGGCCGCTGGAAGCCCCAGTTGCGGCCCTGGGAGGGAGCCGCTTGCCTCCCTGCCCGCTGGCCCCCCGCCAGCCGGTTTCCCAGCCCAGCCACCGACCGGCTTTCATCTGCTCACAGGGGGCCGATTCAAGGCAGACCACCCGGGGCCCAGCACCCGCCTGCGATTCCCCGCGGTTGTTAAGAGTCGGGTGTAAATCTCCTGACAGGCCACAGAGCGGGCCTGGGGCCCGGGGGCCCCACCCCGCAGCTGGGCGGACAGTGGCTGCTGTGTCTGGGCTGTGACCGCACCAGAGCCGGGCCAGGCAGCCGAGGAGGCAGCTGAGTGGCTTCGGATGGGTGAAGGGCCCCGTAATTGGGGCCCACATTGTTCCCGGCAGCCGCCGCTCTTCCTGTGCCCGGCTCTGCTTCTCCCTGTCCCCTGTCCCCTGCCTCCCCGTCCCTCTCCCACCCAGCTGAGGCCGAGCACCGAGCTGGTCGCTTGCCAGTCAGACCTCACCGCCAGTCAGCCCAGCTCTCCTCTCTCGGAGCGCTTGGGAAGCCGAGACCTCAGCCGCCAAGCTTCGTGCAACGTGCTGACCGGTCCAGGTTTGACCTTGACCTCGCACCTCCACTTTCCCACCTGTAAAATGGGGGTGATGGTAGCAGCCCCTCAGAGGGTTATGGCCCTCGTAAACGATATGCATGGCTCACCTAGCACGGTGCTTGGCCCCTCGTAGGTGCCTGCAAAAGTGGTTGCCACTCTCGTCACGGGGACTTGTGTTGGGGCAGCACGAAGGCAGGGGGATGGCCCTGACGGTCCCCAAGAAGCACCAGGTACTTGGCAGGTGCAGGGACCCCGTGCCAGCCCAGCTGGTGGTGATGAAGGATGCCTAGAGACTGGTGGGAAGGGAGCCCCCAGCCCAGAATCCAGCCATCGTTCTCTTCCTCCAGCACCGTGTGACCCTGGGTGAATCACTCAGTGTGGCTGGGCCGCAGTATTCCTTTCCCCCTTCTCTACCCCTGCGAGGCTGGGCATGCCTACCGTATAGACACGTTAAGGAAGAACTATGGCGCCCAGAACGCCTTCCTTGAGGGCCTAGGCCGGACCACCTGTTTAATTCCTGCAGCCTGTCCACACCCTTCGGAGTTCCAATGTGATCTCCATTTTACAGATAAGACAGCTGAGGCCCAGAGGGAGAAGGTGACCTGCCCAAGATCCCCAGTGGGTGAGAACTGCCTCATAGAGGCCTGGGCCACTGGGACCTTGCTCTCCTATAGATGAGGGTCACAGCACTAATCGAGGCATGCTGCAGGGACCGGCAGTGACTTGAGCCCAGCTACTGGAGGCTGACAGGTGTGGTGGGCCAAGGTGGGGCCCTACCCAGGTGGCCCCCATCCTCCCTGCAAAGTGTTTTACTTTTAAACACTTAGGGTCTGTCCTGCAGCTTATCCTCACCTTGGGGGTTAGGTAGTATGAAAACCACTTGACCGTTGCGGCGGTTAAGGCCCAGAGGAGGAGAGAGACTTGGCGGGTCAGAGCAAAGCGTGGTTAGAGAGCTGGACGCTCAGCACTGAGCTGCAGAGCAGGGCGGGGCTCCTGGTGGAGTCCACTGAGACCCTCTCCTCTTCTTCCCAGGCCCATCCTCCTGGGCCCGCAGAGAGTTGCCCTGGGCCCTGGGCCTGGGCTCGGCCCTAACACCCGTTATCTGGAGCCCGTGATTGTCAAAACCCAGGCTCCTTGCTTTCAGGATGGACTCCAGGGAGAGAAGGTGGCCTCAAGCCATCTGTGTGACCTCAGACATGTCACTGACCCTCACCGAGCCTCAGTTTTCTCACCTGTGAAGTAGGGACAGTGAGGAGATGCGGGGTGAAACAAGGCAACGCATGTCAACACCTTAGACGCCGGAGTGGAGGCAGCGTTCAGCAAACAGGGACTGCTGTTTTTATTTCCGGCACCGCTAGCTGCTGCTGTCAGCCTACGGGGTGCTGCAGAGGCTCGGTGCTGGGACAGGGGGTCTTTCTGCCAGGGAAGGGCTCTTGGGGTGAGCCCCAAAGGACAGGAAAGCATTCCTGGCGGGGGCTGTGCCCGAGCTGTGGCTCTGAAGTGTGAGAGGCAGGGCGTACTTGAGAAACTCTAAGAACAGCAGCAGCAGCAAGAGGAGAGAGGTGGGGTGGGGGCGTGGGGGGTGGGGGTGGCCCATGGAGCAAGCAACCCTGCCTCCTTTTCTTCTGGAGGCCCGAGTATGGCCGGTGGCTCCCACCGGTAGTGGTCATCTTAAGCCAGGGACTCTCAAAGCTTAGAGGGGCCCCAGTGAGCGAGCTGTGCAGAGGGGAAACTGAGGCACGGTGTGAAAGGGCTGAGCCCCAGATGACCGAGTGAGCGAGGCCAACCCCCCCCCACCACCACCACCGGCTCCCACTGTGGGTGGCCAAATGAAAGAGGTCTATTCTGTGGGCCCATCTTTCCTCGGGCACAGGAAGTTCCGTTCTGCTCCAAGTGTGAAGGCCGGGGCCCTGTGGCTCTGAGACTCTCCGGAGCCCGGGCCACGCGGAGCCACCTCAGCTTCCCCCTGCCCCTCCCTTGTTCCCCAGCAACAAGGAAGCAATTCCCAAAGCACTGTGAGAACTCCCACACTCCAGGGGGTGGGCCCTTTGTGACGGCAGCACAGCGCGTGGTGGGGTATATGCTTCGGGGTCAGATTACCTGACTTATAGCCCAAACCGACCACATAGCAGAGATCTCCTCTGGAAGCCTCAGTAGCCCCATCTGTACAGTGGGAGCAAAAAGGAAAGTGTCAAGGGACTTGGTCTCAGGGGTCTGCACGCCAGTGCTGGCTCTGCTGTCCCTGTTTTCTGTCCCACACTTACCGTCGTGGCCTCAGTGTCCTGATCTCTGACGTGGGGGTGATAATCTCACCCTCCCTTGGCAGGAGCTGGGGTATAGAAGTAACCCATGTAGCTGGAGGGCATTCATAGACCTTGTGTGGCCACCATGGGGACACTGCGGCTTGGGGTGGGGGAAAGGGCGTGTGACTTGAGTGAGGCCACCAAGCTGCACAAGTGGCTGGGCCCAACCTCGAACCCAGGCTGGCTGTGAACCCCGCCCTCCTTCCGCTGGGCCGCAAGAGTAGCTGCAAATGCCGGGCACACAGCGTGACTCAGAAACGGGGCTTCGTTCCACAATGGCGATCATCAGGAGGCCGGACGTATCGCACGAGTTTTTGTGCAGCCCCCGTTGGCTCACTTCAAGCTTGTGGTCGACTAAGACACCCAGAATCTTCACACCCAAGCTGCTGTCAGGTCAGTCTGCAGTCTCCACGTCTATCCGGCTGACTTCCTGCCTGTTGAGATCGTTCTGAATTCATTTGCCCTCCAGCTTGTCCACACCACCCTGCTGGTTCTTCAGTGGCCGCAGCAGCAACGGCAACATTTCTTCCGAGGCTTATCAGGGCCGAGCCCTGCGGCAGCCCCCTCGAGACCACCTCCTGAGGGGTAGCCATGAAGCAGTCCTCAGGGGCTAAGGTTACGCAACCAACCAGACGCTGAAATCTCGAACTTGGAGGCTGTAAACTGGCAGTGTGAGCACATCCTACGAGTTGGTTTGGGATGTTTCTTTCCTTTTCTTTGTTTTGTTTTGTTTTGTTTCTCGGTATTGGAGTGAATTGCCAGCATAGAAAGCATGGGAGATTTCACATAAAAGCAAGTTTATTGTTCTCCTGCCAGACTGGTGGGTCTGGCAACACTGGGTCCACCCCCACGAGGGCACCCGTCGGCTGGACCGGGGGACAACTGCCCCTCCTGCAAAGGACTCCCTCTTCCAGTCCGCCTCACTCCCCACCCACCCCGAGTGCCTCATTCACGGCCTGCCGGCCCCCAGAGGCCTCAGAGCCCGTAGCCCTGGCTCCAGCTAAACTTACCCAGCCTACATTTCCCCCCTTGCCAAAGGTCCTGGGAGGCCGCGGCAGACAAATGTCCCTTGGGCTCCAGGCCTGGGGCCTCCTGGGAGGAGAAGGGGGGTTCCCGGCTCCTTGGTGACTTGCCGAGCCCACTGTGGCTCCCAGGACTCCAAGTTCTTCCCCAAGAGCCCTCAGATGTCCGTGTGAGGCAGGGGTGTGCAGGGAGCCTGGGCGTCTGGTGCCAGAATCCGTTGCATCCCCATTTTGAAAATCAGAAGTCAAACCTGTTCTGAGGCCTCCAACTCTGTCCCCTCATTCCCAAGGGAGGTCAACAGTCATTTCATGCTTTTTCAGGCCCCCAGGATGCCATTTTCCAGGCCTCAGGAAGGATGGTGAGGAGTTCTGTTTTACTTCCTACCTACTTCCCTCTTCTTCTCTCCTTGTCAATCTAGAAAACTCGGCATGCCCCTGCAGACCCGAGGACTCAGGCAAGCCTTCCCTCTCCCTCAGCCCCTCCCCATGCTTCTTCTCCAAGGCGTCCCAGATCCAAAACATCGTTCCCTCTTCCTCACTGTGTGACTGCAGACAAGCCTCTTCGCCTCCCTGAGCTGCAATTCTCTTGGTAAAAAAGAGAACCTAGCCTCCCTGCCTGGCCTGGCCTCCTCCCTCAGGGTTGATTGGAGTGGAATAGGCCAGCCTTGGGTGTTAGGCTCACGGCTACTGTCTGACTGATCAGCCCATGCCAGTGTCTGTGCGCTGGAGAGATCCCCAGACACAAAGAGGTGTGAATAGGGATGTTTCTGGGCCGCGACAGGGACATTGCATGTGAAGGAGAGTGGAGAAAATTTCAAAACGACCTAAGCATCCTAGAGGACTGGCTGAGCCAGTGGCAGCCACCAGGGGCTGTGACCAGCAGGAACAAGGGACATCTGCTGCCATAGTGATCAGCCCTCCTCGTACTTGCTGAGCCCCCACTGAGCCCCAAGGAGGCCCCCCGAGGTTCAGCAGGAGCTCTGTTGTTTCTGTGGGGCTGGGTTACTCCCCCCATTTTCCAGGTCAGGAGACAGGTGGTCCACCTGGCTGGAAGAGCGAGTTACAGAATGATAAACCAGCCTGAGACCACTCCAGAGGTTCTTGGGAAAAACTTGCTCTGTGTTTTCCATGCATGTGAAACCAAAAAGAGGCTGGAAAGAAAGACCCCCCCAAACTGATCACATGGAGATTTCTGGGGAGGGGTTCAGGGTGGGTCGAAGGAGTCATTAGCCTTATCTGTAATTCTGCAGTGTGTTTGTTTTTGTAGAGATTCATGTGTTGCTTATGAAATGGAAAATGAATAGTTGAAAATGTGGTGTGGCAGGGGAGGGGTGGTCCCCACGAGCCTGATGTCATTCAAGAAGCCATGCGGGGAGCCCTCAGCCAGCTGCACAGAGGCAGGCGCACGGCCACCCCAGCCCTGCCCGCACCTCCGGGGCCTAGGAGACGAGGCTGGGGCCCTTCCCCGGGTGGGCTGTGGCAGAGAAGTGGTGGCAGATGCTAGCAGTCTCTCCGCGTGTAATGCCTCAAGCCAGGTGCCCCGGTCCCCTGTCCCCAGCTCCCATTCAGAGGTGGGAGTTCGGGCCCTCCCCATGCCTCCTCCACACGCCCCGGTGAATTTTCCCTTCTGTCTGGGGCCCGGCGAGGACAAGGGCTATGCTGGGGGGGGGGGGTCTCGGGATGGCTGAGGGCTAGCAGCCAGCTGTCCCAGGCCAGGGCCAATTATTCTTGCAGGGGGGGATGGGGAGGTAAAGGGTGGCAGCACCCCCTGCCCCGGGGGCTCTCTCCCTCACGCCCACGGGAGCCCACCTGAGCCATTTCACACGGCTGCTGCTTCAGTTTACGCTTTTGAGGTTCAAGTGGAAGAACACGTATGCCTACTCCAGCAGGTAGGGGTGAGGCGGGCCAGGTAGAGGAGCACATACGCCTGCTCCAGCAGGTAGGGGTGAGGCGGGCCATCACGGCAGCCCCAGGGCAGCCCATAATGACCGTTCTCTGTGCACGAGGTCTCTGGGGAACCTCAGAAAAGAGGTTGGTAGTAAGCTGAGGATTGTCCCTGCAGAGGTGTCAGGGAGAACGGCACCCCCCCCCCCCCAAGCAGAGTGAGGCATTTCCGTCCCCCTGAGATTCTCAGGAACCAGCTGCTGACGGGCTTCCTCCCCGCCCCCATCCCCCACCCCCCCAATAATGCTTTGCAGGGCACCGGCAGAAGCTGGAGGACCAGACCAAGGCGTTCCCCGATCGCTTCGGGGACCTGGAACGACTGCGCATGCGCGTGACGCCCAGCGCGCCCAGTCCCCGCGGTTCCATCAGCACCGCCAGCCACTTCAGCAGCCAGGCCCAGACCCCCATCCAAGGTGCGGCACGGGCGGGGAGGGCAGTGGGGAGGCGGACGGGGGGCCGGGGCGTGGTCCTGCGCCTCCGGACCGAAAGCTCATTTGAAGGTCATTCGCTGCACCGCCTTGTTTTTTGGAGGAGGTCGCTGGTGCTCATTTGCTCCTACAGGTGTTTCCTAGGGATGTGCCCCGACCTGGGCTGGGCCCTTCGTTCATTCAGCAGACGCTTCTTTCATTCAGCAGACGCTTACTGACACCCACCACGGGTCATGTGCCGTGCCTGGGGGGTCAGCATGAATAGACACGGTCCCTGCCCTCCAGGAACTCCCTGTCCCTTGAGGGAGATGGGCATTAATCCCACCGTGTGTGTACCCATTAAAATTGGGGCACGACTTGTCTAAGGAGCCTCTGACAGACCAGTCCCGGTGGCCTCCGCCGGAGCCTCTGCTGTGTCGTCTGAAAGAGGGGCAGTGGTGGCTGCCTCAGCCCCGGGGCGTCAGATGTTCAAATGCCAGGGCTGCACTCAGACAACCTTCGTAAACAGCAAAGTGATGTGGCTGCCCCGGAAACACACAGCACCCCGTGGGGAAAGCCCTCCCTTCCCCCAACCCCCTCCCCGCCCCAGGGAGTTCCTCCAAACAGAAGAGGAGGGAGGCATCTAGGCCCAAGCCCCAGACCGTGTCTCTGTCCCCATTGCCTGGGTGGACACAGCAGGCACGATGGGGCCTTGCAGAGCAGACAGGATGCCTGGCACATGGCAGGTGCCCACTAAGTGGCTGGGTGGTGAGTATTTACTCTGCACTCCGGGCCCACTCAGCAAGCGGGTCGGGGCACAGAGGACCGTGCGAGGCTGGCCCCTGGCCAGGCAGAGGCCGAGAGCCCTGGTCAGCAGTGCTGGACAGAGGCGGGAGGGCCAGCTGCTGCTGCTTGATGTGGGTGACTGTTCTTTCTCGGCCTGCTTAGAACCCATCTGGCAGATGAGCGAGTTGAGGCTTAAGAGATTAAGGGCCACTCTTGGGTCACAGAGCCCAAAACTTTGGACCTTTGACCAGGTCCAAGGGCCCCACTGCACCTACCCCCAGGAGCTTCCTGCACTTCTGAGGGCACAGACAAGGGGGCCCCAAGCAGGAAGAGCCTGGGTAGGGGCACAAACTGACTGCCTTCTCCATGCTCTAGGCTGATATGAGGGCTTCCTGGGGCTCTCCGCTAAGAGAGACCTTGCCGCCAGGCATGATGCAGTGGCAGGGGGACTTACGATAGTCCCTCGGGGTGAAGAGATGGTCCCTTCTATTCTGGTGTGGGAAGCTTCCACTCTTGGCCCTACTGAGCCCCCAGGGTGGGGAAAGACCCATGGGCTGGTGAGTTTGAGACACTTAGTAGTTCTTGAGCCCAGGGGGCTGCCGCACAAGGGTCTGACCTCAAGAACCAGTGGGAGGTACTCTGCTCTCTGGGCTCATGGCCCACCTCTGCCCAAAGCTGTGCACGCTTCCATTTCCCACAGGCCAGCACTTGTCAAGGTACAGTAGCCTAACACTCTAGGCCTTTCCCTGCTACAGGCAGAGCTGGGGCCCAGGGAGCCCCGGAATCTAGAAGGTGAGAGTAAACAGTGGCTTCCTGTCCAGCAGCTCCTGTGGAAGGAAAGCCTCCCTCCGCGCTGCCACAGTTGTGTGGATGTGGCTACAGGAGCCTGAGGGCCAGGCCAGAACCCCTACCTGCACTCTGGGGGCAGGGCTGAGCCGGTCCTTCCCCTTCTACTGCATCCTGAAGCAGGGCCCCCAGCCCCTCCCTAATCATCCACAGCAGCCTTTTGTGGCCGTCTGCCCCAGCCAGCTCTCCCCATCCACGGGCTTGTCCTCTCTGGAGTGGAAGGAAGGGCCCTTGATGACCGGGACCAGGAAAGGAGCATGAACTTTGCAGTCAGGTGGACCTGGCTAGGAATCGGGCTGTGCCAGGCTTCGGTCGTGATCTTAGGCAAAGTCCTTCACCTGACTGAACCTCGGTGTTCTCATCTGTAATGTGGGAGGAAGAAAGTACCGGCTGCAGAGGGGTGTCAGCAGGGCTAGATTTGGGGCCCCTTCATTGGTGTTCCCCCTCTGGTGGGATGAGCCTCTGCCTGCAGAATCTACCCTGGGATCATTTTCAGGAACCCCCCCCCCCAACCGCTTCTCTTGATGCCCCTTGTGCCCTTTGACCCCCCTGGCTTTGGTCACTAGCAAGCAGTGCCGAGGCCCCCAGCCCTCCATACCCCAGCCCCCGGCCCCCTCAGCTGTGGGCCCACAGTGGGGGCTTCTCACAGCTCAAAGGGCTCATTCAGCCACCATGCAGCAGCTGGGGCAATTTGGAGAAGAAAATAAACATTTCCTTCCAGTGTTGGGATTGGCTGCTCCACAGCTGGCCAGCTCCGGTTTCCTGGGGCTACTGGGCTGGGGGTGGGGTGGGGGGGCAGCAGCCACAGGGGTGCTGAGGGCAGACGCTTCCCCCACCGCTCCGGGAGGGAGGCAGGAGAGGACAGTGGCAGGCCAGGCAACTCCGAGGGCCACGTGGTCTCCACAGGCCACACGCACCGGACCCGGGGCCACCTTGCACAGCCTTGTGTGTCCTGGGCTGTAGCCCTACTGTCACATCCTGGGGCCCCTGCTCGGGTTCCCTTTGTTTGGAGAATGCGGCTCCCATCAGGTGGGCACCACTCACTTCCTGGGCTCAGAGTCGAGGTGTCAGCCTCACATTTGGCTCTGCTCAGGGTGCCAGGCACTGCCGACAGGGCCTTCTGCACTGGCATTCTGGGACGAGGGTGGGGACCCAGGCACCTCTGGCCCCTTACATTTCAAGGCAGCACTGACCAGCCGAGGGACCTGTTAGAATGTTCCAGAAGGCTGCAGTCATCCGGACCCTTGTCCCCACATCCACCTACCTCGAGCCTGGGAGCACTGTTCCCTTCTGATTCACAGCCAGGACGTAGAATCAGAGCCCGCTGCTAAGGCAGCTCTCCCCAGTGGAGTCAGGAAGACCCCAAAGCCCTGAGAAGTTACGGGCCTCACCTGACATCACACGGCATGTCGGGCAGATCTGGGGAATCAAGAGGCGCGAGGGTACCCGCAGCTCTCCGTCCTCAGAGCAGGCAGTGGCCACCTAGAGCTGGCCGGGTGACAGCGACTGGTCTCCTCCTGAGTCCTCATTGGTGGGTGGCATAGAGGGATGGGGACCAGACAGACTTGCCCTCAGGACCACTGCCAGGGGCTCACCCACCTCTCTGCTGCTGTCCAGAGTTACCCCCTCAGCCAGGGTACAAGGAAGGACCAGGGGGAGGGCCTTATCTCTGCAGCCCCTGGAGTGGCCAGTTCTCCTGGGTGCTCAGAGCCACAGAGGGTCACAGCTACTGCAGCAACCCTCCTCGGGCCTCTGCTCTGCGTCCGGTCTGTGCACTTTCCGTGTATTAACTCCAGGAGCTATTATTGTCTCTATTTTTCATGTAGGAAGACTGATGCACAGGGAGGTTAAGTGTCCTGCCCAAGGACACACAGCTACTAAGTGTCAGACCCAGGACAGGTGCTGTGCTGCCTCAGAGATGGGACAGCTGCCTGCCTATCAGACACCTGTCAGGGCTCAGAACCCGAACTCTAGGATTCTGCGCCAGGTCTAATGTGCTGTGTGACCCTTGGGCAAGTGCCTCACCCTCTCTGAGCCTGAGTTTTCCGACTGAAGGGATTAGACTCAGTCCTGAAGCCCCTTTGAATGCTGAGGTTTGGCGGGTCTGTGACTCTAAGAGTAGGGGGCAGAGGCTGAGATGCCCTTGTCTCAGAGTCTAGCGGGGAGCCATCCTCGAGGGAGCTAACGCAGTGCCTGGGCTGGGTCTCTCCAGGTTAAGGCAGGGTCCAGGCCGCTAAGCCCCTCTGGCTGCCATCTCGCTTTGCTGCTGAGGCAGGGAGGGTGGCATCTCATCATTGTCTGGCCTTCAGTCCGCTCCGGCCTACAGGACAGCCCCGCAGACACAGGCCCGGGGTGAGGGACGTGAGGGTGGGGGACAGACATCTGCTGGGGACCCAGCCCCGCCCCTCCCCCCCCCACACACACACCGGTGGGAGCTCAGGTAAGCTAACCAGCCCCACCTGGGCAGGAGAGGTTGGCACACCCAGCAGCAGAGAGCGGGAAGCAGCGGCCTCGCGATGAGTTCTAGTCCTTTCTGCGCCACGTCAGGAAAATCAATCTCTCTCTCTCTCTCTCTCTCTCTCTGCCTCAGTTTCCTTATCTGTAAAAGCAAGCCCCAGCTCCCAAGCTCAGAGCGTCATTGGAGACTGTCTGCACACCCACGGTCTTACCAGCTATTGACAGGGAGGGAGGAAGGCGGAAGCCGCTTCCCCAGGTGGGGGCCACCTTCACCCCCTCGGCAGGCCTCTGCAGCTGGGCTGTGAAGAGAACTCCGTGAGGAGAAAGAAAAGCCCTCCCCGCTCTCCGCCCGCCCAGGGAGGCCCCCGGGGCCGCCTGTGGCCCGGGCACCTGCTCGCGCCCGCCTCCCTGCCGGGGCCGGCCCACGAGCAGCCCAGGGCAGTGAGAGCGGGGGCAGATCTAGAAGCAGGGGCTCCGCGAAGGGCAAGCCTCTGGGGTGGTGTCAGGCTGCGACTGACTGTCCCCCTTGCTGTCCCCCAGGCACCTCGGACCTGAACCCTTTCTCCGACCCCCGCCAGTTCGACCGCTCCTTCCCGGCGCTGCAGACCTTCACCGAGAGCCGCTTCCCCGACCCCAGGATGCATTACCCGGGGGCCATGTCGGCCGCCTTCCCCTACAGCGCCACACCCTCGGGCAGCCTCAGCGTGGCCAGCGTGCCGGCCACCAGCCGCTTCCACCACACCTACCTCCCGCCGCCCTACCCGGGGGCCCCGCAGAACCAGAGCGGCCCTTTCCAGGCCAACCCGTCCCCCTACCACCTCTACTACGGCGCGTCCTCGGGCTCCTACCAGTTCTCCATGGTGGCCGGCAGCGGGGGCGACCGCTCCCCCACCCGCATGCTGGCCTCCTGCCCCAGCGGCGCCTCCGTCGCCGCCGGCAACCTCATGAACCCCAGCCTGGGCGGCCAGAGCGACAGCGTGGAGGCGGACGGCAGCCACAGCAACTCCCCCACCGCCCTGAGCACGCCGGGCCGCGTGGACGAGGCCGTGTGGCGGCCCTACTGACCGCCCCGGGGTCAGAGCCCACTGCTCCCGACGGAGGCAGGGGCCCCACGAACCTTCCCGACAAGTGGCCGGCGCAGCTCTGAGGCCCCGGACGGGAATGAGACTTAACGCTCCGGGCCGGTCACGGGCCCGGGGTCCGCGAATCCTGGGCTCCAGAGCCGGCAGGTGGCTCCGAGAGCATCTAGTCCAGCCACGCCGTTGTACAGACAGGCGGGGACCTCCCTCAGGTCACTGCCCCCGGCCCAGATCCTCATCATCTCACCCCACGTGGGGAAAGTCTCCTGCCGCCTCCCCCGGAATGACCTAGCTGTCCCCAGCTATGCCCGGTGCTGTCACAGGGCCCAGGTCCCCTGGGGCAGAGACCATCTCTGTTCCAGACAGAGGTGACGTTTGCCCGCATGGCTTGGCCCCACCCCACCTTCCTCAGAGATCCCCAGCCCTCCCTCCACGTTCATACAAACTGAGTCAGAATTGGAAGGCCTCCCCACCCCTCAGAGGGTTTCTCCTCATTGTATACATGGGGAAGGGACCCACCGAGCGGCCCAGGAAATCGCTGGCAGAGATGAGATGATAAGACCCCCGAGCCAGCTCCCCACCCAGCTCTGCTTCCCTAGAGTTCCCAGCAGCCCAAAGCCACCCCCCGCCTCCCCAGCTGTCTGTGGGTCCCAGGCCCAGAGTAGACTAGCCAATGGCAGCAGGTCCCTAAAACCAGGAAAGACACCTGCAGGCAGGTCCTCCATGCACTTTACCAGCCCAAGGCATTCACCCTCTGTTCTCTTGGTGAAGGGCCAGGGATCCCCCCTTCCCTCTAGGCTGGTCTCGAAATTGCCATTTTTGGAGAGAGCGCAGGGACCAGAAAGGTCCTAGCAGAAGACACTGGGTGAGAGGTCGTGGGTCCGGATTTCAGCGTCCTGTCCCACGTAGGTCCAGCCAAGCTGTGCGCCCCCAGCCCCCAGCCTTGTGGGCAGGCCCGGCCAGAGCCTCTGACAGCTCTCCGTCTTTAGTCTGTGCTCCAAAAGCGGTCTGGAACAAAAACCAGTTTCGAAAGCTGATTTTAGAGAAAGAAGCCTCGAATGTTTTCAGACACACTGTCTGTCACGGGTAAAGCCCTGTCGTAGCGAACAACATCCCCTCTGCCTTCTGAGAGTGTGGAACTGTTAAGCCCTCCACACCTCCCCCAGAGGCCATGCTCCTCCAGCAAGCGTCCCACCGACTTCCACCAAAGGCCCACGTTGGTGGGGACCAGAGGGAAACCCAGGTGATGCTGGAATTCACATCCGTGGCTCGTAGACATTTGTAGGGGTGGAGAGCCGTGGCCGCGTGATGGCGAAACAGAAGAGCCATAAAGGGCCCAGCAGCCTCAGCTCAGCACCCCCTGGGCTCAGAGGTGAAGTATCACCCCTTTAGCTTGCAAATGGGGAAGCCTCGGGGTTCAGGCTGCATAGAGTCTCATGTCTGAGTTTAATTCTAAAAAGGCGTAAATGGAAAAGGACAAGAAAAGGGCTAGACAGCGTGTGGTTTCTCGTCAGTTTCAGCCACATCCTCTGTGGATGTGACAATCTCCCCTCCTTAGCTGTCGTCTCTGTAATTGCTCTCGGCCTGCCGTACCGCCCCCGACCTGTAACAGCAGCCAGATGATGCACACCGGATACACACTCCGGCAAGTTAGGAAGTCCTTCTGGTAACCTTACTCGGACCTCCCCTGCTGCAGTTTCTTTCGTCCTGTCCTCACTGGAAAAAGCAGTCTCCCATCTCTTGACGATGGCTGCGGGGGGTGTCCTGCTGACTCCCTACACCCAGGGGGGCTCTCCACCCCTTCTCAGGAAGCAGCTACAGACCCATCCCCCTTGGACCTTGCTCGCTCCTGTCCTCTGTGGTTACAGACCGGCCCCCAGGCCCGTGGGGGGAGGCACCCTTGGGTTCCCAGCGCCCAGCACTTTGTAGCCCCACTCTGGATTACTAGCCCTTCCTGATAGCCAAGCCCTGGTAGGGGCAGAGACAGGAAATAAATTGATCCCCCCTCCCGCCCCCTGACTAAAAGCGATGATAGCCATGCCGAGTCCGACTCTAAGGCCCATAGTGGGTACAGAGAGCAGGGGCTGCTAAAAATGGGTCCTTATTTACGAGGCTGCTTTAAAGTTGTATTAGGCAAACACACTGATTGAGAAAGCACAAGGAAACCGAGGGGTTGTGATACCACGTTACTGTAAGCCTGTTGGTGGCGGGTACAGATCCTTTGTGACATATTGTCACGTCGAGGTGTTAATACCTCTGCCACACACCTATCTTCAGTAAATCCGTCCCGGAGCCGGGAAGAGGGTGGGGAGGGGTGGAAACTGCTTTGCACTATAATTTGCTTGATGTGTTTGTTTTCAATGCACAACTTGCTTGTACAGTAAACTGTCTGTCTTCTGTCCTATTTAACTGTAAAATGGAATTTTGACTGATTTGTTACCATAATATAACTCGGAGACGTGTTGAAGGATCCCAATGCCAGACTTCTAGGGCTGCGTGTACGGGGGCCGGGGGTGGGGGGACCTCCCACCATGGCCAAGGAGGAACAGGGCGGGGCCTGGGGACAGGAATAGGGCTAAACCCCCTGCCTTGGAGGCCCCCCCCCCGCCCCCGCACCCAGCGCCTTGGCCTCCCTGCATCCAGCTCCATCAGTAATGACCACAGAGACCACCCTGGGCAAGTGCAGCTGGTGAGGCCCCTTCCTGGCGTGGCTGGCACCCCAGAGGGACATCAGGCCCTTACGATGCCACCACCTCTCCCCCCTTCACAAGTGGCCTGTGACTTTTCACAAGTAGTAGCAATGTACCCCATGTGGTTCTCGCTCCCCAGAGTGGGGCAGGGGCAGCGGCGGGGCGGGGTGGGGGGAGGAGGTGAAACAGCCTCAGTGAGAGCCCGTGCTGGGACCTGTGTTTGCTGGAACGGGGGCAGTTTAGCCACAATCACAACTACAGAGCAGGCAGCTGCATCAGCTCCCCCGGTTTGCAGATGGCACAACTAAGGTGCAAAGAGGGGGTGTCACTGGCTCCACGTCTCCCCAGAGTTGTTTGTGGCTGACGACGGGGGCTGTGGGCGTGACTGCACGTGGACCTGACTTGGTCCCTGCCGGCAAAAGGGCCTGGCCCCCTGTGCCCGTCCAGGTGGGACTTGTGGAGGGGAATTTTCATCAAACCGACCCGATTTTCTAATGGAAATACTTCAAAACTAATCCCAAGGCTTTGCCCCCGTTCCGTTAGGTCGGTCTGCCTGAAACCCAACACCCGACAGGAAGTTTCCATTTCCTCGGCCAAAAGCCTTGATCCCAGCCCCCTGCCCTGCAGCACCCCCTGGGCTCCAGGGGGTGGCAGGTCGTCTCCCAGCAGCCCCAGCCACCGCTGCAGAATTTCTCTGTGAGCGTGCTCCCAGCCGCGTCTGCCCGGGATGAACGGGGCTGGGCCTGAAGCAGCGTCTACAGGCCAAGGCTCTGCTTCCATAGATGCACTTGTTTGGGTCACTTTGTAGGGAAGGATGGAGATTATGAGGGGACCACAGTTCAAGCCCCTCCCCACCAGCCACACTGGGGCCACAGCTGATGGGAGAGGAGCTGTGGCCTCCAGAGCCCCTGATGCAAAGCTCCACACCTTCACCCAGCAGGTACAGACCAGTGCACCCAGGCGGGAAACTGAGGCAGGAAGAAGTCTTGGACTTAACCCTCCTGCCCCCGCCCAGGAGTCCCAGGGTTTGAGGGCTGTGTGGGAAGCGCTGCAGTAACCACAGTGGCCTGCAGGTGGCAGCAGATGGGTCGCACCGACGGTCCCCTCAGGGTAGTCGTTCCAAGGAGCTTCCTACCCGTGGAAGGTTCATCTTCAGAAGGGCCTGGGAAATGTCTTCGTGGGAAGAAGGATTTGCTTACCGACCCCCTTCAGCTATGTGGCAGTGGGAGGTCCCTGTCCCCCCTCTGAGCTTCCTTTTTTTAATTCAAAAAGTACCTGAGCACACACTGTGTCGAGTGCACAGTGGAATCACAGGTCCCGTGATCCCCAAAGGCCCTGCTTTGGGACAGGGGTTTACACAGCTTGAAGGAAAGGTTGACAAACCTAGTTCGGCAACCCCAGCGTCCTGGAGCCCCGGTCAGGCGCCCCCACCTCCCCTGAGGCACCATCAGGAGCTTAGAACGTGAAGCGGCCTGTCCAACTGGAGGAGGCCATTTTGTCCCAGAGTCTGGGACACCCTTGGCCTCCAGGATTCCCTTTTAGAGGCTCCAGGAGTCGTTCGAGGCTGCGCGGTGCCTACAGTCTCACCAGCCCCACGGCCACCCCACAGCCTGCCGCGGGCCTGGCGATGGGCTGAGAGCAGGCCTCGGAGGTGACCTCGTGGGCACGGGGCTGTGCTTGGCACCTCCCGAGGGCTGACGTCCCCAGAGCACCGACCGCCCACCTCCGAACAGTCCTGCAACTGCTGGGATTCTGGCCATGGGGATGGCTTTGGCCTTTCTTCTGAGAGGTGGACGTCCTGTCAGGGTTTTACGGGGCCGGAGATGGTGACGTGTGCCCGAGGTCTGAGGAGACAGCTGTGGGGCCATCACGGGTATTCTGGGGACGGGCGGGGCTGGACGCAGACCCCATAAACACAGGCACCCCTGTGCCCCCAGCGTGGCCCAGGGGCCGGCTGCCAGCCACACCGGACACCCGCCCGCTTTGCCACGTGAGCAAGGAATGGGACCTCAGTGGGTTGGTTCATCTGGGGGCCGTAAATGAAATGAGCTGTCAGACAAACGGGGGTGGGGGCGGCCAGCGTGAAAGAATGAACTGTTCCTCGTGGAAACCCAGAGTGCCCCCCATTCCTCCCCACGAGGGCTGGGGAGCTGGCAGGGGGAGGGGCCGCACCCCCCAACATCCGCATGCACACCTGTGTGGTCCGGTGGCTACAGGAGCCTGGGGGGCCGGATTCCAGGCTTCCTATTTTTAGTTTTGCCGCTAAACTCGTGCCGTTTCCTATATTTATATTCACCGGCAGAGAAAGCCTGTCCTGAGCCCGGCCTGGAGGAAACCTTCAGGCGCAGGGGAGTGGATCAGCCCTAGAGCCAGCTTTCTGGAATCACCCTTCCTTTGTGCCCACGCCGACCGCTGGAAGCAGTTGCGGCCTCGTTGGGTGTCCTGATGGGTGGCAGCTGTTGGGGCCACACACACCCCCGACTCTGTTCTCTCGGCCTGATGTCTGCAAGGCCTTGGCCAGAGTTCATTCGCTCATTCGCCAAGCGCAGACCCACAGCCCGACACACCATCGGCTGCCAGACAGCAAGAAAAGGCAGATAAGTCCCGGCCGTGCTCTTGGGGCCTAGGGCTAACAGACAGGAAAACAGGTGCGGTGGCCCATGGGTTACATGGTGGGGATGAGACAAGATGGAGGGATCAGGAAATTCACCTGGCAGGGAGCAGCAGGTGGGCCTTCTAAGCAGAGGGCACCACACGTGCACAGGCCTGAAGGACAGGGCCATGGCGGCAGGGAAGGTCTAGCAACGGCGACGGGATAGCGAGACAAGAGGGCCCAGGTTACAGGGGCCGGAGGCCAATCCAAGGGGCTCGGATTTGGTTCTGCAGCCCTGGGGAGCCAAGCCGAGGCGTGGCAGCACATTCCAGGGGACGTTGCCCTGGTGGCATGGAATGTGGGCTGCCTACAGGGGCAGAGACGTGTTCACAGCCTACTGCAACAGTCCAGGCAAAGGAGGGAAAAGGCCTTGGCGGGGGAGGAGCTCCACATTCCTAAGGCACCTTTAGCACTAAAGTCACAGGGGGCACCCTGTGCCCCCAACCTCAGCTTTTTCTCACTTTCCCAGGGTTCGTCGCATCTGATGGAGTCACCGAAGGCAAGTTTGCAATAATAGTCCACAATCATCATTCTTGGTATTGCCAGCTATTCATTAACAACAGCCCAGCCCTCAACTTGACCCTCCCCCCACAGGTTTTCAGTGAAGCCTTATGTCCTCCTGCCTCATGACAACCCCCCCACCACCACACCACGTAGCCTTTCAGACTAAAAGGTTCAGGGTTCAAAGTCTGGCCCAGCCACCCCACTCTCCTCCATGGCCCGAAGGTATAATAGTTATAAGACCCTGAGTTGGAGGTTCCCAAGTTTTATATATTAAACTTTAAAATCACGGGGCGCCTGGGTGGCTCAGTCGGTTAAGCGTCCGACTTCAGCTCAGGTAATCATCTCACGGTTCATTAGTTCGAGCCCCATGTCAGGCTCTCTGCTGTCAGCACAGAGCCTGGAGTCGGCTTCAGATTCTGGTCTTCTCTCTCTGCCCCTCTGTGGCTCACAGTCTCTATCTCCCTCTCTCAAAAATAAACAGTTTAAAAAATTTTTAAATTATACTCAATAATACATAGTCATGGGAGAAAAGGAGATATTACAGATTACACACAGATACACACACACGAAAAATCACCCATAATCCTATCCCTGCAAAGATAACCATTGTTAATCATTTCAGGGTGTTTTGTTCCCCATCCAGAACTTTATTTTCTATAAATACATAAATACCTTTCTAGGAATAAACACTTTTCTAGCCAGGTATATACTGTATATACAGTGTATCAATTAATGCATTTTAAAGATAGAAATAAAAGTAATCTAGAAAAGGGGCACCTGAGTGGCTCAGTTAAGCATCTCTGGCTCTTGGTTTCAGCTCAGGTCATGATCTCACGGTTCATGAGTTCGAGCCCCAAACTGGGCTCTGTGCTAACAGGGCAGAGCCTGCTTGGAATTCTCTCTCTCACCCTCTCTCTCTGCCCCGTCCCAACTCACACTCACTCTCTCTCTCAAATAAATAAATTTTAAAAAGTAAATCTAGGGGGCACCTGGGTAGCTCAGTCGGTTAAGCATCCGACTTCAGCTCAAGTCATGATCTCACAGTTCGTGGGTTCAAGCCCTGCATCAGGCTCTGTGCTGAGAGCTCAGGGCCTGGAGCCTGCTTCAGATTCTGCTCCCTCTCTCTCTGCCCCTCCCCCTCTCATGCTCTGTCTCTTTCTCTCTCAAAAATAAATAAACATTTAAAAACAAAAGAATAAAAATAAAATAAATAAAAATAAAATAAATAAATAAAAAAAGAAGTAATCTAGAATGAAATCACTGGAAGGATAGGATTACAGCTATTTTACATTTTTTACGTTTCTCAGTGTTTTCCAAGTTCTCTAAAATGAGCACGTTTGTTAGGGGTATCATATATTAAACTTCTAGACCTTGATAAATATCCAAGCAAAGGAGTTCAAGATTGAGTTTGGACCAACTCATTTGACATCAGCTGAGGCATCACCCCTTCCAGGGAGCCTTCCTTGATAGCCCCGTGCTGGGTTTGGTCCCTTCCCTGTGCCTCTATCTTTGAAATAATAATGATAACAACAATAACAGCCAATACTCCCTGCCAGGCAATATCGTAAATATTTTGCCTTTTTTTTTTTTTGTTTGTTTGGTTTTTTTTGTTTTTTTTTTTTTTTTCAACGTTTTTTATTTATTTTTTTGGGACAGAGAGAGACAGAGCATGAACGGGGGAAGGGCAGAGAGAGAGGGAGACACAGAATCGGAAACAGGCTCCAGGCTCCGAGCCATCAGCCCAGAGCCCGACGCGGGGCTCGAACTCACGGACCGCGAGATCGTGACCTGGCTGAAGTCGGACGCTTAACCGACTGCGCCACCCAGGCGCCCCTATTTTGCCATTTTTAACTCAGCTTGTTGAGGTGTGTACTATCACTATCCCCATTTTATGGATGAGAAAATTGAGGAACAAGAACAGAATTCCCTCCTAATCCTAATGAGGGCACAGCAATACCTGAAAAGGTTGTTTTCCATCCATTGAAGATACTGCAGAGTCAAAGTAAGAACTGACTTTAGGAAAAAGGTGCTATTTCCTGCACACCTGAGTTTGTGCCCCACGACTCCTACTTGCATAAAGACTGATCATCGGGGCGCCGTGATGGCTCAGTCAGTTAAACTTCTGACTCTTGTTCTCAGCTCAGGTCATGATCTCACGGTTCAGTTCGTGAGATCGAGCCCCGCATCGGGCTCTGCACCGGGAGCAAAGCTTGCTTGGGATTCTCTCTCTCCTTCTGCCCATCTTAGCCTCCCCCCGCCCCCAACACACACGCACTCTCTCTCTCTCAAAATAAATAAATAAACTTTAAAGGAAAAGAAAGAAAGAAAGAAAGAAAGAAAGAAAGAAAGAAGAAAGAAAAGAAAAGGCTGATTGTCAAAGGGAAAAAGAAATCATCTTCTAATTTTTCGTCTTTTGTTAAAAAAAAGCAGAAGCAGAAAAGACACAAGGCTTTATGGCCCTTTGCCTCTGAGGGTGACCTGTCTGCCTTTCTGAGTTGTGGTTCTGACATCCACGAAGCACGAAATCGAAAGACAGAAATCCCTGTCTGTGTGCCCTCTGGTGACCCCCCCCCCCCGCCAGCCCGTTCTTCCCCATTCGAGAGGACGCCCCATGAATGAGGCCTCCCTGGAGGTAGGCCCCAGACCGCCTCATGGCGGGGCTCGCTCGCCCTGGATTTGCACACAGGGCAAGTATCGGCCGAGATGGCAGTCTCGCCTTGCCTCAAACAAGTGCTGTTTCTTTTTCCATGAAAACAACTCAGTCCTAAATCACCGACGCCTGAAATTATAAAAGTACGAGGCCCATATTATCATAAAACTATTTTAACACGGTGGGGCCCTCTTGGTGGCAGGAGGGGTGGCCAAGAGCTCCACGGCGGCCCCTTCCAGTCGTAGCCCCTGGAAATGCTCAGAGGGACGAGAAATTTGGTTTTCATTAGCAGCGAATGTGAGGAGTTCTGTCGCTCTGAATGGACCTTTGATTCTGGCTGGCGGTGGAATCTTTCCAGGGCCCGGTGAGTTTTGTTTTGTTTTGTTTTTTTTCGTAGAAAATGGGCCAGGCCCTCCTAGCTTATATCTCCCTGGACTACGCGGGAATTGGGAAACACCCCAACCCCTTGACTTCTAAAGTCAACAGCTGGGGCCCGCAAGAGCGGCACCCGAGACCATTCGGCTTTATTGACTCTGAGGTTTTATTAAAAATGTTATGTTTCCTTGAGGTCCGCGCCAGACCCAACAAGAAGACAGGCCGGTGAGGGGCTGGCACGGGCCAAGGGGATTTTCGGCACCTGGAAGACAACCTACCTTGACCTGCTTTCTCCCGCCCCGGTGACCCCCAGATATGGCCTTCCCTTTAGGATCTGCACAGAAAACCCAGATTCTTCCCTTCTGTCTACTTCAAGTGCAAGGACATTGGCCTGCTCTTCTGTTCATTCGGTGGGTGTTGATGACGCACCTATTAGAGTGTTGGATGCTTGTGAGACAGCTGCAAATAAGTCAGAGTCCCAGCCCCCTGCAGCTGATGCCCTAAGTCAGAGAGAAAGGCCACGAACAAATACATTACATGATTTCAGGGGTGCCTGGGTGGCCTAGTCAGTTGAACGTCCGACTTTGCCTCGGGTCACGATCTAGCGGTTCACGGGTTCGAGCCCCGCGTCGGGCTCCGTGCTGACAGCTCGGAGCCTGGAGGTTGCTGCGGATTCTGCATCTCCCTCTCTCTCTGCCCCTCCTCTGCTCACACTCTGTCGATCTCTCTCTCTCAAAAAGAAATACACATTAAAAAAAATTTTTTTTTGCATGATTTCAGAGAGTAATAAGGGCTATAAGAAATAAAATAGGAGAATGAGCGGGAGGAAGATGGGGAGCTGGGAGGCGACATTTGGTCAGGGAGGGTCAGGAGGTGACCGCACAGGACCGGGAGCTCAGCCAGGTACGGCCCGACCCCAGCTGCTGTGCTGGAGGCGGGATCTGCAGTGTGGCTGACCAGCACGGCGTCTGGTATTCCGTGGGCAGCTACCGGTTTAGCAAGGGCTCTCTTCAGGACGTCGGGCCTCGGAGAGGAGCCAGAGCGGTTTCCCTTACGTGGCAGGGACGCAGAGCAGATTCCTGGCCCGGCCCAAAGGCTACGTTGATGCTCTGTTCCCCAACGTACCACTGTCAGGGACTGTCTCAGGTCAGGTTCCTAGAAGCAGATCCAGAGGTAGGGATTCGTGTGCAGGAGTGGAAGGGGGACAGAGCAGGGAAAGAGAGCTAATCCGTGATGCCTTTGGGCTGGAGACCGGCCTCGCTCTGGTCTCACAGGGGCCTCTGGAGCACGAACTGCACCACGGAGGTGCCCCATCTGCACCGAGAGCCAGCCTTTCGTCCGCCCCTGTGAGTCAGCCAGACCGTGGCCGACCCCCGGGAGACCCGTAACCGCCCTGGTAAGATCCCTACTACGGGGCGGAGAGCAGTTCTCCGGAGCAAGGGGCAGATGTGCTCTGTTAGCAGCCGACACTCATGTGATGTCAACACGATGGGCCCGGATGATGTCTGTGGAATGTCAAGATGATCGCGGACGTTGCTGTGGAAGCTTCTGGAAAGTTACCCACATCCCCTTCGTGGGCCGGTGCCCCCCACCTGCTGCTGTGAATCTTGGGAGCCGGGAGTGTGGCAAGAATGCACGTGTCAGAGGGTGGAAGATAAACCCCGTGAGGATTCAGAAGTTCACCGTGTTGATGAAGGTATAAGCGAGCCAGGGGGCCGAGGCGTGCCGGGGCGTCACCAAAACGTATGTCCCTGACCTAGTCCCTGAAACTTGTGGACGTTACCTTATTTGGAAAATGGGTCTTTACTGATACAATTACGAATCTCAAGACGAGGACGTAACCTTGGGTTATCTGAGCAGGTCCTAAATCCAATGGCAAATGGTCTTATAAGAGACACACAGAGAAGAGGAGGAAGCGATGTGACCGCAGAGGCAGAGATTGGACTAATGAAACCACAGGCCGAGAAACATCTGGAGCCACCAGGGCCAGAGAAAGCGAAGAATGGATTCTCCCCTGGCGGCTTCAGAGGAAGCACAGTCCTGCCAACGCCTTGATTTCAGGCTTCTGACCTCGGGAATCATTGGAAGTGTGCATTTACCACCTTAAGTGGCATTAAATATATTCACGTTGTCGTGTAACCATTGCCACCGTTCATCTCCAGACCCCTACATCCTGCCAACGTGAAACTCTAGGGGCTCCTGGGCGGCTCCGTCGGTTAAGCGTCCGACTTCGGCTCAGGTCACCATCTCACCGTTTGTGAGTTTGAGCCCCGCATCGGGCTCTGTTGCTGACGGCTCGAGCCTGGAGCCTGTTTGGATTCGGTGTGGGTCTCTCCCTGCCCCTCCCCCACGCACGCTCTGTCTCTCTGTCTCTCTCTTTCTCGAGAATGAATAAACATTAAAAAAAATGAAACTCCATCCCCGTGAAGCGATAACCCCCTCAACTCCTGGCCACCATCGCTCTACTTTCTATGTCTGTGATCTTGACTACTCGACGTTATCTCATCCAAGAGGAATCAGACAGTATGTGTTCTTTTGTGACTGGCTGATTTCACGTAGCGTAATGTCCTCAGGGTTCATCCATGTTGTAGCATATGACAGGTTTCCCTTCTTTTTGAGTGGTGAATACTATCCCGCCGTGTGGATACATCACATTTTGCTTATTCATTCTTCTGTTCATGGACACTTGGGTTGCTTCCGCGTTTTAGCTACTGTCAATAACTCTGCCAAGGGCATGAGTGTACCAATATCTCTTCAAACCCCACGTTTCGTTCTTTGTGGTACCTACCCGGAAGGGAAATTGCTGGATTATACGGCAGCTCTATTTATCAGAAGACGCCACAGAGCTAGATGGGGGTATTGGGCAGATCCCCCAATCCCAGTTGGTCCCAATTTGTCATTGGCAAATCCCAATTTGTCATTGGCAAACCCCAGTAGCGTTGTGCTGGTTCAGGCTCCTAGGGCGTTCAGCAGCAGAAAACTACTCTCCTTTTGCAAAATTCTGAGAAATGTTTGGACTGCTAGTAATCAGTTCAGATTCAGTCATCTTGATGATGTCAGGTGGGCTTTTAATCCAATGTGACTGGTGTCCTTATAAGAGGAGAAGACATGACCTGAGCCAATATAAAAAAGAAAAAAGAAAAAAGAAAAAAAGAAAAAAAAAAAAGAGGAGAAGAGACACAGAGACATGGACACAGGGAGGAGGGCACGTGAAAAAGAAGGCAGAGACTAGAATGATGTGTCTGCAAGTCAAGGGACACCAAGGATTGCTAGCTGCCACCAGAAGCCAGGAGAGAGGCATAGAACACACTTTCCCTCGGAGCCTCCAGAAGGAACCAATTCCGTGGACACTCTAATCTTGGACTTCCAGACTTCAGACTGTGAGAGAAACACAGTTCTGTTATTTTCTGCCACCCGGTGTGTGGCACTTTGTTATGATAGTCCTCGGAAATGAATACACCTGGGACCGTGTGGGTGATGGGAAGACAGGCTGCACGTGGAGCCACTTGGCTTTGACGGGGAGGCCGCAAGGCCCACACCGTCATCTTTTGGCCGGAGAGACTTGGAAAGATGCTTATGTTCCAAAAGCAAAAGGAGAAAAGGAAAAATCACACACTTCCACCAGCTTTCCGGAGGTGAGGACAGCCACCCCACCCGACAGGCACTTGGGTCCGAGCTGTGGACAGAAGTGTCATTAGTCCGGGCTGGAAAATAAATCCAAGTGCTCTTGAGGTTGTTTTTGGAACTGCGTCTGGCCAGAAGGGAGAGGTGTCGGGCCTGGAGACTGGACCAAGGTCCAGTTAGGGGAAGAGGAGGGGGAAGCTGGGCACTAGGTGAGCAAGGGAGAGAGATCACTCCCCTTTGCTCCCAGAGACCCCTTGTTCATAGGTGCAGGCTCTTTTTCATAGGAAAAGCAGAGGAGGGAAAACAGAGCTGGGGTCTTGCCAAGTTGGGTGAGAGACCAGTGGCCACTTCACCTCAGTCCTGACATCTTTCAGTGAACGGCGCGTCTCCCCAAGACAGAGGACATCCTTAAGGAGCAAGAATTCACTAGAAACAGCATCTCCCAAACTCACTCACTCAAGTACCACCTTCCCACTTTTTGCCATCTCTGGCACATGTCAGCCACACTGGTATTTCACTTGACATCTTTCTTTAAAAGGCTGCCTCTTTCCAGTCTCTTCAACATATGGTGCTGGGACAACTGGATAAAATGAGGCTTGACCCCTACCTCACGCCATATACAAACATCAACTCAAAAGGGATCAGAGACCTAAATGTAGATGCTGAAGCAATAAAGCTCTTAGGAGAAAACATAGAGGTTAAATCTTCATGTCCCTGATTTTGGCAATGAATTCTTAGATATGACACGAAAGCACAAGCCACAAAAGAAAAAAATAGATACATTGGACTTCATCAAAAAAAAAAAAAAAAATCGTCCAAACAAAAGACACTGTTGACAGAGTCAAAAGGCGATCCGCAGAATGGGAGAAAACACTTGCAAATCATATATCCGATAACGGATTAATATCCAGAATATAGAGCAAGCTCCTAAAGCTCAACAACAAAAATAAAATTCAAGTAAGCAAAGGGCTTAAACAGACATTTCTCCAAAGATGATACCCGAGTGGCCAGCAAGCACACGAAGATGCTCAACGTCGCTAATCGTGAGGGAAACGCAAATCCCAAGTGCAATGAGATATCACCTCACACCCACTGGAATGCCTAGAATTAAAGGGGAAAAAAAACACAAGGAAACGGCAAGCGTTGGCAAGGATGTGAAGGAATTACAGACTTCGCCCATCGCTGGTGGGACTATAAAATCGTGCGGCCGCTTTGGGGAACGGTCTGCCAGGTCCTCAAAACGTTGTAACACAGAGCTGCCATACGACCCAGCAATTCTGATCCTGGACACATGCCCAAAAGAATTGAAAACAGGTGTTTAAACAAGTGCTCGTACACAAATATTCACAGTAGCCACAAGGTGGCAACAACCCAGATGTCCATCGACGGATGAACGGGTGAACAAAACGTGGTCCATCCGTACAACGGAATATTACTCAGCCACTAAAAGGAATAGAATCCTGAGGCATGCTGTAACACGGATGAACCTCGAAAACATTATGCGAGTGAAACAAAAGACCACATATTACACGATTCCGAAATGTCCGGAACAGGCAAATCCATTGAGACGGAGAGTAGCTGAGACGTTGCCAGGGGCTGGGGGAGGGGAGGTGCGTAGCGATGCCTAAAAGGTACAAAATTTCTTTGGGGACGATGAATATACCCCGGAGTGGAGTTAGTGGTAATAGTTGCGTGACCTCATGACTATACTAAAAACCACTGAATTGTCCATTTTATAAAAGGGTTGATTGTACGGTGTGTGAATCACACCGTAAAAAAAAAAAATCGCCTTCCAGTCTGGACAGACTGGGGGCCACCTGGCACGACTGAGGCTTTTGCTCCTCATGATAACAGTACGCGATCGGTGTCACAGGATCGGTGGGCAGACTCGTGAGCTAACGCTATGAGTCGCAGGTGTTAGGGTTCGGCGGAACCTTCTGGAAAACGTGTCCAAAATACGAGCTGCCGGCCACGTCCTCAGGGTTTCAGATGCAGCAGGAGCCTGAGAATTTGCATTTCGAGCACGTTCCGCAGTGATGCTGACGCTGACGGCCTGCGGACCACGCTTTGAGAAGCACAGCACTCGTTCGTGCCAAGTGCTCTGCGTCCAGCACCAGGTCCAGGACGCAAACACCACGTGAGCACATTTTAGCTCTTCCCGCAACTACCACTGGGAGGCTTGCAGGACCGGGGTTATTATCTTGGCTTTCCGGTTGGGGAATCAGAGGCCCAGAGATGTCAGTAACTGCCGGGGGTCGTGAGGACAGGACGGCGCAAGGCTGAGACTTGAGCCCGGGGATTCTGGTCCGGGCCGAAGGCTCTTCACCGGCCCGCCGGGAGCAGGCACATTTCCTTCAGAATCTGCCGTCCCCCCTGCCCTCCCCCAGCCTCTGAAGCATTCTAGGTCAAGTCCAGACATCCAACGCTCCGGCCTTCTCACTCATTGCAATCTCCCTGCCCATCCGGAGATTTTCCCTAAACCCGCTGCTCTGAATCCACTGCCTGGTGGATACAGCTCCCGCCACCCCCTCCCCCGACTCCCAGAGCCTCTTCCTTTCTGCCACCCCTGCCCTGCCCCGGCCCAGGCCTCGGCTCCAGCAGGCAGGGCTGAGGCAGGGCGGCCCAGGCAGTCCCGACGGCCACATAAGTCACGTTCTCAACCCCTGGGAGCCTGTGCAAGGCCGTTGTGCATCATCCCCTCCCTCAGTTGCTCCTGTGGCTTCTACAGAGAAGTGGCTTCCTCGAGAGCCGTGAGCTGGGCAGGCTTCAGAATGAAGTCTCTCCATTGCTGGTCTGTCATCTGCTCCTTCATCCAAATATTTCCTGGGCACTTGCTCCAGGGCAGGGGCGTGCTGGGCTTTGAGGGAACACAGGGGTTATTAAAAGCCCGGTTGCAAAAGGTCACGGCCAGCTTAAGACGACGCTGACCCTGCAACAGTCATCACAGGGGTGTGTCCGAGGCGCCATCCCATAGAGAACACTTTGAGCAATCCCCAGAGACGTCCAGAAGCAGCCTGGTGTCAAAGCCCAGAGTTCCCGCAGCGTCCCAGTCCTCTCTTGCCCGCTCGGGGCCAGAGGTGGTCACGGCCAGTGGACCCCAGAGAAGTGGACAGACGCCACCCATCGGGAGGCAGGATGCCCAGCGAGATCGGGGGCCGCGAGGAAACACGGGCACATCTTTATAGGGCTCCGTCCTCAAGACAAGCTGCTTCTCAAAGGAAAGTACTTCAGTAAGGGAGGATGTGCAAACGGGTACCATTTTTCCCATTTTAATATTTCTGAAAATTGGGATGTGTCTTACAATAGCTGTTGGCCAGGGGCCCTCTGGATGGAGTTCTCATTGCCTATGCAAGCCAAGCGGTACTCTGGTATGGGTTTCTGCGGCTTGGAAGGAAATCCTGGAGACAATACAGGAGTATTCTTTCAGCCTCCAGGAACCAGATGGTTGTGGGCGCAGGGCAGGGGAGGTGGGAAAGCGGACGCGTTTAGCAGCATTCCTCGCGTGGGAGTCCAAAGGGAGGAGCACTGAGCAATGCAAAGCTGGTGTAGGACCAGCACCAGTGGCTCTCAGTCCACCTATGGATTCTGTTGAGAAACGCCGCTTCTGGATGCTTCCCTAGTTGGAGAGGGGGTTAGGGAGAGCACAAAGTTAGTAGGGGTGCTGGAAATCTCTCCGAAACCCAGAGGTAGCTACGCTCAGTACTGTGCTGGTAAACCAGCTCCTGAGGAGGGAGGACAAGGCCTGAATTGCATCATTTGCCAGTTTCCGTGGTGTAAATATTCTCACGATGGCTGGTTTTGAACAACAAACAGTTTAAAAGCTGCTCTGCCAAATCCCTAAATATTTACCCATCAGCCACCACTGGTCACAGACGCAGACTTCCATGGATGAAAACTCATCAGATATCCTTACGACGTGTGCGCTTCATGACATGCAAGCTTTTGCTGAATCAAATGTGTTTAAAGTCAGAAAAAGAGAGAGAGAGAGAGAGAGAGAGAGAGAGAGGTCACCAACACATGCTGACACAGAGGACAATACCGTCTGAAAAAACACCAGAGTCGGTCACTCTGACCCAGAGCCTGATTTCGAATGTGAACAAGTTTCTTTTCATGTGAATTGAATTTCATTTCGAATAAGTTTATTTTCATCTGAATGCTCCTTCTACATATGTACGAGAATGATGTACATAAGTCACGCATCCAAGTCTAAAGGAGCTCTTTTGTTAAGTGTGAAATAAAAAGATTCTGAGTGGTAAGAAGGTATTGTCTTAGTCTAACTGACAGCACTTTGATTTCCTGTGGCATAGAGAAGAGTGGTATGTCTGTATCCAGGAATGTTGTAGATTTGTTGAAATGTAGAGACGCATTTTTTTTTTTCAGTTTTGTACCTGTTCTCAAGAACACCGGGCCAGGAATTAAGAGATGGGGTTCTAAGTCTGGATTTGCTGCTGTGTGACCACGGGGAAGTCAGTTATCCTCTCTGAGCTCTGTTCCCTGATTCTAAAATAGGGATAATAATGCTACTTACCTCCTACAGCTGTGGAGCGAGGTTTAGCAGGTGCCTTAGGGAGGCAGGCTAAGTAAGAGCTGAGTCTAGGGCTACCTGAAGTCATTACTTAGACTCTTCTGAACCCCGATCTGTCAAATGAGCTCAGTCCTAGGTTTGCTGGGAAGATCCAATGAGCTAACACAGGTACACAGCCCCTGAAAACTGGACCGTGCTCTGCCCACAAGACAAGATTGTTAAGAGGGGCGCCTGGGTGACTCGGTCGGGTGAGCGTCCGACTTCGGCTCAGGTCACGATCTCGCGGTCCGTGAGTTCGAGCCCTGCATCAGGCTCTGTGCTGATGGCTCGGAGCCTGGAGCCTGCTTCAGATTGTGTGTCTCCCTCTCTCTCTTTGCCCCTCCCCCGCTTGCGCTCTCTCTCAAAGAGAAATAAAAAAAAAATTAAAAAAACAAGATTGTTAAGAATGGTCTAAAGGTTCTGAGCACATCAGGGTAGCAAAACCATGATGGGACACATTGCCCAAGGGAAAGAGCCAAAAAGGGAACCACGAAAAGACTGCATGAAGGCTCACGGCTCACTTCCACACATGGAAACATCTGTCAATCTGCGGTCAGACCCGCCGTCCCAGCCTGGCCGCTCGGTCACCTCAGAATGGAGAAGTGGCCATGGGAACGGCATCCTCGTCTGTGAGGGGCTGACGTAGGGGTTTGGACACAGGGTGGGGGACCGGGCGCCAGAAAACTGAACCGAAAACGTTCCCAGTGAGGCGGGCCCGCCCTGCTTCCCAGCTGTGCTGTCACCAGACCGTGTGGTCCGTGGATAAGGAACATGGCCTTCCCAGCCGGAAGAAGCTGGGCTCAAATCCCTGCTCTGTGCGGATTCTCCAGCTGGGAAACGGGGATGGAGCATAGCTACTTTCAGGGTTATTGGGAGGATTAAGGTAGAACACGTATGCAGAGCACCTGGCGGGCCTGGCACGCTGGAGGAGCCTCAGAGAAGGCCTCTGCAGCATGGCGCCACACAAGCCCATCGGTCCCCGTGCCCTCGATGGATCAGGTGGGACAAACACGGACATCCACGTTCACCGTTATGTGGTTAGCGCCGAACAGAGAAGAAAGTATGAGGCGCCATAGAAGGGTGCAGGGTGTGCCTGCAGCTTCCCAGGAGAGCTGAACCTCACCAGATGGGTAAAGTTAGCCAAGCAGTAGAGGGCGGGAAGGTCATTCCCGGCAGATAAGATAGCGTGAGCACAGCCAGGAGGCACGAGGCGGCCAAGCGTCCCACACAAAGGCCTCATGCTCCAGAGACAGATCCCTTGGTTTAGGCGGGGAGCCACAGGGACACCAACATTTCTTCCTCATTCTGAGCCAACGCTCCTACTCGGCTGGCAATGAAATGGGCTGTCGCTGCCACCTCCAGAGTTAGAGAGTGAGCTCCCCAGCACCTGAAGCATGTAAGTACAAGGTGTCACTGGGCCAGTCCCGGGCCTCTAAGTTCAAACGCATTCCTCCCTGTGTTGCAGGGGGGGCTGATGTCTGTGGGCTGCGTGTGTCCCCGGTCCCCTGGCCAGTGGGTTTCCAGCTGGGTTCTGGCCCGGCGAGGCACAGTCTGGGGGGATGGGAGAGGGGGCTAAAGAGAGAAGCTGGAATCGTTCTCCTCAAGTGAGGTCACCAGCAGCAGCTCTTCCGTGTTCCAGCTCCCACCCAACCGGGTCCCAGCTGGCACCAGGCAGCCCGGGGCTCTGGGCTCCACTCACCCCACCACCTGCCCTGGCCCCTCCGTCCCCAGGGCGGGGGCAGTTTTCCACACTGGCTAATCTCTGGGTTGACTCACCATCCCCTCTTTGGCTCTAAGCTCTTCCATAACCTGGGTAACTAACTCCCTATATTAAGTCTCTCCGTCTGAAATACCCAGACTGCTTCTGTTTCTTGGTTGGACCCCGAGTGACAAGACCCTCCTGCAGTCCTGTGACAGGACTGCAAGTCACAGATAGGAGGCTGGTCCAGAAGGTCCTCTGAGACTCTCCCCCAGGCATCCACGGGCCACAGGCAGGCCAGCCCCACCCGGACAAGTCCTGGAACAGAAACTATACCCCCAAACCCCAACCCCAACCACCAGGAAAGTCCAATAGCCCTTCCATGGTTACCCAGAGCAGAGACGGCCCGGTTCCAGACCACAGGGAAGAAATGCACAGGGAGCTAGGGAGGTGTCCTCTCTCCACAGCTTTAGAGTGGGGCCCACTTGCAAGCCGGGAAACTGGGCCAGCATCCTGTTGGAGGGTGAGGAAACTGAGGCTCAGAGAGGGAAGGGGACTTTTTTAGAATTCCCAACCAGAAAGCAGCAGAGCGGGGGCTGGAACCCGGAGGTCCCGGCTCCTGGCCAGTGCTCTTTCCCCTCCCGAGTTATCCTGTCCCTGACCCGCCTCCCGGGAGACAGGGACTCTCAGGTCCACCGGCGACACTGTGCATCAGCTTGATTGCAGTCGGGTGCCGCCGTGGCCCAGCCCGCCCGCTTCCGGGGCACCGCCATTTAGGAATGTTTCCGGCACAGGCCTAAGGACGTGCGGTGGGATGACTGTAGCCTTGTCTAAAAGTGAAAGGCTAAGGATGACCTGAGTGTCATCAGCAGGGGATCGGTCCCAAGTGCGGCGTGTCCACACCTTGCGCTCCTGGGTGACCGTTAGACCACACGTGGTGTGGTCTAACCACCTGCTGTGTTTTCACGACGGAGCCCACGTTAAGGAGCGCAGAGAGAACTCTGAGCAGGGGTCAGTATTGGGGCGGAGCAGGGGTCTGGACCCAGAAATAACTCACTTTTCACTGTAAACCCCTTATGATACTTACGTGGCCGCCACGGCCGCACCATTGTTCTAAGAACAGTTAATAAAGTTTTTAATATTTCACTTAAGGGGCACCTGGGTGGCTCAGTCGTTAAGCATCTGACTTCAGTTCAGATCATGATTTCACAGCTCGTGCGTTCGAGTCCCATATCAGGTGAGCTTGAGCCCTGCTTCGGGTTAAAACATAAGCCCTAGATGAGCCCCACTTCTTTCTCTCTCCCTCTCTTCCCTTTGTGGGATTCTCTCTCTTTGCCCCTCACTCACTTGCACCCTCTCTCTCTCTCTCTGTCTCAAAAAAAAAAAAAAAAAAAAAAGACCTAAAACCATAAAACTCCTAGAAAAAAAACATAGAAGGTAAGCTCCTGGACATTAGTCTTGGTGATAATATTTTGGATTTGATGCCCTACTCAAAAGAAACAAAGGCAATAATAAACAAGTGAGACCACATCAAACTAAAAAGCTTCTGTAGAGCAAAAGAAACCACCAATGAAATGAAAAGACAACCTACTGAATGGGAGAAAATATTTGCAAATCTTACATCTGATAAGAGATTAATGGCAAAAATATATAAGGAACTCCTACAGCTCAACAGCGAAACAAACAATCTGATTTTATAAATGAGCAGCGGACCCGAAGAGACATTTTCCCAAAGAAGACATCCAGATGGCCAACAGACACATGAAAGGGTGCTTGACATCGCTTATAGTCAGGGAAGTGCAAATCAAGACCACAGTGAGATGTCACTTTACCCTGTCAGAATGGCTAGTATGAAAAAGACCAGAAATAACAAGCGTCAGTGAGGATGTGGAGAAAAAGGAACCCTCGTGCACTGTCGCTGGGAATGTAAACCGGTGCAGCCACTGTGGAAAACAGGATGGAGGGTCCTCAAAAAATTAAAAAGACACCTACCACACAATCCAGTCATTCCACTTCCGACTATTTATCTGGAGAAAATGAAAACACTAGTTTAAAAAGATCTGTTACTCCCCATGTTCATTGCCGCACTATATACAATCGCCAAGATATGGAAACTAAGCTGAGCATCCATCGATGGATGAATGAATAAAGAAGGGCGGGGGGGCGCCTGGGTGGCTCAGTCGGTTGAGCGACCGACTTCGGCTCAGGTCATGATCTCGCGGTTTGTGGGTTCGAGCCCCGCGTCGGGCTCTGTGCTGACGGCTCGGAGCCTGGAGCCTGCTTGGGATTCTGTGTCTCCCTCTCTTTCTGCCCCTCCCCTACTCGTGCTCTGTCTCTGTCTCGGAAATAAACATTAAAAAAAAAAAAAGAAGAAGAAGATGGGGTAATATCTACAAGGGAATATTTTTCAACCATAAAAAGAAGGAACTCTTGTCGTTTGCTACAACAAGGATGCACCTTGAGGGCGTTAGGTTAAGTGAAATAAACCAGACAGGAAAAGACAAACATTGTATGATCTCTCTTATGCCTGGAGTCTGAAACCAACAACAAAAACAAAAACAACCAGGCTCCTACACACAGAGAACAGACTGGCGGTGCCAGAGGTTGGGGGTGGGGAGGTGGGTGAAAGGGGTGAAGGGGGCTCACAAGTCACAAACTTGCAGTTTGATAATAAAATAGGGATGTGACGTACAGTCTGATGGCTGCAGTTCATAGTTCTGTATTGCTTATTTGAAAGTCGCTAAGAGGCTAGATTGCAAAAGCTCTCATCACGAGAAAAGCGACGTCACTGTGTGTGGTGACAGGTGCTAAGCAGACCTACTGTGGTGCTCATCCTGCGGTCGATACAGATAGCAAATCATTACGTTGCACACCTGAAACTCACATACTGTGGTATGTCAATTACGCCCCATTTAAAAAAAAAAAAAAAAAAAGGTTAAAAAAGAAAGACCTGCCAACAGACCAACCTAAGATGGAATAAACGGCCTTGGGAGTGAGCATCCTGTCATTGGGGGAGATCAAGCTGGTGCTGGGCACTGGCCCACAGGACACTGTAGAGGTGACTCAATTGCAGGACAGTAGGTTGATTCTTTGATGTTCAGAGTCCCTTCCACCCCGAGAGTCACTGAAGGAGCCAGTCCTAGAACAGCCCCGTTCGCCGACTCTGGGCCCAGTGCTGTATGAAGGGTCCTATCAACTCTAGAGCCTTAAACCTCATGGCAAAGCTGAGGGAGGGGCACTACCGCTCCCCTGTTCTACAGACAAGGAAAGGGCTGGGGGGGGGGGGACAGGGGAGGGCCAGGCCCCCCCAAGAGTCCACACCTGCAGGGAAGGCATGGCACCCACTGCCCTCCTGAGCCACAGAGGCCCCAGTCAGCAAAGCCCAGCTCTCACTCACTTCCCCTCCCCAAGAGGTCCCCTTCACCAGTTGGTCTGGTTCTGTGTCCTCATAAAGGGTGTTATTGCCTTAAATTGGCACAAATGTATTGTGCTGAATTTTTTAGTATTCTCTTTTACTTTAAATTTGAAAAAAAAAGGGGCGGGGGAGCCCAGGGTGACTCAGTCAGTTAAGCGTCCGACTTCAGCTCAGGTCACAATCTCACGGTTCATGAGTTCGGGCCCCGAGTCAGGCTCTGTGCTGACAGCTCGGAGCCTGGAGCCTGCTTCGGATTCTGTGTCTCCCTCTTTCCCTGCCCCTCTTCTGCTTATGCTCTGTCTCTCTCTCTCTCTCTCTCTCTCTCTCAAAAATGAATAAACATTTTAAAAAAGTAATAAATTTGAAAAAAGTTAAGCCTTCAAAAAAATGACAAGAAAAACACACTAAAGGGGTCGCTTTCACCTAGATTCAGCCATTATTAACATCTGGCTACGTGCGTTCTCTCTCCACATATCTATATACTTTCTTTGTGTTGACCCACAGCAAAGTATGCTGTGCACATCAGGACGCGTCATCCCTAAATGTCCCGGGTGCCTCTGGAGAAGAAGGACGTTGTCTTACACAACCCGGGACAATGATCACATCCAGGAGAGTTCACACCGTTCCCTGACATATAGACCACATTCCTTCACCAGCCGGCCCAGAGCTGTCCTTTCTGTCATTTTTCTACGTGCACGTTTCCAGTATGTGGGTTCTTGTCCCCATTCCCGCTTCTTCCACTCAGCCCACGACGTGGGATCCCTGCGTGTTCCTGCGGGCACACGCTCCCCTCCCCGCTCCCCAGTGCGGACACCTCCCACAGACAGGGCTGGACACCGTCCTTCCTCCCTGTCCCCTAGCCCAGCGCTGCTCACACTTTGCTCCCAAACTACCCGGCGCTCTTGGGAGATGACAGAGTCCGATTCAGCAGGATGCCGGGAAATCTGCATTCCTGACCCCCTCCCGGGAGTTGCTGGCGTTACAAGTCCACACGTGGAGCAGTGAGGCCCCTGAGCGAGAAGTGGGGTGCACTTTTGTGGAGGGTGAGAGGTGAGGGCTGGACCCGGGGGCACAACCGCCGCGTCTTGGAGTTTGTGGACTTCACCATCACAGGGCACGGCCACTCTGAGCTCCACGATGACTGTCCTTTGTCTGGGTCGCCACGAAGGCCCAGGCGTGGCTGCCTCCCTCGCCCACCCCTCCCCCCCAGAGTCCCCTTCCTCCCCACACTGTGACCTAGGCGGGCAGCTGAAGCTGCACTGCCTGTGGCCAACACGAATCTCTCTGCCCCCCAGCCATGCTCACAACTGAAGCCTGTCCCGCCCTCTGGGCAAGCCCCAGAAGCCTCTCCGAGAGAGAGGCCTCCGGTCTGTGAACGCATGTGCCCGGAGCTGAACATGAGTTGTCACCACAGTCACAGACCTCGGCCAGCCCTGCCTTTAGCTCCTCTGCAAAACAGAGGCACAGAGAGGTTGTGCGACTTGCCCAATGCTACACAGCCAGAGAGATGGAAAGGCTGATACTCACTCCAGCCAGGAACCATAAGGACAAAGCCGACCGCCAGGGGAGATTAAAAGTGAAAACACCTTCAATCAAACCAATTGCAGTGGGGAGAAAATGACCTTCCTGGAAAGACCCATCTTGCTAAGGCTCATGATCAGTGAATGCATGGACACTGGGCATTTGGGGGTTTGGAGCGTGTGGGAGACTCTGGGTTGACCAGGCCAAGCCCTGCCTGTAAGGATGCTGGGGCCATTCTGGAAATATGCCCCTGAGCCTCCTGGGGGGCCAGCTCCAGGCACCTGCTTAGCCCGCCCACACCTCCCTGAACCTGTGGACCTCGGGGCTCCTCTCGCCCCTTGCTGCCCCCTGCTTTCTGCCCACGCCCTGCCCCTGCCCCCTCAACTTCCGGCCAGGGCCAGAGGCACCAGGGGGTCTGGAAGGTGTGTCTTCCCCCCCCCCCCCCCAGTAGCCCTGCCTCAGGACCCCTCCTGCTTTCTTGCCCCCGCCCCCATCCAGGCTGGGAAACCTCTCTCTGTCTCAATAAAAGGACACACGTCCTCCAGCACATGCCCACCTCCTGAGATCCTGTACGCGGCCACCACCCCATGGACGCTTCACCAGGGTGGGGACCAGGAGTCACAGCAGCAGCCCTGGGAAAGCCACCCGCCATCTTCCCCATGTCTCCATACCTCGTGCCCTGCGGACCCCAGACCTGCCTCCCACCCCTGCTCCGCTCCAGCCACCCCGGCCGGCCTCCCTTCGTGCCTCACCTCTTCGTGCCAGCTCTTCCCCTCCTCGGGGCTGTCCCTCTACGACACCTCCCCTAAAGAGCTTCAGCAACCAACCTCTCAGCCTCTGTCCGGATGTCACCTTTCCAGAAAGGACTCCTCCGAGGTGGCACCGTGTCGCTGGCCCTCATGGGTCCCCCACTGCCTCGCCCTCCAAACCGTCCCCCTGGTTTCCTGGTTGATCGTCCGGCTGTGACCCCTAGAAGGTCACCTCCAGGGACCAGGACCTTGTCGGCGTGCTGCTATTTCCCCAGACCCCAGAGAAGGGTACGTACGTTATAAAATGCTCATTTCAGGAACGAATAAGCAGCACTTTACAGTTTACCCGGTGTTTTTGTGTCCACAACATGCTCAATCCACCCAAACCTGTACGGTAGGTAGTTTCTTGACTTTTTCAAAGAGGAGCAAATAGGGCTTAGCCCCTCCTGGGCCATTCACTTCTCAGACTCTGGCTTCCTCATCTGCGAAATGGGCACCATAATAATCCTCACGGCCTGCTATGGAGCCAGCGTTCGATACATGGAGACTATTGTTAATGTTATTTTACTTAGACACGTGTACTTTCGATACAAAAGCAGATCCTCGGAACACTTCTGTTACCAAAAATTTGAAACACTGCAGATGAAGCTGAAGAAGCTCCTGGAACCACTGTTGGTTGGGGAACCTCCCTGTTCTTTCTCCTCCTCTGGAGAAATAAAGGAGTGGGGGAAATAAAGGAGCTAATCAGGGCTAAACTGATTAGCATCGTCACCCTGTGTCCCTCGGTCCTCACGTGAGGGCCACTTAGCGCCCTGTCCCAGAGAGGTCCCATGCTTTCTCGTCCACAGACCGTGTTCCCTCCCACCTGCCGCTCGACCTTCACAGGTCGGTGACTCGAGCCGGGCAGGCGATATCCCCATTTTGCAGAGGGATAAACCGAAGCCCCAAAGAGTAGAGACAGCCTCCCAAGCTCATGCAGGAGGAAGGAGAGGGACCGCCTCCCAAAGCGGGGTCTGCCAACTTTGGGGTGGCTGAAGCCACGTCTTCTGAGACCAACTGCCCCCTTGGGAACAGACTGCTACGCTCAGCTTCTTCATTCATTCATTGCCTCATGCATTCATTCAAGCTTTGCCAAGGATGAACAGACCTTCCAACAGTGGCCTCCAGCCATTTATATGCCAGAAAGGGGGGGGACGAGAGCCGTGCAGCGCTTTAGGACGGTGCCAGTCGCCTGGTTCCTGCCCTGAGGGAGATTCGGACGAAGAGGAGAAAATCTTCACGTCTATACTGTCGATAGTTCTAGTTAGAGGCGAGAGCACATTTCCTTTGCGACCGTAAAGAAAAATCCCACCGCCGGAGGGAGCCCACAGGCAGAGGAAAGGCAGGACGAAGCCAGATGAGGAATTGGGGGGGGGGGGGGGGGGGCTTTGCGAGACTCCCAGCACCGGCTCCCAGGCTCTCACGTCGGGAAAGGGGAAACCAGGGCGAGCGTGGAGCTGTCAGCAGCGCTCAGGCCCCATTAAAACGTCCCCCAAACCCCAAGGTCATTTCCTCCCGCACAGTGGATGTATTTATT
The DNA here is from genome assembly GCF_046562875.1 of Panthera onca. Taxonomy (NCBI): domain Eukaryota; kingdom Metazoa; phylum Chordata; class Mammalia; order Carnivora; family Felidae; genus Panthera; species Panthera onca. The sequence goes on from NC_138346.1 coordinate 203,023,283, forward strand.
TTCCATATCTGGCCAAACGCAGGGGAGAAACCCAGGCTGCGTAGCAAAGGGGCCGGGAGAGAGAGGGGAGAAAAGAAAACAACGCGAAGTGGAGTTTTACGAGAGGCACTAAGTCCCCTCACACGATGAATCACACGGGCCGCTAACGAGGGCGACTCCGGAAAGTCTAGGGGACCGAGTCAGGGGAGAGGCAGGCAGTCCGAGAAAGGTGGGTGGAACTGCACGGGCGCCCGGCACGCACACAGAAAGAGAGCTGCGCTGGGGGACGAAGGTCTCGAGGGAAGAAAGCAAACCCAACAAGGTAGAGCTCTGCAACCATCCCAAGAAGAGTCCCTTCACTCAGAACCTTCCACGGCCTTGCCCGGGCAGCGAAGGAGAGCCTGCCATTGCCCGGTGGATGCTCGGCTGGGGTCCCGCAGACCACCCAGAGTCATGGTCCCCTGCAGGGGGGCCCGGGTCTCTCTTCCTGTCCCCCCGCCCCCTGCTCCCTCCACAGGCATGGGGGCTGGGCCTGGTACAAGACATAGCCTCTCTCCGTCTCTCTCACACACACCTGCACCCACTCACACCCATTACACACACACACACACGACTTTAATTTCTTTTTCTCTGGGTGGGTGGAGGGAGCTTCTTGACCAACCAGCTACACCATCAGAAGGCCCTCTGTGTTCTCCAAACCTGCCAGCTCCCCCCCCCCCCCCACCCCCAGGCTGCAGAACGAGACCGTTTTTCCCCCACGTAGAGCTGTGGGAGGGCCCAGTGATGCTCGTAAGCACTTAGCGCTATGCCTGATACAGTCCCGGTACATGGGAGGCATTATTTTTCTTTTTATCATTAGCAGTGACCTTGGGAGGGCCCGGGGACAAGGGGTGGGAGGGGGAAGGGAATGAGCGAGCCGGGGCAGCAGTGGTCAGGAGGCAGCCGAGGGTGAGGGTCTGCTAGCCGGTGAGGCCTCACGCAGTTGAGGGAGCCGGTGTGAGGCCCGAGGTCACTGGCCGTCAGAAAAGGAGCCTGGAGGTGCACGGGGGCAAGGAGTCTGCTGCCGAGCACGGGGGAGGGAAGATACGGGTTCTGGCACCAAGAAGAGGGACGGAGGGTGGCCTGGAAAGACGCCAGGTGTCCTCGGTTGTGCCTCGCCTCCAACTGTGTGACTGTGACCCACCCCTGACTACTCCAAGCCTCAGCGCCCTCCCTGGGAGTCTGGGGCCCCATCTCCCCACGGACCCACGGCTCGATCTGACGCCACCCACTGTGCCCTCCAGCAGCGGGCGCTCCCTTCGCCCACGGCCACCCCCTCCTCACCTCGGAGCCCCCACACCCGGGGGCAACAGTCAAGAATGTCTGCCAAGTGCCTCTCCCTCCAAACAAACAAACAAACCAGAAGGAGTCACAGCCTAAGTGTCTTTTCGGTCCGCTGCCTGATGTCCCTGAAGCCCTGCCTGATTTCTTTCAGGCCCGGTTATGCAAAACATGACCCTCTCTAGCAACTGAGAGACGGCCCTGAGTTCTGACCTGGGCCTCGGCGAGACGTTTGTCCCGGACGAAGGTAGTCTGGCAAGTCCCCCAGCCCTTCTGAGCACCTGTCCAAGCTGCGGAGCCTCTTGGTGACTTCGTCAAAGCTAACCGTCGGCTCTGCCAGAAGGGAGGGCCGGGCTGAGCCCGCGGAACGCAGAACGTGAGCCAACGTCCGCGCAGGGGTGTGGTAAACTGCCCGTGGTCTGAAGGACGGCCTCGGGGAGCGGGGGGTGCTCAGAATCTGCTCCCGGACCGGACCTCGCTCCCCTTACTTCTTTAGGAAACTGGAGCCACAGGCTTCAGGATCCCGCCCTGCAGCCCCTCCAGGCCCGAGCTGACGGTCACGGCCGGGGTAGGGCCACTCCGCTGGCTGCCAGGGATTGACAAGGCCTGTGTGGCCTGAGTCACAGATTCCTGATGCCTTCCTGACCCCCACCCCCTCCCCCCCATCAGCCTCTAGGTGACTCGACTTCTGCTCGGGGACTTAGGCTGGCAAGCAGCCCCCGACAGTGACAGTGGCTGAAAGAGGACCGGGGTCCTGGATTTCCACGGACTCCCGCCATCCAGGGGGTCTTAACGGGGCAGGCTGGGGGCACAGCAGGGTCACCCCAGACTAGGGTGGAGGGACCTGTTCATTGCAAATCTGACTGCCCGTCTCCCACTCAGACCTGCTACACGGAATCCCCACTGCCCTGGCAGCCCCAGAATTAGGCTCTTGGGCCCCTAACAACTGCAGCGTGGGGCACAATTCTTAAGGGTCCATCCCAAGAGCCAGAAGACCCTCGGCGGACCCCTGACTCTGCCACTTACGAGCTTTATAAACTTGAGCGAATAACCGAACCTCTCTGAGCCTGTCTTCTCATCCCTAGAATGAGGATAAAACTGGCACCTCCTCCACAGGGGACATGAAGAAACGATGAGAGAATTCTGTACAACACTCGGTGCAGGGCTCGGCACAGAGTAAATGCCCCATAAACGCCAGCTATCCTTACCGCTCTGACGTGTGGCCCGCTATTAACCACCGCCCTGCCTGCTCTCAGGCTACAGTATCTCTCTGCCCTGCCTCACTAGCCAAATTATACCTCTGCCGGTCAGGGTTGCCACATGAGGTTGCATAGGTTGTGCACTGCACAAAGTGCTGTCGCCGGAACCGGGGCTGAAATCCAACCTGACTCTGCTGCTAAGCCAGGCGCAGCGGCATATGAGCTGTGGCCACAAGGGACGCATTTTCCGATCTGCCCAAAAGCCCCACACAGGCAGCAGCAGGTGCTGTAGACCCCTGACTTAGCTTACCCCAGCCACTGCTGGGCACGGGACCCTGATCAGTGTCTACCAAGTACTGCCACTCCAGCCTCGCCTCAGCCACCGGGAGAGGGTGGTGGCCGATGTCTGTCTGCCTGTCCCCAGCCCCACCCTGCGGGCTGCAGGAACTTTGATGTCTCTAGCTGACAGGCCCAAGCAGGAGGAGAACAGTGATCCACTGTTTTGTAAAAGTGTATGTACAGATGTATATATATTTGGAGGACAACTTGGGAAATTTGAAAATCAATTTATTATTATATGAGATTAGAACATGGTAGTTAATTTTAGGCATCGCGCTGGGTAGGAGAACGTCCGTATTCTTAGGAGATGAGGGCTGGATTATTTAGGGACGATGTGCCATGACGTTGACAACTCAGTCCAGGGGCGCCTGGGTGGCTCAGTCAGTTAAGCGTCCGACTCTTGGTTTCAGCTCAGGTCATGATCTCCCAGTCTGTGAGTTCGAGCCCTCCGTCGGGTTCTGTGCTGATAGCGAGGAGCCTGCTTGGGATTCTCTCTTTCCCTCTCTCTCTCTGCCCCTCCCCTGCTCACTCTTTCTGTCTCTCTCTGAAAAAGAAATAAACTTAAAAAAAAATTAGAAAAAAAAAAAAAAGAAGAAGAAAGAAACGCCTGGGCCCCAAAACATAGATCCAGATGTGCCTATAACTATAGAGAAATATAGATACGGAGAAATGATACAGATCAGCAAACCAAGTATGGCCAAGTGTCAACAGCGATTACATCCCGATGGGGGGTATAGAGATGTCTGTGGGACCGTCCTTGCACGTTCTCTGTACCTTTGACAGTTCTCATAATAAACACATTTCACTAATAACTCCTGTAAAGGAAATGGTGAGAAAGGGGCCCCAGGGTCAGCCGAGTTCTGTCTGGCGTCCCCCGCCCCCACCCGCACGGTGGTCTTCCTTTCCGGGAGAGAACCTCCTGGACAGGCCCTTGCCTCCTTTGGGCGTGTGGGAGGCACCCTCCCAGGGCGACGCGTTGGAGCCACTCAGAAGCCAGCGCCGAGAAGGGCGGACCATCACCGTCTCTGACCCCCAGAGGAGCTCAGATGCGCAGCTCGGGACACCCGCACCCCCGCACCCTCAGGATCCTCCTCTTGGAGTAAGAGACTCTAGAGAAGGATGTTCCCTGTTGCATTTTGCATAGTCAAAAAAAAAAAAAGGAAATCGCGTAACCGTCCACGAGTAGCGGATCAGAGGCATATAAACTGAACAGCTGCGTACCTGGGGTCACGGACGCGTCTATGACATTCGGGTGAAAAAGCAAGTTGACGAGCAACACGTATGATCTGTTGCTCTTAAAAGAAAACTCTAGGGGCGCCTGGGTGGCTCAGTCGGTTGAGCGTCCAACTTCGGCTCAGGTCATGATCTCGCGGTCCGTGAGTTCGAGCCCCGCGTCGGGCTCTGTGCTGACAGCTCAGAGCCTGGAGCCTGTTTCAGATTCTGTGTCTCCCTCTCTCTCTGACCCTCCCCCGTTCATGCTCTGTCTCTCTCTGTCTCAAAAATAAATAAACGTTAAAAAAAAAATTAAAAAAAAAAAAAGAAAACTCTAGATATATATGATCACTGTGTACGTCTAGAGAATGATCTGGAGGGTGGCCCACTGAACTGTTCGCGGTGGTTACTTCTGGAGAGTGAGAGTAGGTAAAGGAAGAGAAACTTTCACTTTCGGGTCAAACACATCTGCATTTTTGGGATCTGTTCACAATTCTAAAGAGCACATCTCAGGGCACTTAGAGCTTTTCGAGAAGCATAACAACAATGTCCAGCACTCACGGGCACCTACTCCGCCTCATGCACTGTTCTAAGGGCTTCATGCCTATTAACCCACTTAACCCGCACACATTATTCTTACCATCTTTCCAATTTAGAGACCAGGGAGGCACAGAGCAGTTAAGCAACCTGCCCAAGGTCACACAGCCAGTAAGTAGGGGAGCTGGGACTTGAACCTGAGCAGTCGCTTTCTACGAGCAGTGCCACAAGCCGACTATATACCCCTCGGAGGCGTATCTTCATGCGTTGTTTGTAACCCTCGCAAAGCTCTCAGGGGGCCTCCTTGCCCGACTCCGGTAGTCCAAGAGTAGCCGAGGAGGCTGACCCACGAGGGCCCCGGCACTAACACCATCTGAGGGTGGTCGGAGGTTCGTCCTCTTCTAAGAGGGAGGCAGTGAGGGCACCAGAGGAGTAAAGAGGATGCACTCGGTGTAAAACCCTGCGATCTCCGAAGCCGTCTCTGGTGCCACACAATATTCGTCTTGAAAACCAAGGCCCTGCTGCTCCTTTGACAGATGAGGAAACTGAGGCTCAGAGCCAGGAAGAGCCCAAAGTCGGGATGAGTTTTGGCCAGGGCCTTTTAGGGGAAGGGGGGAGAATAAAGACCAATCCCGTCCTCCAGGGGCTCCTGGTCTTGCTCTCCGTGGATGGTGAGGACCTAGTCTTGAGTCCCGTGGGCCTCACCTGGGCGGCAAAAGGTGAGCCGCCTCCAGGAAGGCAGGTGGAACCCGATGGCTCCCGCCCCCCGCCCCCCCATCCTCAGCGTCGTCGGGGCCTGGACAGAGGTGTCACAGTGCCCCAGAGCCACACCTTAGAATTCTGAGAATAAGAAGTGACCCAACACCCCGGAGGAGACACGCCCAGATGTTAGCAGGGGCAGATCTGGGGCGTGAAATTGCGGGTAATGTTTATTTCCTTCTTTGTACTTTCCCACGGTTTCCAAATTTTTATTTGGTGACCGTGTATCACTGTTATCATTCGAAAAAGAATGCTGTACTTCCTCTCTCTCTCTCTCTCTCTCTCTCCAGGAGAAACCGAGGACAAATCACAGCACGTACTTCCATGTGTGACCCTTGCTAGAGAACCAGCATTTCTGAGATGGCCCACTCTGCAGGGTGCCGGGACTGCTACGTCCCTTTAATGTCCACAACCACCCTGGGAGTCGGCTGTCAGGACCCCCATTTGACAGGTGGATATACCGAGGCCCATGATGGTCCACGACGCATTTCACAACCCAGGTGCCTCTCCGGGCATCGTTGTACCGTAACGCACAACGGTGACCGATGGCTAGCATTTGCCATTCCCTTGATGACGGAAGAACATTTTGTGTTCCGCATGCGCTGTTTTGTCTGGCGGCACGCACACCTAATGTAGATAAAGCTACAGCGGACTCAGGCTCCCCTTTGGCTGCCAGCAGCCCTGAAAACTGGAGCCACCCTTTCGGAAGCAATAGATGACGACGGGTAAAGAGCTCTAAGCACGTTAAGGTCCTCTGACTCGGGAGTTCCTTTCCCAGGGACGGGTTTCTAAAAGGGCTTCAGCAGGAAGAGGAACCTGGGCGCATAAAGAGCTTTGTGTCCATATTAACGGCAATAAGCAAACCACTTACAGCACAACGATGTGACAGAAGACGCCATAGGACCTGACCTTCTGCAGGGGCCAAATAGAGTAGCCATAGGTGGCAGCAAACCCCCCAAAAGGCCCCACAAGTGCCTCCTCGTCATCACTTGCGAAGTCCCCTCTCCCACCGAGCAGGGCTGACGTGGTAATGGACAGGATATTGTGGGAGTGACCACAGGTGGCTTTCAGGGAGAGGCCGTGAAACACGTTGCAGTTTCAACCTCAGTCTCGTGATCGATCACTCACTCTGGGGGGAAGCCGGGCATCGCGTCATGAAGAAACCCAAGCCCCGGTCGAGCCCTCAGACGACACAGCTGCCTGCCGGATACCTCAGGACCGCCCAGCTAAGCGGTCCCAAAATTCTTAGCCTGCAGAAACGACGAGAGAGGAAGTGTTGCTGCTGGGTGTCCGTGAAGCTCGAGAGATCCTGGCCAGGCAAAGGATATCAGATCTCATTGTCTTCTCAGCCCTTGACCTTTCCCCGAAACCCTTCCATGGAATGGTTTGATCACGGAAAAATAAAAATAAAAATAAAAATAAAAATAAAAATAAAAATGAGTAAGTATAGGTTGTCACTTGACGTCACTAGGTTTTGAGATAACTTGTCCCACAACAGTGAAAAAACAATACCCCATGCAGGGAGCCAGAGGGGCTTGGTCGGTTAAGCGTCCGACTTCGGCTCAGGTCATGATCTCACGGTTCATGAGTTTGAGTCTGCATTGGGCTCTGCGCTGACAGCGTGGAGGCTGCTTTGGATCCTCTGTCTCCCTCTCTCTCTGCCCCTCCCCAGCTTGTGCTCTCTCTCTCTCTCTCAAAAATAAATAAACATTTAAAAAATTTTTTAAAGCAACAATGCCCCATGCAGTGGAATACCAGGCAGCGATGAACGTGAACCAGTCGGCTGCAAACAACAATATGGGTGAATTTCACAATGTTGAGCAAAAGAAGCCAGATAGCAGAGGACATTCTTTGTGATTTCATTGATACGAAGGTCAAAAACATTCAAAAACGGGGCACCTGGCTGGCTCAGTCAGTGGAGTATGCGACTCGATCTCGGGGTCGTGAGTTTGATTCCCCAAGTCGGGTATAGAGATTACTTAAAAATAAATAAATAAAACTTAAAAAAAAAAAAAGTCAAAATTAATCTATGCTATCAGAGTAGTGGTTCTCTTTGAGAGAGGGAGGGAGGTTAGTGACTGGGGCTGGTCAGGAGGGGGTCCCCAGGTGCTGAAAGCAGTCTACTTCTCCATCTGGGGTGGCTTTTTAGTTCAGATTGTAAGTGTGGTTAGTTTGCAAAATTTCATCAGGCTGTCCATTCGTGATTTGTGTACTAGTCTGTATGTACCCTATATTTCAATACAAAAATTTTTTTTTAATTTTTTTTAATGTTTATTTTTGAGAGAGAGACAGAGTGCGAGTCCGGGAGGGGCAGAGAGAGAGGGAAACCCAGAATCTGAAGCAGGCTCCAGGCTCTGAGCTGTCAGCACAGAGCCTGACACGGGGCTCGAACCCATGAACCGTGAGGCCATGACCTGAGCTGAAGTCAAACACTTAACTTATTGGGGCACCTGGGTGGCTCAGTTGGTTGAGCGACCGACTTCGGCTCAGGTCATGATCTCACAGTTCGTGGGTTCGAGCCCCACGTCAGGCTGTGTGCTGACAGCTCGGAGCCTGGATCCTGCTTCCGATTCTGGGTCTCCCTGTCTCTCTGCCCCTCCCCTGCTCATGCTCACTCACTCTCTCTCTCTCTCTCAAAAATAAAGAAACATTAAAAAAAAATTAAAAAAACAAAAGAAAACACCACTTAACTTATTGAGCCACCCAGGTGCCTCAATACAAAAATGTTTTAAAGTGATCATTTTAGGGGTGCTGGGTGGCTCAGTCGGTTGAGCATCCAACTTCGGCTCAGGTCATGATCTCGCAGTCCATGAGTTCAAGCCTTGCGTCGGGCTCTGTGCTGACAGCTCAGGGCCTGGAACCTGCTTTCGATTCTGTGTCTCCCTCTCTCTCTGCCCCTCCTCCACTTGTGCTCTCTCTGTGTCTCTCAAAAATAAATAAATGTAAAAATTAAAAAGTAAAAAATAAAATAAAATGATCATTTTACATGCAATGGAGAGGGCCGCCTGGGTGGCTCAGTCCGCTGAGCGTCCTACTTCAGCTCAAGTTATGATCTCACAGTTCGTGAGTTCGAGCCCCGCGTCGGACAATGTGCTGGCAGCATGGAGCTTGCTTGGGGTTCCCTTTCTCTCTCCCTCTCTCTCTCTGCCCCTCCCCCACTCGCACAGTTTCTGTCTCTCTCAAAATAAATACATAAACCTGAAATGCACTGTATAAAATCTAGACACCTATGAGCAGGCTCTATTCACGGTTCGTGGGTTCGAGCCCCGTGTCAGGCTCTGTGCTGACAGCTCAGAGCCTGGAGCCTGCTTCAGATTCTGGGTTTCCCTCTCTCTCTGCCCCTCCCGGACTCGCACTCTGTCTCTCTCTCAAAAATAAACATTAAAAAAAATTTAAAAAAAATTTTTGTATTGAAATATAGGGTACATACAGACTAGCACACAAATCACGAATGGACAGCCTGATGAAATTTTGCAAACTAACCACACTTATAATCTGAGAAAAGGGCAGAACCCTAGGAGAGCCAGTTATCTTCATCCCGCAGCACGCACATGCCTCGGAAGGCAGGGTGGAAAGGAAAGGAAACGTTTGTGTTGGGAAGCAGGGACCCTGGGCCATCGTTAAATGTTCAACTATTTCATTTAAGAATGCACTATACTGTGGTGTCAAAGGAATGAACTACAAGGCCAAGTGGTAAAACGTTTCCGCAGGGTGTCTAAGCAGACACTAAAATACAATCCTCTAAGGAGTAAGCTTTCCAGTCACCAAAAATCCGGCCACCCAGAAGAGCTCCTTCCCAGAGATTTTACAAATCGTTCGAGCGCGGTCTCTCTAAGCAGAATCGGTTATTACAACTACCGTTTTAATGAAAGGCAGAAAAGCGGAGGCCTACTCGCAAGGTTCGTGGCCCAGCGGGGATTGGCGGGGAGTCTCGCCAAGAGGAGAGAGAAGGAGAGAGAAGGAGCGGGAAGGAGTCGACGACACGCTGGGCAAACAGAACAGGAAGTATCACTTTGCCGTGAAGTAAGGAAATAACTGCCCCCGGGGGCCCCGGGGGATCCTCCCCAGGGCTGATAGCAGCAGAATCAGAACAGAAACATCACCCTCAAATCCCAAAATGGCTGCAGACTCACAAGAAAGAGGCGAGAGTCCTCAAGTTTCACTGAGCTGTGAACTCCGGGCTTGGCGTAATAGCTTTCCAGGACGGGTCATCTCCCAGCTCAGAACTGTCAGTGGCTCCCCTGCCTGTGACCCTACAGCACAGCCCTAACACGGGTCCTTGGTCCGGCCCCAAACCACAAGTCCGGTCCAGGCACCCACGAATGGATCACCTCTGGCCTCCAGGCCAAGCCCCCTTGTATCCCTCACCTGGGAACTCCCTTCCCCAACTGCCCTGTACATGGGAAGGGCTTTCTGAGCTTCAAAGCTGTGGAAGAAACCACAGAGGAAATGTCTGACAGATCCGTGCTACAAAACACAACAACAACAACAACAACAACAACAAATTCTGGTGTGATTAAAAAATACAAGCACAATTAAAAGACAAGCGACTGGAGGGAATATTTGCAGCGAATACCACAGACAGATGGTTAGAACCCTTAATTTATGAAGAACCCACATAAATCAATAAAAACAAACACAAAGACACTCATGGATAAAAAGGCAAAGGACATAATAAGAAGCAAATGTAAGTGGCCCATAAGCACTGGGAGGGGGGATAAAAGGATGCTCAATCTATCTAAAGGCCGAAGAAATGCAATTAGCAGTAAGATACCATTAAGTTAGCAAAGACACTGTCCCCTCCTAGCTGGAGCACAGAGATGGCATTAGCCCCGGTGTTGGGGGTCGGGGCGTGTAAACCGCTGAGATATTCCCTGCAAGCCACTGGGTGATATTTATCAAAAGCCTGAGAGGCGCCTGGGTGACTCAGTCAGTTGAGCGTCCGACTTCGGCTCAGGTCATGATCTCACAGTTTGTGGGTTCGAGCCCCGCGTCGGGCTCTGTGCTGACAGCTCAGAGCCTGGAGCCTGCTTCGGATTCTGTGTCTCCCCCTCTCTCTGCCCCTCCCCTGCTCACGCTCTGTGTCTCTCTGTCTCTCAATAATAAATAAATGTTAAAAAGGAATTTTTTTAAAAAGCCTGAAAAAATGGTCCTCCTCTTTGTCCATATGTATGTTTTTAAACCACGTCCTCAGAAACTTCCCAGCAAATAACTTGCTCATATGCATCGATCCTCTGGAGATGGTCATACTTTTGGTTCACATCTCTGATTATTTCCCCCAAAACGTAGAAGCTGAAATACAGTCAGAGATGTACGTACAGAGATACCCACGGCGATGTAAATGTGTAATAATGGAAAGCTGGAAACAACCTCGACACCCTACCAGTCGGGGAGTAAGTGAGTCAATTATGATGCATCCGTGTGACGGAAAGCATTGGGCAAATAGCCTTATAATGATCGAGAGTTCCAGATGATGCGGGAAATGCTTCTGATATGATAGATTTGTGATGGAAAGTAAGCTGTAAAATTCTTAAAGAAAAAAAAAATCCTGACCAATTGGTGGGAAAACACACCATGAATGGGTTGCCTCTGGTGGTGAATTTGGGGGAAATTTGTGTATTGTGCTTCTCTACTTTTCTCTGTACTTTCCAAAATTTCTACAGCGAGCAGAATTACTTTGATAATCATTTGAACAGTTAAAAACCTTTTATAAACGTATTTGCTATACTATTGATTTTCCTAGTGAAAATCAATTTTCCCTTTACAAATCAGAACAAGGTAAGCTCAATAAATACGCAGGAGTGAATGAATGAATAGTGCTTTTAAGTCTCTTGTGAATAGTTTCTCACCTTCTGCTTTTATTGCCTGGTTATTTGTGTTTATGTCTTTTCTCCCCTGTGGTCCTGGAAGCTCCTGGAAGGCAGAAATCACGTGTCTCCATTTATTCACCATCAGCCAGTGCCTTGTGCCCAGGAGGCACTTCAGTTATTTTTTTTAATGAATGGGGCATCTCATACACTTAAGCGTGTTTTAACAGAAGATAAAGATTCTGGATCCAGATAATTTATTTGTTAAAACCCATTTCTTGTGAAGTCAGGGAACTCCCTGAGAACCAAGCAGAGGGGATCAAGATGTGTTTCCAGGGGCGCCTGGGTGGCTTAGTCGGCTAAGCGTCTGACGTCGGCTCAGGTCATGGTCTCACCGTTTGTGAGTTCGAGCCCCGCGTTAGGCCCTGTGCTGACAGCTCAGAGCCTGGAGCCTGTTTCCGATTCTGTGTCTCCCTCTGTCTCTGCCCTGCCCCCATCCACGCTCTCTCTGTGTCTCTCAAAAAAAAAAAAAAAGAATAAACGTTAAGAAAAAATGTTTTAGAAAACTTACCAAAAAAAAAGATGTGTTTCTAGAGGCAACTCTGTGTCTGCTTGGTAGTCACCACCTTGTCTAGACCTGAGAACACTGTCCTAGAGGTCCCCACCCTGCAACTAATTAACTAAGGGGCGGGGCACGACCCTCATCCTTGGTTCCTTCATTGATGAGCCAAGGGTGCTGGAGTATGTCCAGGTTGCCCTCACCATCATCTTCTGAAAAGCATCTGATAATGAAAGTTGAGTCAGAATATCAAGTTGAAAGGTATCTTTAGAACACGGCAAGAGGTTTTTTTGTTTTTGTTTTTGTTTTTGTTTTTTTTTTTAATCAGGGTGCTGGGGGTGGGGGGGGGAGCTCAGGGGTTGAGCATCCAATCCTTGACTTTGGCTCAAAATCTTTGAGCACTGTCAGCACAAAGCCTGCTTGGGGTTCTCTCTCTCCCTCTCTCTGCCCCTCCCCGCCCCCAAATAAATAAACTTTTTTTCAAAAGGCTCTTTTGATAATCAGTGAGTGGGGCTTCCCTCCAGTTTATTTACATTTTTATCTTTCGGTCCAATTTGGAAAATAGTTACCATAGGCAACCTTAGGAGTCTGCTAAGAACCATAGGGGTCTTGGAGCATCTGTAGAGACGAGGACCGACTTCTCTGCGGTCAACTGTTTAAGAGAGTGACATGACCTCGTAGACCTAACGGTGTTTCCAGGGAAGGGAAGGCGGAGGTACCCAGGCTTTTCGCCTCCTGCCGCTCCCTTGATGGGGAAACTCCCGTTCTTCCTCAGCAGGACGATTTTGCTGGCTTACAGTGACCTCTGCAGGCAGCGGGCAGTTGCACGCCTATTTCTGAGCCGAGGAGGTGGAGAGGCCAGGCCCCTTTTGCTCTCCGGGGAGGCCCCCAGAGTCCCGTCTCACCCTCTGTCTTTTTCACAGACAACAAAGCGCCAGTGCACTTGGCACTTAAGAGTTGGAACCTCTCAGCTCCGCGTGCACGGCGCCCACCCGACTGTCCTCCGGGGGCCGGAGCCGGGCGTGGTACAGCCGCGAACCTTCTGGATCCCACTGGAGAAGTCCACCTAGGGGAACTCTGGGCGGCTCCATCGCCGGGCCAAGAAATCAGCCTTCCCGAGTCCCCACCTGAGCCCCTCCCAACGCAGGGGAAGTGACAGCATCGAACTGAGCGCTGTAGATAAATCTCGGAACCAGATGGCCTCTATCACATTCCTGGACATGTGGCCTTGAGCAAATAATTGAACCTTTCTATGCTGAAGTTATCTTACAAAAAAAAAAAGTGGGGGGAGGGTTATTAATCACCCCTACCTCAATAGATTGTTGACAAGATTCAAAGATTTGAAACGTTTATTTATGAATAAATATATATATTTATACGTACATTCGGGATAAGCTTTAACACAGCAACGGGCACCTAGTGTTGAAGGAAAATTATTTACTCTCATTTGAGGACGTCCGAGGAAGAAGAATCACTTGAAAAAACCGAAGCACGCCCATTCTTCCTGTATAAGACACAGAATCAGAAACGTCGCCGGCTGTCCCTCGTTTTCCCGAAGGACGACCCCCGCGGCTCTCCTCACCGGAGGCCACTCCTCCGGCCGGGGACGGAATTTCTCCGGGCGGGCCTGGAACTTGCACCCCCTCCCGGGGACGACGACGCCCTGGGGCTCTCAGCGCGGCCCCTCCTCCGGGGAGCCTGCCCCGCGCCCCCGCCCCGCGGCCGCACGGTCCCCTGCGCCGCCACCTGGCGGCTCGCGGAGCCGCGTCCCGGCGCGGCGGGGAGGGGGCCCCCCAGGACCGGCCGTGGCAGCATCGCTGGGTCCCCTCGCCGCACCCGCCTGCACCCGCACCTGCTGCGATCGCGGCCGAGGCGCTCCCTGCAGCCTCCCGCCTGCCGGCCGACCGCCGAGGGCGCGCGAAGGGCTGGGGGTGCGCGGAGATCGCGCGCTCGCGGGCTCTGCCCCCGCGGGGAGCGGAAGCCCTCGGGCCGCCTGACTTGCAAGCGGGGTGTCCCCCTCCCCGGGGTGCGAGCGGGGCGGGGGGTGGGGGGGGGGCGGCGCTGCAGGTTAGAGCGGCCGTTCGGCACAGGAAGGAGGGGCGGAGGCCGGAGGTGCCTTCACGGCGCGCAGCAGCCGGGACAGATCTGATAAAGAGGAAGGAAGCCAGCGACGCGGCGGAGCCGAGCTGCCAGCTCCCCAAACTGACGCGGGTCTGCAGCTGCCGGGCGGTTTGCAGCCCGGGGAGCGACGGCAAGGGGGGCCTGCGCCCCCTGCTGGTCCTTCTAGATCAGCACCCAACGGGCGCCCCGAAAGCCAGCAAGGGCAAGGCTAAGGTTGCCTCCAGCACGAGGCAGTAAGCCTTCCCGGGAGAGGCAGGGCCTGTCGGGCCGGGGCCCTCGACCCTCTGCTCCTCGCCGGAGACCTGCCCCAGAGAACAGACAAGAATAGATTTGCTCCTGCTGGAGCTCTGCTGACCTGGCAACCCAATGACCTTGGCTGGCGGGACTCGCGGAGCCAAGTCTACGCTAGTAAAAGTAGGAACACTTGCACAGATTGCAGCTCACAATCCGCCTATTGCTACGTTCCTTGGGCTCTAATTCTGGCTCTGTGACTTAATAGTTGCGTGACCTTGAGCAACTCTCTTAACTTCCCTGTGCATCAATTTCTTCATCCACAAAATGGGAATCATAATCTCCATGTCATAGGATTGTTAGGGAGACTAAGTGAGTGTATGTAAAGTGGTTAGAATAGTTCCTGGCACATAATAGGCACATATGTTTGTTAATTTTTTTTACATTTCAGTGCAGGTTTTGGTCTTACTTTGCACTTGCTATCACTGGGATTCTCCTGCTGTCTTTCAGTCATGTCTATTTTAATTCTGCTGTGGTCAGAGCACATACTTTGGAGGATTTCTTTGAAATTCGTTGAGACTTGCTTTATAGGCCAGCATATGGTCTACTTTGCTGAAAGCAAAGTACTTGAAAAGCAAGTACTTGAAAAGAATGCGCGTTCTGCAGTGGTTGGATATAGGGTTCCAATGTCAGTCAAGTCAAGTTGGTTAACTGAGTTATTCAAATTCCTCATTGAGTGGGGTGGGAGGTTCTGTTCTTCTATCAGTTATGAGAGAGCTATGATGAAAATCTTTCATTGTGATGGTGCATTTGTCTATTTCTTCCTTTTAGCTTAGTTAACTTTTGCTGTATGTATTTAAGACTGTGTTGTTAGATGCATACAAGTTTAGGACTTTGTATCTTCCGAGTAAATAAGCCTTTCATTATAAAAGGATACCCTAAATGTCCTGTATTATAAAATGTCCTTCTTCGGCTCTAGTAATACTTTCTGCCTCAAAGCCTGCTTTGTATGATAAATGGTTATGTCTGCTTTCTTTTGATTAATGTGTCGACAGATTGACTGTTCCACCCTTTATTTTCAACCTTTCTGTATCCTTATAGTGGGTTTCTTGTATGTGTCAAATATTCGGTTTTGACTTTGTTTTTAATCATTCAACACTCTCTTTTTTTTTTAATGTTTATTTTTGAGAGAGAGAGAGCATTAGCAGGGGAGGGGCAGAGAGAGATGGAGACAGAGGAACACTTCCCACTTTCTGATTTTTAATGATTGTTTAGTGCACTTATATTTAATATAATTACTCATGGTATATGGTTTATAGCTAAACTTTTTCTATTTTTTCAATTTGTCCGATCCTTTATTCCTTTAATCCTCTTGTCCTTTTGTTGGGATTCATTGGCTTTTTAAAAAATTCCTTTCCCCTTGAACCTTAGATGTTTATTCTTATAATTATCGTAATAGCTACCCTAGGCATTACAAAACTTATCTATGGTTTTGTAGTTTTCTTAAATCAGTATTTAATGTAAGGATCCTACAAGTACTTAACTCCACTTACTTTCCTACTACACCTCCATCAATGTTATATATTTATAATATATAACCAGCTATATACTGCACGTTATCTATTTTACTTCATTACATTTTACTTCTGTAAGCCAGTTATATGTTCCATAAAATATACTTCTGCAGAATATAGATATGTAAATGTCTCCTTCCACAGAAGTAAAATATACGACAGTGCGTATCTGCAAGACGTCGTTGTTGTTTAAGTAGTCAATATTCTTTTACATTTGCCTACAGATTTTACCATTTCCATTGCTTATTCCTCCTTCTGGTTCTGTGCCTCAGTCTGGGGGTCATTTGCCTTTGGGCTGAAGTACTTCTTTCAGTGTCTTTGGTAGCATTGGTCTGCTATTGCCAAAGTCTCTCGGCTTTTGTCTCTGTGAAAATGACTTTTGACTTAGCTTTTGAGAATACTTTCACGAAAGTATGGAATTCTCCGTTGGTAGGGTTTCCTTTCCTTTCCTTTTCTTTTCAGCAGTTTGAAGATTCCCCTTTCTTATGGTTCCAACATCTCTGCTGAGAAGTCTCAGCTTAGGAGTCTCATGGTGACTCCTTCAAAGGTTATGGGTCATTTCTCTCTGGCTGTCTTCAGGCTTTTCTGCCTTTGGTTTTCAGCAGTTTGACTAGGATATTCTATGTTGTGGTCTCTTTGTTTTGATTCCTTATGGGGTTTGCTGAGGCTAATGAATCTGTGGATTGATGTCAACAAGTCTGGAGAGTTCTCAGCCATTATTTCACCCAATATTGCTTCTACCCCATTCCCTGTGACTTCAATTACACCTATCTTTAGATTATGTTCTCTCATGTTCTTTCCTTGTAGATTTGTTTTTGCATTCTTTTTACTGCCTTGCTTCAGTTTTTTTTTTCTGTTGACCTACCTTTGAGCACTAATCGTGTCTTCTGCTGTGTTTATCCTATTGTTTAAACCCATAAAATAAATTCTTAATTTCAGATTTGTGTTTTTTAGCTTAAAAAAAAAAAAACATGTTATTGAAGCATAATTTATAGGCTGTAGAATTCACCCATTTTAGGTGAACAAAACTAAATGGTTTATACAAAAATTCTTTTTTTCAGGGCGCCCGGGTGGCTCAGTCGGTTAAGTGTCCAACTCTCGATTTCAGCTCAGGTCATGATCTCCTTGTTTCATGGATGAGTTCAAGCCCATCATCGGGCTCTGCGCTGGCACCACAGGGCCTGCTTGGGATTCTCACTCTCCCTCTCTCTGCCCCTCCCTGCTCACTCTCTCTTTCCCTCTCACAATAAACAAACAAAACTGATTTTCATTTTTTTTTCCTTTTTCCCTTTTAAGAATACATTTTGGATGACATTTAATTTGTACTTTTTAAAATTTTTTTAACGTTTTATTTATTTTTGAGACAGGGAGAGACAGAGCATGAACAGGGGAGGGTCAGAGAGAGGGAAGCACAGAATCTGAAGCAGGCTCCAGGCTCTGAGCTGTCAGCACAGAGCCCGACGCGGGGCTCGAACTCACGGACCACGAGATCATGACCTGAGCCGAAGTCCGCGGCTTAACAGACTGAGCCACCCAGGCGCCCCTTAAATTGTTAACTTTAATTCAAACACAAAAGAAAGCCAAGTGACTAACTCTGGCAACTAAGCTGCCAAAACGCTGATTATCCAAAACTTCAGCATGGCAGAGCTGCCTCCACGCACTTTTAAAAAATTGAGATATAACTTACATCCCACAAAGTCCACCCTTTCAAAGTACACAATTCGGTGTGGTTTTTTTATATTTTAGTATTCACAAAGCTGAACAACCATCGCCATCATTTAGTTTTGGAACACTTTTATCACTCAAGAAAGGAACACCAGAACTACCAGCAGTCCCTCCCCATCGTCTCCTCCCCCAACTCCCGGCAACCCAGTAACTTGTCGGTCTCGGTAAGATTTCCCTCTTCTGGACATTTTGCATAAATACGTGGCCTTTTGTGATTGGGCTCTTTCACTGAGCATAATGTTTTCAAGCTTCATTCATGTTGTGCCTTGTATCTGTATTTTTTGATGGCTGCATAGTATTCCAGTACATGAACACATACATATATATAGATAGCTACAGGTTTGGGTTTGTTGTTTTTCAACCATTCATCTGATGATATCTGGGTTGTTTCCATTTGGGGGCTATTGTAACTGACACGAGCATCCATGTACAAGATGTGGAGACAGTTTTAATTTTCCTGGCTAGGAAACCTAGGAGTGAAATTGCTGGGTCGTATGGTTGCTCTATGTTTAACTCTTTGAAGAACCACCAGGCTGTTTTCCAATGCAGCTACACCATTTTATGTTCCCACCAGCAATGTATGAGAGTTGTAATTCCTCCACCTCATCGCCAACACTTAATAATTGTCTTCTTGATTATAGCCACACTAGGGGGTATTTTTTGTGGTTCTAATTTACACTTCCATAATGACTAATATTAAGCTTCTTTTATGTGTTTATTGGCCATCTTTGTATCTTCTTTAAAGAGATGTCTATTCAAATCCTTGCTCTTTTATTATTATAAGAATTCTTTATATATTGTGGCCATTAGACCCTTACCTATAATCCATATTTGGAATAGTTCCATCATCTTAAAGATCCCTTATGTTTGTTTGCAATTCCCATTCCCACCCCCCAGTGCCAGGCAACCATTACGTTCCTGGGTTTTGAGTAAACCCCTCCAGCTAATGAAATTTTGTCTCCTAAATACGGTGAGATTGTGGGAGATCTCATTCTGCCTTTTGGAAGCCCTGGGCCTAGCTTCTAGCATGCCCTGGACAGCTCTGGAGTTCAGCAAGTGTCCTGTGAGAAATCCAGTCATGTATTTGGGGTACCTCAGGTTTCCAGTGTGCCCTGTAAACAAGAGCCCTGTGATTTTCATTTCCCCAGAAGAACCCCTCTGCATGGGCCAAACCCAGTCCTCAGTCCCAGGCCCAGAATCAGCAAATGCCCCCAGGGAAGAAAATTACCAGACCATCAGTTCACCTCAGAAGGGCTTCCTCCTCTGAAATTCCAATTCATTTAGTTCTTCTTGCTTCCACAGTTTTCTGATGTTTAAAAATATTATTTTGGTGTTTTTACTAGTTGTAGTATGAATGTTGTGTTGTCGTGACCTTCTATAACCTACCCATCAATTACTGTAAGCTTTTAAGTCTTTATGTCTTATCAGGCAAGTCTGCTAGCCTACCTTCCCTTTTCCATATATTGGCTATTTGAGGGGCATTAATTCTTCCATATGAATTTTTTAAAATCCATTTATCTAGTTTACACACACACACGCACACACACACACACACACACACACACACACACACACACACACACTTGGGATTTGGGGGGAAAATATACTGAATTTATAAATTACTTGAGACTGAATTGAAACTCAAAGACTCTTAAGCTCCCTATCCATGAACATGGTATACCTATCCATTGAGCAGGTTTCTATTAGGTCCTTTGATAATATTTTGCACTTTTCTTCATAAAGAATTGCACATTTTGACCCTAAATAGCTTATAGTTTATCTTTTAAAACAGTTTTATTTTTTGGAATAGGTAATATATTTGCTACAAATTTCTCAAAGCTCAAAAAAGTATACACTGACAATCTCCTACCAATTTTCCTGTCACCCAGGTTTTTCCAGAATTGTCACTCAGTGTCACTAGTTTATTAATTTTAATATGGTTAATATTAGTATATAGTAATTATATTTCTTCATTATTGTATCTAGTAAGCTGGCTTAATTTTCTTATTTCTAACAGGTTATTATGGATTTCCTTTATGTGTATGTATCATCTGCAAAGAGTAGCCATTTGGTCACTTCTTTTCCATCCCCTGTTCTTTCTACTGATTTTACTGCACTGGCTAGAATGTTTCTAATAAAATAGCTGTAGAAAGTAGCTGGATAATAGCCATGATAAAAGGCAACCTATGTATGAAATTTGCTATAGGTTCTTAGATGGCTTCACCAGGTTAAACGTTTTTTTTTTTTTTTTTTTTTTTGCCGCTGGTCCTATTTTGCTAAGAATGAGAATTATGAAAGTTCTTATCAAATTATTTTATCCACCTACTGAGATGACTATATTTTTCCCCCTTTAATCTATTAAATGTGCCGAATCACCCACTCATGGAAAAAAGTAGTCTCAAGTAAAACACTTTTACCCCAGGTTACTATTTATTTTCATGAGGGGGGGAAAAAAGAACCTTTTATGATAGTGAAAATATACTTTATTTTTTTAATACAATAGCTGCCAGCAATATACTGGTTCTAGAGAGAAAAGAAAATACAAGCATTCTATAATAAGCTTTCATTTGCCTTTTCAAGTAATTCTAAAGAAAATATTCCAATTCTGTTCAACATTATGACTTGGGGAGTTGAAATTTTTTCCATGATAAAAATATAATTTTGACGGTTCCAATCTTGATCATTTGTAAAGGATGGAATTTAAAAAGCCCATACAGTGTATCAATAATGAATACTTCCCTCTCAGAATCAAATACTGATTATAACCAGTATAAGAAAATGGTTAATCAATAAACTTGATGAAATGTGTATCAAAATGTTCATGAAAAAATACATTGCTATTTCTTCCCATTTTTTTTACCTTGCAGATATTTTCTAAATGGAGATTTTAAATGTACAGAAATAAAAGCTATCTACGTAACTCTGGAGAGATTCAAAACTCAACAGAAGTTAAAATGCCTAAACTCTAGAGTTGATCAACTTAGTGTAAGAATGTCAGAAGTCTCTTAATTGCATACAGATTGCTCAAGAATTTAAACATAAATTGTGTAAGCTGAGTTACCAAGAAATCAAATCTTATATGATTTTCATCACAAAAGCCAACAATCCTAATAAAAGAAGGCTAGAGAATATCTGCATCTACATTAAAAAAAAAAAAAAAAAAAAAAAGGAAGTTATATCTGCTGAAATAAAGAGCTTTCCAACTGTTAAACACAAAAATGTCTCAGAATTCCTTGGAAAACAGTGAGAGTTTCCATTCAGAATCTAATGTTGTTGAAGGGGAAGGTAAGGGGTTTAAATGAAGGGGGAAATGATTCAGTAGTTGTAGAAATAAATATCAGATGATCCACATTATGTCAAATCATACACTAATTGCCATGAAAACTTTTATGTCCTAATATCTCCCAATATCTTAAGCTATGACCTTTCCACAAGTACAAAATGGGATTAAAAACAATGTTCTAGGATTATTCTCTTTACTAGCTTTTTGTCCATTTGCCAATCTCAATTTTATCTATCTTCCCTGATAAAGTAGTAAGGTCTTTCTACATCAAAATCAGAAGAGAGAAACCTGCCTTCCTTAGGTATCCAGAGGGATAGCCAAGTATAATCATGGGATAAATTTTTAAGAGACACTGAAGAGAATAAATATCGAAAGTGGAAATACTTCACAACTGAATTTCAGAATGTGTTTTCCATCGCTCTACTTTGAGGAATGTGCCGCTGTCCTCATTACCCTCTCCTCTGCACCGAGGCCACCATTCACTTGGAAGAACAGACCCCCTTCTCTTGAATCTTTTTCATACTTCAGGCTACGAGGCCCGGCTCAGTATCACCTGAATGCCAACTTACCACTTAGAAAGTAGGTGAGAAGTGGCAATGTGCGTCCCGGTGCAGATGTGACATTTTCACCCACTGAGGCTATAGAACCTCTCAATGATAACCTGAGTGCTCTTCTTGGAACCAGGTAAGTCGTCATCCGATATTTAATTATAAAAAGGTGGGTGCCCAAACTTTCGATCACCAATAAGGAGTTCTAAGAAAGGTAAGGCAAAGAAACTTCCCTGAGCTGAACGGAGACAATACGGAGCTCATCCTTCTACACCAAGCAATTACGGATAAAAATGCAGTACATTTATAGAAATCAGGCTGCTTCCATAACACCAGTGCTTACCGAATGTTACCACATCAAAGTGGGGGGAAACACCGCCACTTTAAAGCAATAATATACTTGAATTTCCAAAAACAGCCTCTGAGAAATAGCACTTCTTAAACAAGTTATGTATAAAAAATTACCAAAAGTGTATTCGAGTCACAGCCATGGTCTTTGGAGCAGTATTTATAAAGTACGTTTTTAAAAAATGGATAAATACATAGCAGACTTTTTGTTTTATTTTTGCCAAGTTCATCCTCCCCTGTCACAGCATGGACCATCCCTGGTTTAGGACTTCAATCTAAAAAATAAGCATGCAGAGTGCTATCCCTCAGTGCGGCTTTAGAAACATTTAATTGAAAGACGTACAATGACTGAGATTAGGCAAAACTCGGTAAATGCGTTCTCACCATCACAACTACAATTTAGTCCCAAAGGAGCGAACCATCCTCTAACCCAAAGTTTAACAGTAAACGGGAGTGGAATGGGAAAGCTCGTAACGAGTGTTTTATCTTGTTTTTAATATAGGGTGGAAAGTGCATTGTTTAGATGATCCACATTAATTAAATTATGTTTTAGAAACAAAATTCTACTTGCCATTTTGACAAACCCACCCGACATTCCTTCGGTTAATATCTGTGAGGGTTAATCTTTACAAATCGTTGTACTGCGACAGCAAAATCAACTAAAGATCAGTTTATGTAGTGTTGCTCAAAAGATCTACAGACAGCAAGGTCTATGCTTACCTAAAAAGGAGCTTTTTAAATAAAGGAGGAAAGCAATATGGTTCTAAATGAATGGCACTGGGCAAAATACATACAAAAAAAAAAAAACAAAAAAAACCCCAAAAAACCCAAAACAACAAAAAAAAAACCCACACAAAAAAAATCCACCACACATTTAGACAGAAGAGCAGGTGCCCACTGGTTTTTCTCATATGGACTTGAGGAAGACCTTGAGAATTATCATCTCTCTCTCTCTAAACTTTTAGCTTCTACATAGTGTCAGATGTTACAACTGGTTTGAGGGATAAATGCTTTCGGGCAAAAGTAAAAACCCACGTACAGAAGTGGAACGGCAAAGTGTGTAGTGACTTTCTGTGGAAGGCTCTCTTCACTGGTGGGAGCACACCCAGGACAGAGCATCCCGAAACTGACGGATACGGCGGTATTCTGATAGGGTGGCGATCCCTTCATGTACGAAACACTCTAAAATTCCAAACATACATAAATATTCCTTGTACCACGCATCGTGCACCAGCTGGGGGCTGACTGAGGAGGTCACGGTTACTATGTTCACACATCAACACTCAAAGTGCCGCCGTCTACTCAAAGTGAACAGACACAACAGTGAGGGTTCCGGAAGGATGGCAAACGACCTCTAAAGTGAAAAGAGCGTGATGGAGCGTCCCCAGATGGGGGGCAGGGGAAGGGGAAGGGGCAGGGGCAGGAAGGGGAGGCAGGGTGCAGAATTTTAACATAATACTGCTTAGGAGTGTGTACTTAAAGACAGCTACTATACCTGGTCTATCCTTGATCCTAATCCTGAATAACTGCATGTTCATGCAAAATAAGATTTCTACTTTATAGGAACAGGAGCAGTCTGTTAGGAAAAGCATGTTCTTAGGGGAAGACGTGAAGTCATCTCTCTCATAAGTGATAGTTTACTTGGTGAGTCTTTTGGCTACGTCGCTATATGCTATTTCAACCTCCTTGTCACTGGGACAGGTGTTGGTAAACTCATCCCTGCTATAAGCGTTAGTTAGGTATCTCCAGATGCCAGCCATCCCTTTTGGAATGTCAAAGTTGCGATATTTTTTGGCCACCACCTGAAAACACAAAGAGATCGAAAGTGAACATTTATTTTCCATGACTTGTACACCAGACATATCTCCAGTTTGGGGACAAACGAATTCCAACCATCTCTGAGAACTGCTTCTATTGGAGAAGTCACCTTCGTCCTAACTGGAGTTTTAAATAATGACAGGACTGCACACGACATCAGAACTTCAGTAGTGTCACAGTGACCGTAAACACCTGCTCTGGGGATCCAGGGAGGAGACAGCCAAGTGCCATTGCTCGATAGATACCTTAAAGCGCACATGCTGTTTGAGACGTCTGTTCTCCTTGGTCTTGACCTTTACTGCACAAGTAGTGCCTACTCCTATTCTAGGTAGCACAATGTCTTACACAAGAAACGCTCAGTAAATATTTTTTGCCTCGTACCAGATGATCACAGAACAGAATTTGACAATGTAAGTTTGTGTAGCAAATTCCAATTCCAAGTTACCTGCTACCTTTTTAAATTTTTATGCAGTCATAGGAAAAACTATTCTTCTTTCTCATATGCCTCAATTTTAAGACATAATTTCCCATTTAATTAACTCTAAAGGCATTTCAGCCGTTGCCTAAATAGCATTAATTTCTACTGTTCGGGGGTTCCTGGTCATATACAGAAGATCGAGGAAATTTCACACACAAAGAAAGCGCTATCTCAATAAACAGAGAAGGAGCCCCCTAATTGCAAAGTGACACCACATCCCATAGACCTACCTTGACAATGTGCAGTTTGGGAAGCAGGTTGCAGTCAGCTAATGTCATTTCATTGCCATCCAGAAATTTACGTGTAGAAAACTTAATGTCCTCCATACTGTTCTCATCAATTTCATCAGGGAGGGGAGAATTCAGATATTCATCCAGTTTCTGCAGGGTTTTCAAGAGACCCCTCTCCAATGCTGAAAGAAAGATGGGGATACTGTAAGAAGGAAAACCACCCGAGCCCCAAAATAGAAGCGTTCCTCTTCCAGCCCGTAACTACTTTATCAAATGCTTACGCCGACACGAAGCACTGTCGAACTAGACAGACAAGGTTCCTGCTCTCCTGGAGCTTATTTACATGGGGCCAGTATGAGACAAACAAATACATTTGTTCAGATAAATACAGAAACAAGCGGGACAGTTTCAGAAACCGGAACCCGTAAAACTTAATAACTAAGCGCCCCACTTACAAACACACTGTGGCCCAACACAGTTGAGGTTTAAACCAGAAAAGTGACCAACACAGTTGAGGTTTAAACCAGAAAAGTGAGTGAGAAAAGGCAAAACCTATTAATTCAAATCTAGGGAATAAAATCTTGCTACGACGGAGATTCTTGCCCTGAATTTTAACGCCTGCTTCCCCAGGAATATTTGGATTTATCACCAAGAAACGTGTTAAGAAACTCCAATACAGACAATCCAAGCAGAAAACCCGAAGTTTCTGCACTGTCATGTAACACACAAGAAGCCAAGAATAGCACATTTTATAATAACATGGAAAACACAGAGGTCAGATTAGTGAGTTCAATTTATAATACTGAATCAGGGGGCTCTTCAGCCAA
This sequence comes from Panthera onca, assembly GCF_046562875.1. NCBI lineage: Eukaryota > Metazoa > Chordata > Mammalia > Carnivora > Felidae > Panthera > Panthera onca. The sequence goes on from NC_138346.1 coordinate 203,048,177, forward strand.
GTAGATTAAGATGCTATGATTGTTATAATTCAGAAATTAAGTGAGACAGAGCCACCCCTGTATACCTGATCAAAGTTAAGGACCTTCAGCAGAGGGGGTGGGAATGTCATTGGAGAGGACTGTGGAATAACACAGACAGGTCTCCTATTATCCCTTCTTATCCTCTGCCTTCCCAATCTACCTTCACCCCCCCCCCCGCCCCCCACACCCTGAATGGACGAGCTCACACTGATGACTACAGTGCTTGGCCATAAAAGAAAGTTAAATACCCTGAGGTGACAATCAATACGGTTGTATAAGTTTGAATAAACTTGGTTCCATTAGAGAAAAAGACAAAGTTTTCATATGCTACATATTAGGTATTTCACCAGCCACATAAATATGTCCTAACCCAAAACGTCTTCTTCCACATTAGTCCCACCCACTCATCCCTTGGTCCCTTCCTAGCAGTCCAGATAAAAGATGGCAGTCTTAGCTGGATAAAAGGGGCTGTAGACAAAAAAGGAATAAATGGATTTTAGAGGTACTTAGGAGATAAAAACCAACAGAGCTTGGAAACAAAACTGTACATTGAGAAAGGACAGACGGGTGCCTGAGAGGCTCAGTCGGTTAAGCATCCAACTTCGGCTCAGGTCATGATTTCGCAGTCAGTGGGTTCGGGCCCCAGGTCAGGCTCTGTGCAGAGAGCTCGGAACCTGGAGCCTGCTTCGTGTTCTGTCAGCCAGATGCAGGGCTCAAACTCAGGGACCATGACATCATGCCCTGAGCTGAACTCACGGACCGTGACATCATGAGCTAAGCCGAAATCGGACGCTTAACCAACTGAGCCACCCAGGCGCCCAACACTTAAAAAAACTTTTAATAAATAAATAAACATTTTTTTAAAGTTACTTTATTTTATTTTTTAACGTTTTATTTATTTTTGAGACAGGGAGAGACAGAGCATGAACAGGGGAGGGTCAGAGAAAGGGAGACACAGAATCTGAAACAGGCTCCAGGCTCTGAGCTGTCAGCACAGAGCCCGACTTGGGGCTCAAACTCACGGACCGCGAGATCATGACCTGAGCCAAAGTTGGACGCTCAATTGACTGAGCCACCCAGGTGCCCCAAAGTTACTTTAAAGTCAGTATCTAACAACTGCATACCTTGTAGTTTTTAATATGTTTTTTTTTTTCCACTCTACCTGAAACGTTTTCTTTTTTAATATATAATTTATCACCAAGTTAGCTAACATACAGGGTATAGATACAGTATGCTCTTGGCTTCGGGAGTAGATTCCCAGGATTCATCACTTACACACACACTCAGTGTTCATCCCAACAAGTGCCTTCTTCAGTGCCCATCACCCATTTTTTTAATATGCTTTTTAAAAATATGTATTAGTTATGCTCAGTATTTTAATATGAACATTGTTAGATTTTTTAGAACTGTTAAATTTTTTAATTCAGGGCTGGTTTATATTAAACTAATAGTCTACTAAATCCTGAACTCCTTCCTTCTAATTCTTGTTATTCAATTAATACGTTATTCTTGTTTCCCCGACCACACTATTTTTTCTTTGAAGGTGAAGTCCGTGTCTTATGCTTCTGTATATCGTCTAAAATTTATGGCACTCTAGTCAAGCACAAATTAAATGCCTGTTCAACATCTGCCCCAGACTGAGAAAGGCTGACAACGAAGCATAAAAGTTTAGAGTTTCTTAAATGTCTGGAGAGGGTTCAAAAGGAAATCATGTGAAAATGTAGAATAGATACTTTTAAAGTCAGACAAGGGGAGATATTTGTATCTATTACATCTTTGTGGGAAGCTGAAAACAGAGGCAGGAACTGCGTATTGCTAGGAACATTAGAGCCATTTTAAAATGTAAAGAAGAAACGGTAAAAATTTTTTACTTACGTAAATACCAAATTGGAATGTATGTATGTCAAACGATAGGGGACAAGCTCCAGAACAAAGAACTACCTATTTTATTAATAAAAGGTCACTCCAGCCATAGCCGGAATCAAGTTAGTTTATTTCTTAGAGCAAACAGTTAAGCAGGAGGGCGCTAGAACCCAGTAAAATAAAGTTGAGGAGTTAGCAGAACTCAACTGCAACCATGGAAGTAACAAGGAATTAAGCCATTTAAAAATAGATCAAAAATACAAAGGCAATTAATATAACTTTTTGATTACATCCAAGTTATCACCATGCACACAGTCATCTGAAATGTCAAATTTATAAATTAACAAGAGAATGAAATGTGAGAAATAGGCAGGTTAGTGAGGAGTCCAGGGCTTGATGGAAAAGTTTTCACGGTTATACTTAAAAGGGCTGGGGACGGGCCAGCAGAATCTCAGGATGGTAAAAAAATAAATAAATAAATAAAAAACAAAGATTCAATATGCTTCCTATCAAAATCAATGAACACAGAATAAATACACATTAGATACAATGACTTGTTCTTTGATGGGTTTATAGTGAACAGAGTCACGGCCTCTATGGAGGAGAATACTGCCTGAATTCAAACACTGAAACAATGTCTCCAATGGCACTTGAGGGGAATGACAAGTCTGGGCAAGTCTATGATCTCCAAGCTACTCTAAATTCATCCTTTTCCTGAACTGGTTTTCAAATGTATCCAACAGAAAAATAAAATATCCTAAATCTACAATATTTGAAACATAATGCTTATCGTCCCAGAGATAATAAGGCACAGACTAAACTTAAGAACCTAGCCAAACATTACAATTACTATTCTTTCCATCCTTTTGGACTTAGTAAAGCATCCACAATGAAGTTGAACTGCTGGACCTCATTAGAATGTGATTATTCATTAAGAATCTCAGAAAAAAGGGTATAGTAATGAAAACAAAGAACGCTGAATTACTTTGATTCAATTTTTTATGAAACAACACAAGGAAGCCCAACAAAACAAAGAAAAACAGAGGTGCCGAGAGGTACTAACAGAGCATCATTCAATAAATATAATGAAATTTTGAAGACAAACCACAAAGGAATCTAAAGCTAAGAGAAAGAAAACGTCAACATTAACCACTAGAAGGCAATAGCAAGCCATGAGAAAGTAGCTCTTGTCTTAGCACTGTTACTCTAATACCCCTCCTGTGGTAATGCTGATATCTCTACGAAGGTATTTCAAAAGCTCTCCAAAAAAAATTAGTACTTAATTACAATAGAGGCCATACAATTAGTTTTAAATTAATTCTGAAAATCAAAACATCCTTTCTTGCCTATGAAAATATAGCAAAAATTTTCACACACACACACACACACACACACACATACACACACATGCACACACATGCCAGGGTCAGAAGTGTGGGGAAATGAATACTCTCACATTAGTGAGAATATAAACTGGTGTGGACTTTTGAGGAACAAAACCTTCTGACCTATTTAGAAGGTAGCACAAGGACACGGTGACTGGCATCACTGTTTGTGATAATAAAAAACAAAACAAAAAACTTGAGACAATCTATATGACTATCAACAGGGAAATAATTAAATAAAAATCCTTATTATGGAACACATTAAGCAACATTTCTAAAAACTGAGGTAGATCTATGATCTCCAAGCTACTCTAGATTCATCCTTTTCTTGAACTGGTTTTCAAATGTATCCAACAGAAAAATAAAATATCCTAAATTTACAACATTTGAAACATAACGCTTGTTATGTTTTTTGATATGGGAAGACTTCTACAACATAATATGTGAAAAAGACAATAGCAGAATGTAAAACACACATAAATACACACTCATATACAATGTTTGCAAAATTACATAGAAAAAAGGGTGAATACTAACTGTTGGGGAAGAATTTATATAAGGTTATTAAGAAGGACACTGAAATTCCATTAAATTTATTTCTAAACTATTGTAACTTTTTTAGTAAGCATACATTACTCAATCACTGTATAATTTGAATGAGTAAATGCAAGGCAGGAAGCATGAAATGTAACACGATCATGCTAATTTCAATAAAGGGTAATCTTACACAATTTTTAAAGGCCAAGTAGAAAATAGGGAGTGGTAATGAGTATTTAAAGATGATTAAATCTACAATTCGGTTACACAGTTACAATGGTGAACAACCACCCTCTGATTCCAAACACTTCCACGGGGGAGGGGGGGACGACAGCCAAGGAAGAGGGGAGGAAAGATGAATTTTGAATAAAAAGGAACTAATTAGAACTTACAGAGATCCCTTGCCTCCATTTAAAAATAGGAATTTGGACACTATGAAATATGCCTCAGAACATATAATGGCGGGTTTCATCACTGCCAATTCATTGAACTCTTAAGAATATTATAAATATCAGGGTGCCTGGGTGGCTCAGTCAGTTAAGCGGCTCTTGATTTCGACTCGGGTCACAATCTCACAGTTAGTGAGATCAAGCCCTGCGTCAGGCTCTGCGCTGACAGTTCCAAGCCTGCTTGGGATTCTCTCTCTCCCTCTCTCAAAATAAACAAACATTTTTTAAAAAAAGACTATTATCTAAAGTACCAACACCCTAATAAATTACCTATTAAACAGTTACATTTGGGAACTTAATAATTTATACAAATTAATGAAATCCCAGAACTGAAGGAAAAAAAAGTAGATCTGGACAAGTCCTACCTAATTCATTCCCATGAGAGGAATGACTATTAACTTCTTTTAATGCTTCAAAAGATTACACAAATCTTCTCCCAATCAACTTGGACATGTTACCAAAAGAATTAACCTTTCTCTCCCTTCCTTCCTTCCTTCTTCCTTGCTCCCTTCCTCCCTCTCTCCAGACCTACCATATTTCCCTTTATTGTATTCTTTAAACCCTATTTGTTTATTTTCTACCCAATCTAAGTGCTGACCCTTCTCGTTCACTGGCCCAATACTGCAGTATCTAGACATCTAATCCCTCACTTAGAATTAGGTCTTAAAAGGTCTGAAGACTGTTCAAACATACTGAGTTTTGTAAAATACTTAATAGGCTGGTAAAACTAATCAAAACCTTGCCTACCCGATCTACTGTGTAAAAATGACAAATTCATCTCCATATAAGCAGTTTATAGTTTGGGGGAAGAAGGAGAAGCACTAATTTCTTAGGCTTATTTAAGGCATTTTATTGCACTAAACAGACAGATAAGACATCTGAAACATGTATATACACACACACATATATACATATACTCAGTAAGCTCCACAGTAATTTGGAATACTGTTTTCTAAAGTCCCAGGGCAGTGACAGGCCCTATGGGGGAAGGTTGCTTGGCAACTGGAATTCTTATTTACTTACCAATAGGTAATTTAATATAAAGCCTTCTAAGTTATGCACTGTCTGATCCATTATGTTGTTTGTTCTTAGTGGTTACAATTCTAAGGACAGTAAGCGTAGGTGGCTACTTAAGACAGTAACAAATTGATAGGAAAAAATAGAATACAAAGTTATACTTAAGTGAGTCACTTTCTCCCCTGTTCTCTCCCCTCCATCCCATCCCCCAAAGCAATTGTTTGGCATGCACGTGCGTGTGCGTGTGCGTGCGTGTGTTTAAGCAAATATATTTTTTCCCCTTTCCTCCCCACCAAGTGTCAAAAGAAATTCAACCACCCTCCAGTTTCCAAAGGCTACGTGGAGAAATAAAAACATTATGAATTTAACTCTGAGAGTTCAAAGAAATGCGGGCAAGAGCATCTGGATATAAAAGGGCAGTTTCACGGAAAGAAGAGTCACCTGGATAAAGGAAGGGGACAACAGAAGATACTGTGTGTCGACAGGAGGGGCTCCAATGTAACTGTTTACTTAGTATCTAAAAGGCTTAGACTGAAACATCCACCAGGAAAAAAGCCAATTACTTAGGAAAAGTGCTCCCAAACCCAAGGCAATTACTGGAACACATTTAATAGCTACAAGCCAGGGCTGGACACTAAGACTGTTCCCTCCCTCTCTTTGTAGGAAAACATCGCATGCAGTGAATATTATCCCAGAAACCATTGAAATTCAATACTAAATTATAAACTGCTGCAATTTTAAAATTTAATAATAATAATTTTTAAAAAAGCCTGAATAGCTTGGAACTCTGCCTACTGAAATAACATCAGAAAATTAGCAAGTGTTTCAACTTTTTAAAAGATGTTTATTCTTGCTTAACCAGCACTGTTATTTCCCCCCTTTGGTGTCCTTGTTCATTTGTAGCCATAAACTTCTACCCAAAAGAACCTCACCCAGGCTACCAAACTGTCTAAAACTACGATGGATTCAAGTGTCTTTAGGAGCTGGCGTTTTGGGTATTGTGATTACTTTTAATTAATAAACACTAACGTTCTCTCCACAGAGTTTTATCCAGAGAGAACGATGCTGGATGCTTTGATGCTTCTCAAAGAGAAGAAAAAGAAAAATTACTGAATGGTGTAGTTAAGACAAGGTTCATTAAATGGGCCCTCTTTCAAAAAGACCTCCCTTCACCATATATAGTTTCGGTAAATGAAATAAGATAGTGTCCTTTAATAAATAAAAGAAGGAATTTGGGGGCACCTGGGTGACTCAGTTAAGCGTCTGACTTCGGCTCAGGTCATGATCTCACGGTCCGTTGAGTTTGAGCCCCGAGTCGGGCTCTGTGCTGACAGCTCAGAGCCTGGAGCCTGTTTCAGATTCTGTGTCTCCCTCTCTCTCTGACCCTCCCCCGTTCATGCTCTGTCTCTGTCTCAAAAATAAATAAACGTTAAAAAAATAAAAATAAAAATAAATAATAATAAAAGAAGGAATTTATATCTGTACTACCTACCCTAAACAATACTCACCATGAAAATATGACTTAAAACTAAAATCCTATTTCAGGATGCAAGAAATTAGGAATTATACTCCCCAGTATAAATGCCCTCTTAAGAGTCCCTCCCAAAATTGCTCTTTAAGGATAATTATCATAGAGGCGCCTGGCTGGCTCAGTGGCAAGAACACATAACTCTTGATCTCAGGGTCATGAGTTCAAGCCCCATGCTGGGTATGGAGCCTACTTAAAAAAATTTTTTAAAGTCAAAATAAAAAAAAAATTTAAAAAGGACAAGTATCACAAAGATCCATCCAGGCTGACTTTAGGCTGCCAGCACCCAAGAATAAACAAAAGATTTAGTAATAATTTAAATGAAGTTAAATCAGTCTATTCCAAACCACCACAACCACAGAATCCATGGTTTCTGATGCACCGTTAAGTCTTTGCGTAGTTCCCCTTCATGGTAACTTCTCAGAAGACTGTGGAAACAATTTGTTCAATAAACATTTTATCACACATCCACTATATGGTAGGCACTGTACCAGCAGCCACAGACAGGAAAACGACAACCTCTAATCAACTTGGAAAGCCAGTTTTTAATACTTAATGGGACTATCTGGACTCCAAAGTAACCATTTATAATCACCGTATAACGGGATTTTTTGGATTTATTCGAGGGGGTTTTTTGGTTTGTTTATCTGCAGTGGTAATCCAGTAGTCTGTGGGGGTTTTTTTGTTTTGTTTTGTTTTTTTACCTTCATTAGCCTCTGGCCTTGAATTTTTGATATATGCAGAGAATTTGGCAAAGATGTCCATTCCAGCAGTATTTGATTCTGGGTGTTTTGGTGAAAGCTTCAAGTACCTGGCGGGAAAAGGTGATAAAGGATTAGAAAGATCCTCCAGAGATCTGTTAGCGCTGAGTTCTCTCAATCCACAAACCATCGTGCTAGCAGTTACTAGACATCTTCTAACAGTTATGACTCTAAGAAATGCCATCATCTGTTTTCTATGGTATTTTTAAGATGTGTTTTTTCCTTAGGAAACAAAGCTCTGCACAGTGTTTTTGTTCGCATATTAATATTCTTGGCAAGCAAAGGGCATCCGCGCTCACTTCCATTTTAGAAATTAGAACGCTGGGGAAACAGTCTGCTTGCTCGGAGGTGGGTGCCAAGCCAATGCGGGTCTTAGAAAGAGAGCTCCAGAGCAGCACTGTCCAAAAGAACTTTCTGTAATGAAGGAAATATTCTATATCTGAACTTCCCAGTAGGGTAGCCACTAGTGATGTGTGGCTGGCTATCTGGACAGGAATTTCGATCAACTAGTGTTACGTCAAGTTAAAAAGTCCCCTCCTCCGCTTGCACCAGCCACATTTTAACTACGGAGCTTTCTCGAAACAGAGATGCCAACCAGATTCTTGGTGTGTGCCCTGCCCTGAACCACCCCATGCAGCAGTGCCAGAGAATCCCGACAGCGGGAAAGATCAGGCATTTTGGTCAAGACAAAAACAGCAGGAAGCGGACCACTCACTTCAATCCCACGCTCGGGATTTTCCAAAACCTTCCCTGTATTAGACATTGTAAGGGTGGCACTGGGCAACAGGAAGAGAAGTTGCCCGTAATTTTGCTAACAAGTGTTCTGTTGTGTTGTTACAAAGTTGGTCTACTTTGACATGAGACATAACTTTACACACACACACACACACACACACACACACACACACACAGATGTGTATTTTGCATATTTAAATCCCAAACACACATACTCAGTGTCTATTTCTTGCTCAAATTGGAAAATACATGTGAAAAGGCTCAGCTCCTCCCTCTTCCCTTGGGCGGAGTCGCACGCACTCAGGGAGTTGGCGGCCACAGGAATTCAGACCATCAGCACCCCAGTAGGAAGACAGATTCATCTCCTCAAAGGCCCTGCCAAATTTCCCTGGAAAGTGGGCCTGGGGGAGTAAGACTTTGGGAAACTACGAACTTTGATTTCCTCAGATATTTTAGGATGCGGTCTTTCCACTTCTTTAAAATTAAAAATGAAGGTGAGGTATTTTTAGGTAGAAATTTAATTTACTTGCAAGCTATAGTTTCTGGTTAGCTTTTATATTCATATTTTTTTACATCTGCGATTCTGAAATCAAGGACAGGTACATCTAAAAATCTGGACAGAGGACTACATGGGTAAGGAGATTATAAAGTATCTACTGAATACTCATAGGCTCCATTTGTCTTTCATTTTAGTAACTCTCAACTGTTAAGCTTAAAGATTTCTCTTATAAACAGAAATGTTTACAGAACAAATTCTTCAATGAACGATGAATTTCATACAGTATAATGTATACTACATTAATAATATATAATAATTTTTTTTTTCCCTCTTAACTATAGAAAACCTTACCCTCTCTTTCTCTCTCTCTTTTTTTGCCCCCGGCTTTGGGCTGAAAGAGTTAATTCCAGGTTCACCTCCCTGAAGTCCCCTCGAGTATAAAAACAACAGCCTCCAGTTTAAATGTTTTTACTGCCTGTAATACAGTAACTTCATTGATTCATTCCAAACAAAAAATAGCGCAAGGAACCTACGTGCCTCTTCAATACATCTATGTTTTCCTCTAGCCAAGTTTCCATAATTATTCTTCTTTTCCCCACCCAATATTTAGCTGTACCTACTTTTTCTAATAAAGTTCACTTCCTAATTCTCAAAATAAGAGGCGTGAAGGTAGGCTTAAATTGTAGATCATTTATATATTCATTACTCACATATATTCATTTATTCTAATTATTATGGGCCTGCACTGTCAGGCATTGTTGTAGGTGTAGGGGATATAATGATGAGCACACAGAGGCAAATTTACTAAAGACCTATTTTAATTAACAGGGAAGAATGAAGAAGGATTTGCAATCAGCATATCCTTAACCATATGAAAACAGATGCTATTATGATTCTTAAAAAATAAAAACTGTCCTCTAAAGCAGGTTAGGCATACCCTACTCTTCTCCAAGACAAACCATTAAATTTGTACTATTTAATCGATAGAATACTTACAAGAGACCACCTCAAATTCTCATTTTGCCTAAAAGGAAATTCTATTCCAGAAAGCTCACATTCTTGGTCCCCAAATCCCTAGACTAGTTAAAAGTATTGGCAAACTAAAACCCAGGTTTCCTGTCTCCAAGTATTGTTTTTGCTTTTGTTTTAGGACAGATTGGGGTCTCTGAAAGATAAAGCAAATTCTAAACCAAGAGGTCCAAAATCAGTTGCCAGTTCATTTTGCATTTCCTCAAATACTGGATTTTAACAATTCATCATTATTCACTTTCCCAAACAGCTTGATAAAGCAAAACTTCGACTGAGAACCTTCATTTCAACATTTAACAAAAAGGAAGGCAAGTAATTTACAAAAGCCTACCTGTCAGCAACACCACGGGGATGAGCATCCAGGGTACAAAGACTTTCAGATCAGTCCTTTATTCTGTATTACATCACAGACTGTGAATGGTAAGACTAGCTATGAATACTCCCATCCTTTTAGGAAAGATCTCAGGCATTTTCTTTCTCATGTGAATATAAGAATAAAGTCTGAGTATACAACACATTAAATTATCCCTGTAAATTCAACTTTCATTGTATTTTTCACTTTAAAAAAAAACAACAAAAACAGGATTAGGGGTTTAAGATTAGAGCCTGGACAGCTCAGTTGGTTGATCGGCCAACCTCAGCTCAGGCCATGACCTCGACTGTTGTGAGTTCGAGCCCCAGGTCGGTCTCTGTGCTGAGAGCTCAGAGCCTGGAGTCTGCTTCGGATTCTATGTCTCCCTCTCTCTCTGTCCCTCCCCTGCTCTCTCTCGCTCTCTCTCAAAAATATACAAACATTAAAAAAAAAAAAAAAAAAAAAAAAAGAATAACCCTTTACAGAGCTCATCTCCAAAATTATCTAACTTCCTCTATCCTTCTATTTTTTTTTTATCAGTAAGTTAGCCAAGTATACCGGTCTGCTTCAGTTAAAACTCCCAAGTTTCAAAGCTTTTTTGAAAGCTTTTTTGGCAAAGTAGTTCCTTAATTCAAGCAAGGGGAATTAGTTATATATTTATAAATACTTTCCCCAGAGGAAAAGAAAGAGAAAGTTTCTTCTATGTATGCTGGTTAACAGACCAGCAAAAAAAAAAAAAAAAAAAAAAAAAAATTCCTGGATTTAAGCTTTTCACTAAATTCTAAACAACTCTAGAACAAACAGTTGCCTGTATTTATATTTGTCATGATCGAATCAGAAGTGCTCACATAAAAACACTCTGTTCTCAGTACCATCAAATGCCAAAAACATGTTATTAGAAATGCTAGCTTCTGGTCTGCCAGCTTGGGCAACTCCTCTGCCTTTTCTCTTCATCCAGTCTAGAAACACGAAGGCTCTCAATCAGGGAGTGAGGAGGGTCAGCAGTAGTTAAGGACTAAAGACCTTCTTGTCCTTGAGGGGAAAGGCAATGAGCCAGGGCAGTCCCTGAACGCCCTAGAACACCACAGGAAGGGAAAGGGATGCCCGTGGTGGTCCGGGAAAGAACTTCCTTCCTCCTCCTGCTCATCTTCCAGAAACAATTGTGCCCAACAGAGACTCTGCTGTTCATCAGCACCTCACAGTAGGGGCCGCAGGGCCCAGTAAGGGGAAGCCCCTGCCCATCCAAACGTGCTTTTCCAATGCATATACATAAAAACTCATCACAAGTTAAGCCTCACCTATTTCTTAAACAGGATTCATTGAATTAAGTTTGACAAACACCTTCGGTCCCACGGGCTCATCACAGGAAGCTTTGATTTCTTTCCTGTCCTTCCTCCCAACTTGAACTAGCCTACAATTTTATACTCGCTAAAGCACAATCCAACTAAAGACTTACATTTCACCTCTTTTATAAAAGTCAAGCTCAACAACATAAAGAGGAGAAAACTAAAAGGAAGAAAATAGAGGAAACACAGGTTTTGGAAGTCATATAGGCCTGGCTTTGGAGCCAGCTCTGCCACCAGTGACTGTAAGACCATGGACAGGCTACGTAGGTTACTCGCCCTCAGTTTCTCCATAAAGTCTTTGAGAGGACAGAGATCGTCCACAAACATAATCCATAATGCACAGCGCACGGCACATAATTGGCACTTGAACGTTGGTTAATTTAAACAGCAGAGCCATCAGCAACATCAAAAAATACTCCCTTCTACAGAGTGAAATTTAAAGAAACTCTTCAGAAGAGGGGCACCTGGGTGGCTAGGTCGGTTCAGTGCTGACTTCGGCTCAGGTTATGATCTCAAGGGTTGGTGAGTTTGAGCCCCGCATCGGGCTCCATGCTGACAGCTCGGAGCCTGGAGCCTGCTTTGGATCCTGTGTCTCCCCCTCTCTCTGCCCCTCCCCTGCTCGCACTCTGCCTCTCTCTGTCTCTCAAAAATTAAATAAACATTGAAAAAAATTAAAAAATTTAAAAAAAGAAACTCTTCAGAATATAAACTACAGCATAAAAACAAGGAATATAATGGGAATAAGGCATGGGGATTAAAGAGTACACTTAGGGGGCCCCTGGGTGGCTCAGGTGGTTAAGTGTCCAACTCTTGATTTCAGCTCAGGTCATGATCTCACACTTGTGACATCGAGCCCTGTGTTGGGCTCCGTGCCGTGTGGAGCCAACTTGAGATCCTCTCTCTCCGTCTCTCTCTCCCTTTCTCTCCTCCGCTCACTTGTGCACATGCGCGCTCTCACTCTCTTTCCCAAAATAAACATTTCAAAAAAAAAAAGAGTACATTCAGCATGATGAAAAAAAAATAAAATGATTTTTAAAAAATACCCTTAGAGGGGCGCCTGGGTGGCTCAGTCGGTTAAGCGGCCGACTTTGGCTCGGGTCATGATCTCACGCTCCGTGAGTTCGAGCCCCGCGTCGGGCCCTGTGCTGACAGTTCAGAGCCTGGAGCCTGTTTCAGATTCTGTGTCTCCCTCTCTCTGACCCTCCCCTGTTCATGCTCTGTCTCAAAAATAAATGTTAAAAAAAAAAATTTTTAAAAATACCCTTAGAGAGAATTCAGCACATTGTGAACCTTTTAGGACAGAAAGATCTCCAGATACTTTTTTTTTTCTTTACTGATTTTTTTTTTAGAAAGTTTTCCAAGTTTTAAATTATTTAAAGTGAAAAAAAGACCGTCTCTGGTTAGAGTATCTCTGTGAACATGCCCAAACAAAATGGAGCTGAAATTTCTGTATATAAAAAGCAAAGTGAAAATGTGTATTTTCCAGGTCCGATTCAAGAAGCTGTGACGTCTCACAGAGCACTGAATGCTAAGAAACTTGAGTATTTTTGATATTAGTTCTACTATTATCTATTATCTTAATGTCTGTTCCCTCTGAGAAAAACAACAAGAAGGAATAATGAAAATCGTCGCTACAGTTGTGGAACGCCTAGACTGCCCATCTCTCTCCTTCGTTCACCTGCAGGATGCCACTTTTTGTTCATTAAAGCTTAAGCCAGGTATTGTCTCTTTTCTAAAGCCTTTCCCGCCTCCACTCACTTCCCTTCACCATGCCACCACCCCCTCTCCATCCATAATGGATCGCGCTTCCTGAGGGTAGGAACTGTGTCTTACTCACTACTGTATTCAGAGGGCTTTGGTTGTAGCATAAATGAGCGAGTGAGTTCTGAGGAACCAATTGTTTTAGAACCCTCTGACCCAATAATCCCATTCCTGGGAAATTTATCTGGATATGGAGAGTAAAAGTCAGATCAACTAGCAAGAAAGCCCCAGGCCAGAAGAAAAACAGTTCTGTTTTCAGGATGATGGCACCAGAAAAGTCTAAAAGAAATCCATAATGCATTGAACCTATGCCAGGATTATAGCAGGATGCAACACTGCACATGTGCAATGCGGGTAACTGTCACCACAGTCCATCTGTCCCTCAAGTGTACCTCACATTGTAGGAAATATAGTTGAGTACTTCAAAATCATTAACCACGTGGGCTAATGTGCAGGGCCTGGGAATCTATAACAGCTCAAAGAAATACATAAATAAAAACTGAATCCCAGGGACACAGTCTGAAGTCAATTCCCTTGGGTGACAGCTTTAGACAGCTACCTTTAAAATGCCCTGATGAGGAATCCCCCAGCAACGTATTCCACACTCCTGCTCAGCCGTTCTGGCTAGGTTCCATCTGAACCTCTCTCTCCATCTCTTCTCCTTCCCAAACTTCTCAGTTTGGGACCACTACCCCTCAAATAACCAGAGCTAACCTAACGTAGCTCCCACGTCTCAAACCCGCCTTCAGTGTGTACTCTTATCTAGGCTTATTGGCCGAGCCAGAAGCCAGTTCTGACAGAAGCCAGTTCTGACGTCTGTGGAGCATGAATTATAATGAATGAAGGGAAGCCCAGCCACTGCCCCTTAATGCTTGCTGTAAGAGTTTGACCCCAGGACCATCCGGAGAAAGGGCCCCAAGGGCCAGAAAAGACCAAACTTTAAAGAGATGGCAATACTTCCGTGCGCATTTTCTTTGATACTCACTTGGGAGGGCATAAGACTTCTTCGAGAAATTCTTCAATCTTATTTACATCCGTTTTGACTTCATTGTTGAAAGTTATAAATGGTGGGTGGGTCCCAGGAGCCAAGTTCTGCAGGTCAGCAGGCTTCCTGTTGGGCAAAACAGTGGTCAAAACTGGATCATTTTCTACTCTGGGAAGGCAACAATACTTTAAATACTCAGAGTGGTTCTAAATGTTAAAGTAGGTAAAAATGAATAAGAAATAGTACTTTTTCCACTAAGTACAACAGCTGCACTGCTCTTCTAATAAGATGCGAACCTTCACAAAGCACAAAATTCATAGTAAGAAAATCAGAAATCTTTGACTTTTAACCAAAAGACAAGCCCCCCATTCTCATTCCAAATTTAACGGAAGTGCTTATTAGAAACAGTGGTAGAGGGGCGCCTGGGTGGCTCAGTCGGTGAAGCGTCCGACTTCGACTCAGGTCATGATCTCACAGTCTGTGAGTTCGAGCCCAAGTCTGGCTCTGTTCTGACAGCTTAGAGCCTAGAGCCTGCTTTGGATTCTGTGTCTCCCTCTCTCCCTGCTCCTCCCCCACTCGTGCTCTCTCTCTCTCTCCTTCAAAAATAAATAACATTTCGAAAAAATTTCAAAAAAAGAAACGGTGGTAGAACTGAGAGACAACGGTCTCTAGTCCCCTAGTGGGTCTATGGCACCCACTCATTGTGTAGACATGGCGTAAACCGTAACTTTTCTGGGTCTTCCTTTTCTTTTTGTAAAACACAGAACAAGAGCAGCTGATTCATACAGCCTTTTCCAACTACAAGATTCCAATTCAGTGCTACCAATTTTCCACTTTCCTAGAAGTCCACTCTCAGCGAGGAAAGAGATCACCAGTCAAAATGACTTCAGTACGTAAGAGATAGCATAACCAAAAGTAAGATGCAACACAGAAAGGGCAAAACAGGATAGCGAACAGGAAAGGCTCAAAATACGTATTAGATGAGAATTTTGTCCAAATTCATTAAAAAGCCATCAACAAGTCAAACAGGTAGGAGTCAAAAGAAATTGATACACGATAGATAAAGTAAGTGGACACGTGGAAAAATGTAAAAACAAAACAAAAAACCAATTACCAAAGAAATTCAAGAGGAAACTATGACGACATTTCCTTCCTATTAATTAGGGAAAACTGAAAATACATAGAACACTGATAAAGACGGCAAAATTGGATACTTACAGCTACTAATACCACAGAACACTGGTACCACCCTATTAAAAATCACAGTGGCTCGCCTGAAGCCATCAGTGAATCCTAGAATCAATAATATGACCCAATACAGTGTGATCCTAATGATAAAATACGGAGCGTACATCACCATCTGGGAGGTATTCTTACAAAAAAGTTGACCCTGAATCTAGAATCAAGTCTCTTAAGGCAGCTGTCTCTTAAAATGCGGTCTAGGGGACCCTTTCACCAGGTGGTCCATAAAGTCAAAACCATTCTCATAATACTAACACGTCACTTACTTTCTTCACCCTCATTCTTTCATGCCTACAGAGTTATCCACAGACTACCTGGTGTGTGATGTCCCAAGGTAACGTATACGGAAACAGATATGAGAATCTGTCTTCTATGAAGGCAGACATGAGAGATGTACAAAAATGGAAAGCAATGCCATTGTTTTGGAAAATACATTTTTTAAGACATATTTTTTGTGATAATAATAGGTTCATGGTTGTTCTACCTAGTAAATGTTGTTTTAATTTCTCAGCTTTAATTTCTAATACAGTAAAGTTGACAGATACAACCCACACAATTGAAAGCTCTTTGAGGTCCTCAAATGATTTAAGTGTATAAAGGACTTCTGAGACCAAAAAGTTCATTTGCAGGAAACATGAGGAGTTGCTGAACAAAGTTAAATGATACCACAAAGAAGCCATCAGCCAAATACAGAATTTGGGACGTTCTGGAGTTCAACGGAATGGATTTCCACCAGTCAATGGCATGAGGGAAAAAAGTCACAAATGGGGGTTGGAAAGGACTGTTGCAGATTAAGAAAAATTTAAGAGACATAACAACCAAATGTAATGAGTAGAATTTGTTTAGATCCTGATTTGAAGAAAGCAGTCAAAGAAAAAAGATACTATGGAGACAACCAGGGAGATCGGATCATATGCTGGGGACTAGACGTGATAATGGCAGTGTGGTTGGGTAAGAAAATGTCCCTACTGTTTGGAGACATACAGTGAAGGGTGCAGGGTTGGAAGGACAGTGGGATTTGCTTTGAAACTTATTAGAAAAACTAGGGACACAGCAAATGGGTAAAATCTTGATAACTGAGTTGAAGTTGTGGGGAAGTTTATTCTATCCTTGTGTATGTTTGAAAAGTTTCAAAATTAAAAAGATAAACCTTAAGAAACTTAAATGTTAAAAAAGCAATATACTGCTTCAAGCAACTTTTCCCCCACATACTATTACAGCCCTTCCCTATCACAAATGCACAGAATTTAAAAGGATATCTTTTGTTTTTAAAGCTCACCCCTTTTTTTTTTTTTTTATGTTTATTTGAGAGACAGAGAGACATGGGCCCAAACCCATGAACTGTGAGATCATGACCTGAGCCAAAATCAAGAGTAGAACACTCAACCAACTGAGCCACCCAGGTGCCCCTTAAAGGATGGCTTTTTTTTTTTTTTTTTTAATTTTTTTTTTCAACGTTTTTTTATTTATTTGTGGGACAGAGAGAGACAGAGCATGAACGGGGGAGGGACAGAGAGAGAGGGAGACACAGAATCGGAAACAGGCTCCAGGCTCTGAGCCATCAGCCCAGAGCCTGATAAAGGATGGCTTTTAATGCATCATGAAGGTGAAATACTTTGTCACTAGAAAATAATGTTTAAAACAGAGTGTGCCCCAACGTCTCATCCCAGCTTATCAATTTCCCTTGGTCTTATCCATATTCCTTCTCTGTCCCTCTCCTTTTTTTTCTCCCTACACCCCCATTTAGGTTTAGAAAGCACTTCATCTCCTTATGACTACATTCCAAAAACAAAGAGACTTATTAACGTCTGCTTAGTTCAAATTTTCTAACTCCAAGCCCCCTCAACCCAAGCTCTAGAGCCCATCTCCCTTTCAAGCCAAAGAAAAAGAAGACGCATTTTCTATGACTTGTGTAAGAACCTAAGCTCTAAAAGAGGGCTTTTAAAAGCCAAAATCTGATTTGATGTGCAATTCTGATTCCTTTCCTGAGCATACTTTGGTCTGAAAAGGTAAAGCTGAGCACAAAATGACTGGAATCACGAGAGCTGAGCAGTCTTCCGGCTGCACACATACTTAAGCAGTGGTGTAGCCTGTGAGACTCCCGAACTCATGTAAGAATCCAGGTCGGAGCAGGGCCTTTTCCAGGCGTCATTTCTTTGGTTTGTTCAGTTATTCCTTTTCACGCCTCACCCTGACCATCTGTTCATCTGTGATCACCAACGGGCCCGGCAGGTCCACGGCCGTGTCACCTTTGGTCTTCAAGCCCCCTCACGTTCCAGCTCACAGCTCACGACTGTTCCCAGCTACCCTCCATTTCCTGCTCAACTCGGGAAGACCCTGTACGTTACCAACGGTCCAGAAACCCTAACAGTTCAGGGTTTAAACAATTTATTTTCAAATCTCAACATTTTAAAGTTAAAAAAAGAGACTCGTTTTGTTCCCACGTTATAAAACCTATCCATCCGCATTTTTATGACTAGCGGTCGATTAATGCCTAAATGTAAGGTAATAACAACATACGTCTGTGTGTTTCACAAATAATTTTTTCATGAACAGGGTAGAGTTAGACAAAGGGGAAGAAAGGGACTGATGCCTTAAAACAACATGGAGGGAGGGCAGCAAAATAAGTAACAGCTATTACTTCTATAATAAATTGTAACAGCTTTTAGCTCTCCAAACAAATTTATTAGAGGAGGGATAAAGTTGGCATGGCAGAGAAGAAAGAGCCAAAGACTGAATCAAAAGGATGTGGTTCAAGTCTCAAATTGAATAGTTCTGCCATCCATCCACCAGCTGTGTGACTGAGGAAATCACGGCCTCTGGATTTCCTCCTCTGCACTGCGGACATAAGCCCTGCTCTGCCGGTGAAGATCAAATCAAATAAGGCCTATGAAACCGAACTAAACCAAAGTACGCAAAGGAAATCCACGACGGCTTTTAGTAGCACGCTAACACAGCATGCTGCAGGAGGTGAGACAGGCGGTTTTTAACCTCTACTTGAGTCTGATGGTTCAGAACCGGCTACCTAGCATTAGCTGACTGGTAATAAGAAATCTGATTAATAGAGGCTTATAAGTGAAGTGAAACCAGGCACGCGATTACCAACGTTCTGTTCATATTAGGGACTAGTGGATAGTCCGTTTTGTTTCTGCCAAAAGCCTATCTAGATTCTGAAAAACCAAAGGTGACGAAACTATTTTCCAGGATTAAGTGTTGACGTGAAGGAGAACCATGTTAGGTCCTTACCCCAAGTGAAAGCAAATTTGAGAAGAAACTTGAATGCCTCTCAACGGAATAGCGGACTTCAAATAAATGTTCAAGTTGCAAACACTGAGGTGACTTAGAAGCTTTATCAGGTCATCAACAAGGCAGAATCTCCCCTGGCACTCCAAGGCCTCAGGTGTTGTTTGACCCACAAGGTTCACTTTACAGATGCTTCACAGAAACTTAACATTTCAGAAGTGCAGCGTGACAGACATGAAACTGAAACACAGGCAACGGCTAAACATTTCAGGCCATCCTTGGCTTATTTCATAAAAGCCCTTTAATAAATACTCAATGATTCATTCAAGCCCATTCAAATGTTTTCCTTAAGTGACATCTAGAAAAAGCAAAGTGCATATAATTCGTGCTTTGAGATAAGAGCACAAATACTCTTCAATGTTTGAGGTGTCTTTTCTTTTTTTCTTAATGTTACTTATCTGAGTAGTCTTTTTTTTCTTTGTCATAGTAGATGGACAAACATATTCTATTCTCTCCCGTTTTGCTTCTAGATGAAGAAAAGGAAAAATAAAGAGAAACAAACGAATACAAGAGGCAGAGGAGGAACCTCATAGGACCTAATACTTTAAGCAACTTAAGTGGCTTAACTTCAATTGAAAGTTAATTCAGTACACTTGCAACAATTGGAGAACACCGGGCAGGTGACTCAGGTCCGGCTGCTTCTCAGAAGATGAGCACAGTATAGTCCCAGGACACTGGAGCCGGTTCTTAAAGATGACCTATCTGTAACTAGCTGACTCCACTAAATGGAGAAAACAAAAATACTAAGTATGTAGACCTTATATTCTTCATTGAGTTCCTTTTGAAGGTACTGTTTTTTGTTTTTTGTTTTTTTTTTAACGTTTATTTATTTTTTTGAGACAGAGAGAGACAGAGCATGAGCGGGGGAGGGTTAGAGAGAGGGAGACACAGAATCTGAAACAGGCTCCAGGGTCTGAGCTGTCAGCACAGAGCCCGACGCGGGGCTCGAACTCACGGACCGCGAGATCATGACCTGAGCCGAAGTCGGCCGCCCAACCGACTGAGCCACCCAGGCGCCCCGAAGGTACTGCTTTTCAAGACATAAAATTCATCCATACAAATCAAGAGAATATTGAACGCTGTATGGCAAGCATGGGGGAAAAAAGTTAGCACCAAAAATCCTTGGTTTCAGAACACTGTACTCCTTTTAATTATTCTTCTCTAGGTTTGCTATAGTCTAATACTAAAGTCACCAACTGAATGAATGAGTCATGGATTCACCAAAACATACGCGCCAAGGTCCCAGTTACTAAGCATTTGCCTATGTGTCCCAATTCAACCAGTTAAAGGATTTTCTTTTGATTAAATGTGGTATGCTGCCAAACCTTCGTCTACTTTAGTGTCAATCTGTAGATCAATCATGTTAAAACAAAACAGCACCCACGAACTGGTTTCAAACACAACTTCAAAAATTCTTAAGAGAGTTCATCAACACAGTTTATAGAGTTTACGCTAAGTTTAGAAGTACCTCCACCATTAATCCATTTTTCTAATTCAGCTCTTAACCACCTCAACAGGATTTACCATCTCTGAAGTCATTTTGAAAAAGAACATAAAGACGTGGCAGTGAAGCTCTCTCTCTCTCTATGACTGTCCGTGGCTGTCTGTCTGTCTGTCTCTCTCTCTCCGTGGTTCTGACCCTTCCCCCCGCTCAAAACACTACACATGGGGTGTACATATGATTCATATGTACGTGTATTTCCCAGACTTTTTTTTAATAAATTTTTTTAAATGTTTATTTATTTTTGAGAGACAGAGACAGAGCATGAGCAGCGGAGGGGCAGAGAGAGACAGAGACAGAATGTGAAGCAGGCTCCAGGCCCTGAGCTGTCAGCACAGAGCCCGATGTGGGCTCACAGAGCTCACAAACCGTGAGATCATGACCTGAGCCAAAGTCGGATGGATGCTTAACCGACTGAACCACCCAGGCGCCCCATATCTCCCATAATTTTTAAAAGCAGTCTTCTCCAATTTATTTATTTTCTCAGAGAACATCACAGAGGAGGGATTTTATTCACTGGTAATATACCACCACTTTGACAACAAAAAGCTGATTTCTAGGGCGCCTGGGTGGCTCAGTTGGTTAAGCGTCTAACTCCTGATTTGGGCTCAGGTCATGATCTCACGGTTCATGAGTTTGAGCCCCACGTCCGACTCCGCTGCTTGGGATTCTCTCCCCCACCCACTTCCCTGTGTGCTCCTCCCGCACGTGCATCTTCTCTCAAAATAAATAAGTAAACTTAAAAAAAAGGTTCATTTCTTAACGTTTTCATTTCTCCTCTCATTCCCCAAAACTAGAAAAGCTTACCTAACAAACATGTGACAAAATATGGCCACACTTAGATATATCCAAGTCAGGGTCTCAGCATGTGAACAGGTGTGTGTGTGTGTGTGTGTGTGTGTGTGTGAGAGAGAGAGAGAGAGAGAGAGAGAGAGACACAGAGACAGAGAGACAGGGGATGGGGAGTCTACTGTTGTCATTCTTCCTTCTTTCTCCTCCCCTTGCCTGCCTCTCAGGCTTATCTGTGCTCCAAAGATGCTAATCGTTGATATAAAATTTTTATAATTAAGTATAATGAAGGTAGCAGAAGTCTTCAAAGATTTTCATCACTGCCACAAACCTGTCCAGCCAGTATGATATGAGACAATGAATTCTATTCAACAGAAGTGTCTGAAAATGGTTTGATGAGTAGTAAAAAGTACCCTGAACAGCGTTGAGTACACAGTAGACACTGGGGAAATCTTATTTTTTCCTTCCTTTTTCCTGAATTTAGAAACAAGGTAACTGACCTCCAGAGAAGACAGGCATCTTGCCCGAGGTCCCACGGAAATAAGTGACAGGGCTCTCTCTACACGGAACCAGGTCTCTATCCCTAATCCATTGCTCCCCCTTTGATGACATGTGGTAACACCTTTAAATATACTCCCAATTTTAATATTTTCGTTTCTATTCATCTGAAGATCATGCTTAAATGGTGGCTGATGTAAAGCCCAAATTCCTTCCGAAGCCTGAGCACTTTTTTTTGTTTTAATCTCCAATTCTGCAATACAATTGCAGCATGAACAGAAAATGAGGTTTAGGAATGACTCCCACTAAAGCATTAAGGCAGCACTGGCAGGCAAGCCGAGGGGGATTGTTCTAAGCCTCACAGGGGCTCATGAATACCACCAGCACGGTCATTAACATCAATTGAGATTCAAAGAGAACGTGTCATACACTGCCAGAACGAGAAACTGGCTTGTTCTTATGGATGAAATGTCACGGAACAATACTTTTTTCAGAGCACAGAGTGGGCCCCGAAATAGCTCTCAGTTGAGTCCAACCGCTCTCCACCGGTCTGTGGGGCGGTCGGCAGTCTTCACCGAGGAATTAGACAATTACCGGGAAAAGCAGGAAAATCAGCACCGTAGGCATTTTCTCCCCCGCAGCTTTTTAGAAACGGTCCTGTCTAAAGTTTTTAAAGTTAAGAACATACTGTGAGAGGTAGTTTTTTTTTTTTTTTTTTTTTTACTACAGGATGCTCGATTCCTCTGTGACAACTTCATTTCACAACGATGTTTTGAGCCAGCGTTCACTCTCTTTAAATCTGACTCAAGACTTTAAGTGTCTTAACTCACTGAAAAGGTCTGGAAGGATAAAGACCAAACCTAGATGCGACGGTATCTGCGAAGCGGAAGCTGCCGACCAGGGGCTGGAGGTGGCACGGATTCGTTACCAGGTGCTCCTTATACGCGTATAACTGCCCTTGAGAAGGTTTTGGATGTACTGTAGACCCAAGATTTCTGAAGGAAACTACGAAATACAGGCTCCAGTGTCAAGTGCTGTTGGTTTCACGCAAAGCAGGACAGAAACAGACAGCTTCTCTGGGGGGTGATCCTCACTGAGGAGGGAGCCTTGAATCCCTCAATCCTACCTGCCACGTGTCACTTTTCACACGCAGGGTGTATTACTCTGAGACACATACACATCCTCAAATATCAATCCACGCGCAGAAATAATGCCGCCAAGGGTTTGTACAGGAAGAGTGAAAGAGCCATTATGAGCTCACTTCCTTTCCTGAACCGGACTCCCTTCGTTTATGGCACTGTTGCTGGTCTGTGCCACAATCACGCACTGTGTTGAGCTGCTCAAAGAAGGCTTTTTCGAAGCACGGCCGCCAACTCACTTGCTCCAAGCCAAAAATGGAATAGGAGAAATCCGTGTATTTTAAGACACAGTAAGGGTGTGTGCCTGGTAGCATGGTCTATTTTTAGAAGTTACACTGGGAAACTTGCTTTTTGAATGCATGGGGGGCGGGGGGGGAAACAGTCATAGAAGGGGAACTACTTGAATTATTTCATTCTTCCAACAGCTCTGTCCAATGTGAGGTGGGCCCACCTTTGAAACAGACTATAGTTTTAACTCTTACTGTCCCCAAAGGCTTACCTTACCTCTGCCTTCATATACATAATTAACGGGTTCCTGGACAACTTCCTGGATTATTTTCAGTAAATAGATTTTAAGACTCCAAAATCTCAAATAAGGGCACTAGCAGTAAGTAAAGAATAAAGTTTAAGCTACCGACAGAAATGCAGGGAATGCTAGCCTGGAACTGGAAATGGGATGACAAAACTCTCACTTTGTGACACCCAGAGGGATAACATGCATGACTTCTGCCACCCATGTTTTTTCCTGGACGCTGCTCGTGACTGATAATGCTTAAAAAAATGAGCAGCAAGCCATGTTGTTGCATGTGTGCAAGAGGCATACATTTCCACTGCCCAATCCTAGATTTCCTTTTGTTATCACTGCTCTTAACCCTTGATTTAAATCTCTTCTTTTCGGGACGCCTGGGGGGCTCAGTCGGTTAAGCGTCGACTTCAGCTCAGGTCATGATCTCGCAGTCTGTGGGTTCGAGTCCCGCATCGGGCTCTGTGCTGACACCTCAGAGCCTGGAGCCTGCTTCGGATTCTGCATCTCCCTCTCTCTGTGCCCCTCCCCCACTTGTGCTCTCTCTCTCAGAAGTAAACATTAAAAAAAAAAAATTCTTTTTAATAAATAAACCAATCTCTTCTTTTCCCCTAAGTATGAATGTTCTTCACGTCGAGCCTATTTGCCGAGGAAGAACAGAGGGGCTCCTGAACACAAGGAGCCTATTACCTATCAGGGCCCTTCCCAGTCCTCTCCACTTGGGCCTGTGGAGGCAGAGTTAGAAACAACTCTTCACCGAGCAAGAATAATCACAGGGCCATGGATAATGGCTCTTATTTCACAATTATATTTAACCAAATATGGTTAAAATCATATTACAGACAGTTCCCTGTAAAGGAGAATAAATAAAATAGCCCACAGTCGTATCCGTCCTCCTAAAATCCCACTCTTGTCTTGAAGGATCCAGATAATATACACCATGAGTTTAAGCACCTTTTAAATGAAGAAGCTGTCTGCTTAGAAAGTTCTTCAAAGTTCCACGTTTACACTGGAAAGTCAAAGATCCTGGTGCTGGTCTTGAAGTTAAGAGTAAGCATACAGTAAGTTCCTAAAAAGACTGAGTGGCCAGTAAATGCAATTTACTGATACTGTGAGTTATCCATAATACTTACACAAGTTAAATTTGTCCACAAATCAGCTGAACTTTAATAAATGTATTTCCTTTAAAGAGCATATACATACATAGGGAGGAGAGAGGCTCAAACTGAAAACACTATACACTCAAGTTAATTTCCAACCACAACAAAATCTTACCTTTTCAGGTCCACGGTTGTGACACTAAATACAACTCCTTTGAGCCACAGAATCATGAAGAGCCTCTGGGAAAAGGGGCAGTTTCCTATGCTCTCACCATCACTCCCAGCCTAGGAAACAGAAATCAACATCGAAAACCAGGGTCAGAGGGGTGACATTCAAAACAAAAGACTTTCTTCTGACTTATAATCAGGGGTCCAAGAAGAGAGCAAAAGTTGCATTACAGAAGAAGGAGTGGAAACTCAGGTTTCTGTTATTTTGCTCTTTCATTTGCCTCCTCTCTTCTTAAAGATGGCCAGTCTACTATAGCACCACCCTAGAAAATTTTCTGCAAGGGTAGAAATGATCTGCATCACCACTGTTCGACACAGCAGTCGTTTGTGACATATGGCTAAAACGACTGCTTAAAATGTAGCTAGTTTGAGGCTTTTTATTTGCTTTTAATTAACTGTATGAAACGTAAGTCATTTCTTGTTCTATGAGACAGTATTCTTTACAAGGCAACATAAAGAGGGAAATTTACAGGTGTGTCTATCTCCAAAAAGTTAAATCATCACCAACCCCTCCCCATTTACAAAACAGTCATTATAAAAATCCCATATCCTGTTTTACACATTCAGGAGCAAGAGAATAACAAGATATCTTTATAATAAGCTATTTGTAATCCTACTTAATGTGAATGGAGCAGCTGATGACTATGACTTCCCCAAGCTCAATGATGAGGTAGAATTTTCCTAAAAATCAGTGGGACAAATCTTTAATTCCATCACATGTGCCCCCAAGTTTACAAAGCAGGGACAGGGGAAGCAGGAAACAGGAGGGGGGAAAGAGAGCATACTGGAAGAGAACATTCTAACACTTGCTAGGGAGAAACAGTCCTCTTCACCACAAAGGGTGGAAAAAGCCAGAAATAACTTTCGACAACTCATTCAAAGATGAATGATTCAAGTACTATTTATTATCCTAAAGTAACTCTCAAAATATTCAGAAGCCATTTCAGTAAAACGCTGCATTAGTAAAGTATTCCTAAACTAATGGGGAAATAGGGTGGAGTAAAAAAAAATAATAAAGTCGTTAACCGATTAAACACAACACAACTAACAAAACACACGGGTATAAAAGGAGGATCCCAGAACCCTTCCCTCATCAGCATGGGAGAGTTACAACTAAGCTTGGTTAAAAAAAATAATAAAAATCAGTCTTGGGGCACCTGGGTGGCTCAGTCGGTTAAGCGGCTGACTTCGGCTCAGGTCATGATCTCGCGGTCTGTGAGTTCGAGCCCCGCGTCGGGCTCTGTGCTGACAGCTCAGAGCCTGGAGCCTGTTTCAGATTCTGTGTCTCCCCCTCTCTCTGACCCTCCCCCGTTCATGCTCTGTCTCTCTCTGTCTCCAAAATAAATAAACGTTAAAAAAAAAAAATTTTAAAAAAATCATTCTTTATCAGAAACAAAACATACACAGAATTGTCACCAGACTGACTCATGTTAATTTCTAGTACTGCAACTTGCACAAATCTTGACTTCCTGAAGAAGGTCTAGTTCTTAAACTTTAAGGTGATTAAGAATAACCTAAATAAGGGGCACCTCGGTGGCTCAGTTGAGCATCCAACTCTTGATTTCAGATCAGGTCACGATCCCAGGGTCGTGGGATTGCACCCCCGCGTCAGGCTCCACACAGCCTACTTAAGATTCTCTCTTGGGGCTCCTGGGTGGCTCAGATGGTTAAGTGTCCGACTTGGGCTCAGGTTATCATCTCACGGTTTGTGAGCTGGAGCCCGGCATCAGGCTCTCTCCTGATGGTGCAGAGCCTGCTTGGCATTCTCTCTCTTCCTCTCTCTCTGCCCCTCCCCCACTTGTACCTTCTCTCGCTCACAAAATAAATTAAAAAAAATTTTTTTTCTCTTTCTCCTCTGCCTCTCTCCCCTGCTCTCACACTCTCTCTAAAATGAATTTTTTTTTAATTTTTTTTAACGTTTATTTATTTTTGAGACAGAGAGAGACACAGCATGAACAGGGGAGGGGCAGAGAGAGAAGGAGACACAGAATCCGAAACAGGCTCCAGGCTCCAAGCAGTCAGCACAGAGCCTGACGCGGGGCTCGAACTCACAGACCGTGAGATCATGACCTGAGCCAAAGTCGGACGATTAACTGACCGAGCCACTCAGGCGCCCCTAAAATGAAATTTAAAACAATAATAATAACCTAAATAAGACAGTTTGGATAGAAGATTTCTGGGCCTTATACCCAGAGATTGTGGGCTGTGATTCAGAAGAATGCTTGGGTGGAGCCCAGGAATCCTCATTTTGTTACAGGCACCCAAGGAGATCGCACAGCAAAGCACCTGCTAGTCACACTGAGAAACACTGGTGTGGGAAGGGTCAGGGTGATATTCCTTGGACAAAGCAGGAGTCAGTTCATAAAACTAAGTCATCCAATGATACAATGTAACAAAATGGTACACAAAGCTGCTTTTTTGAGGATGCCGGCTATCCCCACACACAGAGAACACTGATAACATAAAAGTGAGTTTATCGCAGATAATAAAAAGTTAAGGCATTCTCTTTCTGTATATGTTGAGGATTAATATTTTTACACAAGGCTGTGACTTTAGATACTCAAATTTTATGAACTTGCAGCTTGCGAGTTTGAGCTCTGCATTGGGCTCTGTGCTGACAGTGCAGAGCCTGCTTGTAATTCTCTCTCTCCCTGTCTCTCTGCCACTCCCTTGCTCGCTCGCTCTCTCAAAATAAATAAACTTCAATATATAACCACAAGAAAAAGTACACCAAACTTCAGACTTCCTAAAAAAGCAGTACAGTTTGGTAGCCAAAGAACGAGTCTGACTCACTTTGTCCTATTCCATTTGTTTAATCTATGAAATGAACTATAATTTCCCAAAAAGTCTGTCATAGGAGTGTAAAATAATTAAATTGGTAGAGAAGTTGCAATAAAGATGTTACACAGAGCCACTTGGAAAGACATTCAACCAAAGGCCAGCCGGACATAAACAGCGATTGGCTACAGATCAGGAACACCGCGCCATAA
This sequence comes from Panthera onca, assembly GCF_046562875.1. Taxonomy (NCBI): domain Eukaryota; kingdom Metazoa; phylum Chordata; class Mammalia; order Carnivora; family Felidae; genus Panthera; species Panthera onca. The sequence goes on from NC_138346.1 coordinate 203,075,758, forward strand.
CCCCTATGACAGTCTGCAGAGCATATGCGACAGTAGAGACAGAAGCACCCTGGGACAGGGACGCTGCGTGAAGACCCAGTCAGGACACGAATGCCGCCTCTGCTTTCGTGCGCTTACTTCCCTCTCAGGCATGTCTGACGCTCGTTACACATCCCGCACTCCTTATACGGTTCTTTTATACAAACACAAATAAAAGTATGTGTGCTCTTTAAAGCAGATGTGAAAAACTGCTTTTCATTAACTAAGGCCAAAACTCAGGACAATTCAAATGAGAAATATTGCCAACTACAAGTTTTTCTGAACTTTCAACAGCATAAGATTGGGAGCTACCAGAAGGATGTTTTCATCAAGTACACATACAGTGAAACTGGAAAAACTTGGATTTCTAGAAGTCACAGATCAAAGACTTCCTCCTTCAATCCGTGTTGTAATAAAATTCCATTTAAACATTTCAATAAAATTCATTCAAGTTAAAGGATCAAAATTACACTCTTCAATACAAACTACGTTGAACATAACCTATCGGTACAATGGACTGAGGAGGACATTGTGGTATAGTGGAATGCATTATATGCTGGAAATCAAGATACCTTTATTCCGTACCCAGTTCTTTATTATAATAAAAATTAACACATAGGTATATCTAACAATAGCATCTAAGAAAGTATGTTTAAAAAAAAAAAACTTGGCTTTTTACTGCTTCTAACAGTACATTCATGATGTTAAAGATAAATAAAAATTGAAACACTACAGAAAGTCAGAGTTCCTCTACCTTTGAAACATTCACTAGTTTGTTCCTTATTCTCCTGAATTTTTATTTTCTATGTACATACTACTTTTCTTTTTCCAATATGTGATCGCTGGGGCGCCTGGGTGACTCAGTCGGTTAAGTATCTGACTTTGGCTCAGGTCATGATCTCACGGTCTATGAGTTTGAGCCCCGTGCCGGGCTCTGCTGATGGCTCGGAGCCTGGAGCCTGCTTCGGATTCTGTGTCTCTCTCTGTCTCTGCCTCCCCCCCCGCTTGTGCTGTCTCTCTCTCTCTCTCTCTCTCTCTCTCTCTCAAAAATAAATAAATGTTAAATATTTTTTTAAAAATATGTGATCGCACCCTACATAACTTTTTTATAATCTGCATTTTTATTCCCAATGTAATGTAATCAACCCTGTGAAGGCTGTCATGCCCTCGCCAGGATGGTGGCCAAGAGGGTCAAGGGGGGCGCCAGGGCTTCCAACCCTGCCAGGAAGAGGAAGCCCTACTCCCCCCTGCTCGGGTGCACATCAGAGGAGGCCCAGTACAGAGCAGTCAGACATTCACCATCAACCAGAGGTAATGAGGCCACCCCACTGGGGTATCAGCGGAGGCCACTGTAGACATTCCGTCTCTGACAGTAACCAGGCAGTGTTGTTGCCCTTCTCCCCTCCCAGCCCCCTCCACAGCAGTGTCACAGAAGTCTTATTTGAGTGTTCGGGAAGTTTAAACAAAGTTTAAACAAGAGCCAGAGTCTCCTAACGTAATATGAAAAGGTACCGGTTTCAATCAAGAATCGCTTGTCATACAAAGAACTGTATCGAACTGAATGAAAAAAGGCAGCCAACAACGCGGACATCAGGATGACGGAGATGTTAACATTTGCTGACAAAGATTTTAAAGCAGCCGTAATAAAAGTGCTTCAAGGAGCAATGAAGACCAGCCTGAAACAAGTGAAAACATAGACTCAGCCAAGAAGTAGAAGGTGCAAAGAAGAACTAGATGGAAATTTCACAACCAAAAAAGAAAAGAAAAGAAAAGAGCTCAAAGGATGAGCTTAAACTGCCAAATGGAAGGCACAGAGGACAGAATCACTGGACAGAAAGGCTGGATAGAAATCACTCCCTCTGAACAGAGAAAACGTAGACTGAAAATGTGCTACTTCCTATATGTTTCCATATTTTGATGCCATCCATCAAACAGTTACGTTTGAAGGCTTCATTTATTCTATTAATCCAACCATTTCATTTCTATAAATTTATTCTGTAGAAACATGTATACAGATGCCCAGAGACAGAGGAGCAATGAAGCACCGTTTGTAACAGCCACCCACCGGAGACCACCCAATGCAGATCGATAAAGGACTTGTTAAGTTATAGGCTACCACCAGAGGGCATGTCTGGGCTAACCGCTTGGCCTTTGCTGCTATGGGTAGGGGCAAGGTCACAGCTTTTTTTTTTTTTTTTTTTTTTTTTTTTTTTGAGAGAGAGAGAGAGAGAGAGAGACAGACTGTGTGAGCAGGGAAGGGCAGAGAGAGGGAGACACAGAATCCAAAGCAGGCTCCAGGCTCTGAGCTGTCAGCACAGAGCCCGACGCGGGGCTCGAACTCACAAACTGCCAGATTATGACCTGAGCCGAAGTCAGCTGCTCAACTGACTGAGCCCCCCAAGCTCCAACCCCCCGCCCCACCACACAGTTCCTTCTCTTAAGGCCCATATGGGATGGTCTCACTTTATGATTCTTACCTACACACAGACACTTTATTTAAAAAAAAATTTTTTTTTATAAATGTTTTTATTTATTTTTGAGACAGAGAGAGACAGAGCATGAGCAGGGGAGGGGCAGAGAGAGAGGGAGACACAGAATCCGAAGCAGGCTCCAGGCTCCGAGCTGTCAGCGCAAAGCCCAACGCGGGGCTCGAACTCACAGATCATGAAATCAAGACCGGAGCCGAAGTCAGATGCTTAATGGATTGAGCCACCCAGGCGCCCCTAAAAACTTCCCGTCTTAAGCTTAGGCTGCCCGTTCCTGGTTCTTTGGCCAGGGAGAGCAGGCTTCTGTTAGAAAGGTTTTTGTCGGGGCGCCTGGGTGGCTCAGTCGGTTGGGCGGCCGACTTCGGCTCAGGTCATGATCTCACAGTCCGTGAGTTCGAGCCCCGCGTCGGGCTCTGTGCTGACAGCTCAGAGCCTGGAGCCTGTTTCAGATGCTGTGTCTCCCTCTCTCTGACCCTCCCCTGTTCATGCTCTGTCTCTCTCTGTCTCAAAAATAAATAAATGTTAAAAAAAAAATTAAAAAAAAAAAAAAAAAAAAAAAAAAAAGAAAGGTTTTTGTCTGCACCTGTTGGTGTTTCTAGGCTGCCGGCTCCTACAGCTCCGGGTCTGGGATATATCGAGACGGAAAACAAAAAATAGAAAACAAAAAACAAACAGACAAAAAGCAATTTATCTACTCTATCTTTCCAGAAGCAGAAGTCTCTCAGAAGTATTAAAATTAGAAAGCAAAATTAAAAATGTAGAAAATGTGGTATATCCATACAATGGAATATTATTCAACAGGAAGAAGCAATAAGGTACTGACATACACTCTAAATTGGATGAACTTTGAAAAATTATGCTAACTGAAAGGAGCCAGTCACCAAAAACCAGGTAGCGTATAATTCCATGTATATGAAATGTAAAAAACAGGCAAATGTAGAGAGACAGGAAGTAGATTAAGTGGTTACCTACCTAGGGCTTCTGTGGAGCAGGAAGGAAGGAAAGGTTGGATAAAAAGGGATGTTTTTCTGGAGTGATGAAAATATTCTAAAATTAGACTGGGGTGATGGCTGCACAACTCTGCGAATATACTAAAAATCACTGAATTGTATACTTTAGATGGATGCACTATATGCTATATGAATCATATCTCAAAAAAGCGGTTTTAAATATACAGGCACAAAGGGCACCTGGGCAGCTCAGTTAGGTGTCAGACTTTGGCTCAGGTCATGACCTCACAGTTCATGAGTTCAAACCCTACATCAGGCTCTGCCTGCTTCCGATCCCGTCCCCGCCCCCTCTCTGTCCCTCCCTCGCTCATGCTCTCTCAAAAATAAACGTTAAAAAAAAAAAATACACAGGCACAAATTACAAATATAAATATATACATACCAGATAAATGTTACCTTGGAATATATAGTTCTAATATTATGATCTCTTATTAAAAAACAAACACGTCCATGTTTTCTCAAAAATTAGAAAACCCAAATAAGGCAAAAACTTCAATAATCCCACTGACCCAGAAATGACCACCAATTTCCAGGTAAAGGCTGGGTCTAAACATTCATTTTAAATGTTCTTACAAAAGGAGCAGTTCTGCTTAACTTGCTATCTGGGGCTCCTCTTACACACTCACTATTGCTCACCCTTCTCCCTCCAGGCCTCTGTTGTAATTCCTGAATTGCCTAATACCAGTATTTAATCAGAAACTTCCATATTAACTCCTACATTGCTAAACAGGGGTCAGTGGTAGATGCCATAAATATTTTAATGTTTTACTAATTCCAGGTTAAGGAATGGCTCACTTAGAAAACCTAGTTTAATCAGTTGTTAGAATAGTCATTTTAAAACACCCAAGAAGGCAAGTTTGAACTCCATTCCTCCTTTGTGACTAAGGGACTGGGGGGGGGGGGGGGTGGCGCGGCGCAGGGGGTGATTAGGGTAAGAAAGACAAACTAGGAACCTAAGGTAAACCTGTGCTCCTGACCATTAAATTATTTTCCTTGACATACTTTCTAAGGAATGTATATAACAATATGCTGCTAAAAGAGTAAACTTAAAAACCTTAAGGCTTCATGTACCTTTACTGTGGATTCTACCTAAATTTGCTATCTGAATACACTAAATGGCTTGCTTTGATTTAGATTAACTTAAAAGTCTCAAAACAACATGATAAATGGGCAAAGTCACCTGGTTTCTATTATTCATTTCTTCAGAGACTTTCCTAAACACATGCTAGAACCAAGGTTTAGAGTCCTGAGGTTTAACAAGCCTTCACTCGTCTACAGGGTCTGCAGAGCATGTCAGAAACAGGGTTCAGAATCAGACATCTGGGGCGCCTGGGAGGCTCAGTAGGTTAAGCGTCCGACTGAGGCTCAGGTCACGATCTCGTGGTTCACAGGTCCGAGCCCCACGTCTGGCTTTGTGCTGACAGCTGGGAGGCTGGAGCCTGCTTCCCATTCTGTGTCTCCCTCTCTCTCTGCCCCTCTCCCACTCACACTCTGTGTCTCTCTCTTCAAAAATAAACATTAAAAAATTTTTTTAATAAAATAAATTAAAAGAAAGAATCAGACATCTGGATTTTGAATCCTGACTTCACTACTTATTAGATGTGTGATCTTTAGTAAGTTACTTAACATCTGTGAAACTGGACTTCCCATGCCATGTTATTAGGGGGTCAAGTCTGTTAGGGTACACACAGTTCTTGGCACATGGTGAGAGTTTAGTAAATGCTACTTGACTTTAAAGACACTTCATGCACAGAACTCAAGCCCTAACAACAGGTTTTTAAGTTGGAGCACTTAGTCATTAGAATCTCCAGTCACTTTATTCTTCCAGAAAACGAGAGAGGGAAAAGAATCACAGAACTAAGTCTACAAATAAAGCCAAAGGATACGGAGTGGAACAATTCCTGTATCCCAAGCTCTGGCGATGTAAATAAAGCAGCCAATGGCAGGGCCTGGGAAACACCTCAGTTGCTACCATTTTCTTGTTCAGTGTCACCAACTCCTGAAGTCCACTGTGCAATTTAGAGAAGAACTGATTCGTGTGAAATTACATGAGGATACCCAACTACCAGGGTTAGATGAAACTCCAGGCTAGGCTGTTTGAGTTCACATAAAACATTTACCCTACTGAAAATGAACTCTCTACTCTCCCAGAACAAGCTCTTTACATGTATTAAACCTAACTGATCCTTGCATTCTCTAATTCAGCAGAGGACGGTGGTTAATTAAGAGCCAGACTCACACAAAGCCACCACTTCCTGTGTGACTCTGAAAAAGTGACTCAACCTCTCTGGGCCAGTCTTCCTCGGGCATAAAATGGAAACAATAACAGGACCTACCATTGGATTGTTGAGGGGAACTGAATGAGATAACACACCAAAGGGCTCAGAACAGCACAACTGCTCTAAAGCCAAGACACTGGGAGGGAGTTATTCACTGCATACCTTTTACACTCTCACATTTTTTGATATTTGTACTATGCACATGAGTCTTTCGTCTTAAAAAGAAAAAAAAAGAAGCAAGGCGGGGTGCCAGGGTGGGGGTGCCAGGGTGGCTCAGTAGGTTAAGTATCCAACTCTTGGTTTCGGCTCAGATCACGATCTCGCAGTTTCCTGAGTTCAATCCCCACACTGGCCTCTGTGCTGGCAGCACGGAGCCTGCTTAGGAGTCTTTCTCTCTCCCTTTCTGTGCATCCCCCACTCACGCTCTCAAAATTAATAAAGAAAGTTTAAAAAAAAAAAAAGGCAAGCAAACAAAAGCCTTCCACCCCAAACATATGAAAATGAAGTAAAACAAAAGCTACAGAATGAACGTGGAAAAGTTCTGAAGCTGAATGACAGAGATATGACAGAATGTACAGGAGCAGCATTCTCACATCTCAGGCTACAGAAAAGTCCACAAGAAGTGCGTTTAAAATGCAGATTTCCAGGCCTCACCTCCAGACATTCAGATTCAGTAGGTCTCTGGTGAGGTCCAGGAATCTGCAATTTTTAACAAGTGCGTCAAGCAATTCAAATTCTGATGCATTTGGTGGGCAGACCACATTTTGGTAAACACTGACCCAGAAGAAAAATGTGCCAAGAAATAAAGACTGGAAGGAAGTTTACTCCACAGTTAGACTTTGAATTTGAATTCCTCGTGATGCCTTTTGGACTCTGCTCTTTGTAGGCCAGCAACCTGGTCACTATTTGTTAGAGGCAGTTTGGGTACATAACAGCCGCCTCCCATATTTTAAAGGAATACTACGCTATCTGGCCTCAAACCAGGGCATACCAAGACTTAAACGAAGCCAACCTAAAGCCCTTTAGAAACCTAAACACTCACATTCAAGAATATTCTTAAAAAAAAAAAAAAAGTTTATTTATTTATTTTGAGAGAGACAGAGACAGAGACAGAGCGGGACAAAGAGAGAGGGAGACAGAGAATCCCTAGCACAGAGCTGATGCAGGGCTCAGACTCATGAAACCATGAGATCATGACCTGAGGCAAAACCAAGAGTCAGATGCTTAACCTACTGAGCCACCCAGGTGCCCCAAAAACATTCTTATTTACACAAACTAAGAAGCAGAAGCAAAACAAGGTAACAACAATGTTTCTAAGGGTTTGTCTTACAGCCAAACAATGTCGAGGAAATAATGGTGTCAGGAGTCCTCTATAGATCAAGTCCTTTATGCTGTGGGATGGTTAGATCTGGTTTAAAAGAACTATAATTGTAATTACTATATTACATTACTAAATGATTTGACTTCTCGGGAGGAAAAAAAAAAAAAAAGATTCTACTATAATGTTAGAGACAAGGACCAATACCTGAATTGAAAAACAGAATTGGGGCGGGGGGGGGGGGGGGGGGGCGCCTGGGTGGCTCAGTCAGCTAAGCGTCCGACCTCGGCTCAGGTCATGTTCTCACAGCCCTTGAGTTCGAGCCCCGCGTCGGGCTGTGTGCTGACAGCTCAGAGCCTGGAGCCTCCTTTGGATTCTGTGTCTCCCTCTCTCTCTGCCCCTCCCCCACTCATGTGCTCGCACACGCGCGTGCGCTCTCTCTCTCTCAAAAATAAACAAAAAACACTAAAAGAAAAGAAGAACAGGTTGGGTTTTCCACTTAGAAGCCATGTAACTTCACACTAGGCGAGTCACTTAGCGGCTTTGCCTTTAGTTTTCTCTTGTAACGGGCAGTCCCAGCGTAGGGGTTTGGGGGTGGAGACTGAGTTACAGAAGCTGGAAACTACAATGCTGTGATACAAGAATATATTCCTACCCTTAGAGAGCACAATGTATGGAACTTCAAGAAAAGGAGCAAATAATAAAGCAAATGGGGTAACATATTAATAGGTAAACCAGGTAAAGAATGGTCTTTGTACTGTTCTCATTCCTGCAACTTGAAAGTTTGAAATTATTTCCAAATTCGTGGTTTTTAAGTTATTCATTTAGTTTCCACTTCTGTCCTAATAGTTTCTAACTATAACTCATTTTTGATGTACCATTTATATATTATCTCCAAGGGTAGATAAAAATCAATCTTTTTAAATTAAATTTTTTTGCTTTTTAATCATTCATCAACCGTACGAGGACCGACACTAAATCCTGGAGATCCGGTGCTGGATAAGAAAAGACTGTCCCTACATTTGTAATACCTATGGTCTACAAAGCTGAATGTGAGTAATTTAAGAATGTTAGAACACACTAAAAAATGAAAATCAAAACAGGATACAGTGAAACTCAAAATACATTCCCCAACCTTATCACAACTGAAATAGCACTTCAACATTTTCTCAAAAGTGTCATAAACATCCCCCAATAAATCACGGTTCTGGGAGTTTCAGTTTTATGGGCTTTTGCCACGGCTGCTCCTCTGCGTTGGTGATTCAGCTTTTAACAGGAGACTTGATGTTCTTTTGCTTTAGTCTAAATCACTGAACTGAGAAAGCATTCAAAACTGCACAAAAACATGTCTTTTCACTTTATTCTCAAATACAAAAAAAGGAGGGAGCAGGTAAAAGAACAAAGTTTATCATACTTTACCATCTAAAATAACCTTCTAAAATTTACAGTTATGACTAAAGTCATCGAGATTCAAAGTTACATGGGGCGCCTGGGTGGCGCAGTCGGTTAAGCGTCCGACTTCAGCCAGGTCACGACCTCGCGGTCCGTGAGTTCGAGCCCCGCGTCCGGCTCTGGGCTGATGGCTCGGAGCCTGGAGCCTGTTTCCGATTCTGTGTCTCCCTCTCTCTCTGCCCCTCCCCCGTTCATGCTCTGTCTCTCTGTCCCAAAAATAAATAAAAAACGTTGAAAAAAAAATTAAAAAAAACAAAACAAAACAAAAAAACAACAAAGTTACTTGAAGGCAGTTGGGGGAAATCACTGAAATACACAATTCAGCCCACTGTTTTAGCTACACATCAGGGTTTAATGATAAATCTTCCTTTTTTAAGCTGCTTCTTCTACCCACAACGATGGAGAGTTAAACCTGTTGAAAGGCAAACAATTCGTTTTCCAGTAGTTTCTAAGCCTATTTATTTCCTTTAGTAAATCACCACATTATGATTCAATTATCCAATGTAGCTGATAGTTTAACTTAAGATTAAAAAAAAAGCCTGTACACATGTACAATTGTCTTTAAAAATGAGGTCTTTGCCACAGTTCTCACTTCTTCAAGATGATTTACCAACCCGTGTCCCTGAGGACCCTACACCACGATTCCGTTATCCCCTCCCGTTCATCCTGTACAATAAGGCCACGTGAATCAGACACTTTGGTGACTCAAATCACATCATCTTCCACAAAAATGCCCACTGCCACACCTGTCCTTCAGGTGAAGCTCAAGCCTCACCTTTAAGAAATCTTTCTGGATCACTCTAGTCCAAACCAGTTACCTGTCCTCTCACCTTCTACTCTGGCTTCTCAGACTCTGATGTCAACACAAATCATCAGAAGATCATGTCAAAATGCAGCTTTGGCTCCAGGAGATCTGGGGTAGGGCTCAAGATTCTCCATCTCTTACAAACTCCAAGGGCATAGCAAGCCTGTGCCACTTACTTAACAATGAATACTGAGTTGCCTTGTGATCTCTTAAACTGTTACTATGTATTACCAGTTTCCTATTCATATCCCTGCACAGTTATCTCCTGAGCTAGCCTGTAACTTCAACTGAGATGGCATACATTTTTTTCATCTTACCATAGGACCTCATCTGCTACAGATGCTTTACTATTTATTAGCTTTCCGTTGATTGCTAACAATGAAAGCCTCTGAGTTACAAAAAATGTGCTCCAGGTTATTAGCATAGAAAAAAATATATTTATTAAAGTCAAATCTTCTTGATTAATGCTTCTCAAAAATTTAAATTAGTTCTCTAAGTGAACTTGGAACACAGCTAGCAAATTACAGAAGCCACTATAGCAAACTCTGAGAATTGCCTGCCCAGTATCCATTCTCCTACTTATTGCTGATAGAAGTCCCATTTATAAAACGGGAGTGGGGCACCTGGGTGGCTCAGGTGGTTAAGCGTCTGACTTCAGCTCAGGTCATGATCTTGCGGTTTGTGAGTTCGAGCCCTGCGTTGGGTTCTGTGCTGACAACTCAGAGCCTGGAGCCTGCTTCGGATTCTGTGTCCCCCTCTCTCTCTCTCTGCCCCTCCCCCTGCCCATGCTCTGTCTCTCTGGCTCTCAAAAATGAATAAACGTTTTTTTAAAAAAGTTTTAATTTAAAAAATAAAATAAAATACAAATAAAATAAAAGAGGGGCACGTGGGTGGTTCGTTCATTTGGTTAAGTGTTGGACTTCAGCTCAGGTCATGATCTCGAAGTTTCTGAGTTCAAGCCCCACGTTGGGCTCTGTGCTCACAATTCAGAGCCTGGAGCCTGCTTCAAATTCTGTGTCTCACTCTCTCTGCCCCTCCCCTGCTCACCCTCTATCTCTCTCAAAAATAAAAGAAACATTAAAAATTAAAAAAAGAAAGAAAGAATTCCCATTTGTGATCAGGTATCCATTCTGTCCTTCCCCCAAGGGACACAGGGGAGGATGACCCAATCCCCAATACTAGGAGTAAATCCTGACTAATCCTAAGCCAGTCATGGTAGCTCCATTCCTCTTGCCAGTGATTAGTGGCAGACCTGGTGACTAGCCCCAGTTCTGGTGGACAAGAGTCTCATGAGAAGTTTCCTGCTCTTAAAACAAAGACACCAGAAGAGGAAACCTTGAATGTGAAACCTCTGGCTGCTGTGGCCAACTTGACGGTAGCCAGAGGCTGCAACCAACCCCAAAAAAGAGCAGAACTGAGAAATGCAGATTTGTGTGGAATAAACAGTTAATATACCAAGTGAAAAACTGCATACTGCAGTAAGTGCCAAGAGGAAAGCAAAGTAGTAAGAGTAAGGGTAAAGAGCACCTACTTTAGATGGTCGTAAGAGCTCTCTTAGAGCTAAAGAAAGACAAGGAGTCCGCCATGCAAAGCGCCAGCATGAGTACGACAGAAAGTGGTATTGGCAGAGGCCAGATCATGAGTTTCTAGACCAAATTAAGGAGTCTGAATTTTACGTTTACAAAGGGAACAATTTATTCTCCCATGTAACAAATGTTGGCCCAGTGCCTCTCGCGCAGAAAGAAACCACTGCACACGATGGTTAATCAGCAAGGTCTCTGGAAGCAGAGTGTCTGGTTTGATATATGGGTCCTTCTGCTTAACCTGCTGTGTGATATTGGTACACTACTTAACCTCTCTGGGACTCAGTTTCCTTATATGTCAAATGGGGAATAATACTACCTCATAGTTAGGAGATTAAATGAGTTAATATGACAGTCTCTTAAAACACTGCCCAGCATCTGGTTAGTGCTCAGTAACAAAGTATGTGCTGAGTAGAGAACAATTTCCAGACTTCACTGAGCTTGGGGGAAATGCCAGAGAGCAGGGTAACGGGATACCACTGAAGGGTAGGGGCATATGAGGGCAACATCCAACTTCCTTTTTAAGACAATAAGTAACACTTGCTACCATATGGAGAGCAGGTTGGGGGCATGGAGCTGGTGGAGAACGTACACTGGGAGATTCAGAATTTGGCCTGGATTAGGGGCGCCTGAGTGGCTCAGTCGGTTAAGCGTCCAACTTCAGCTCAGGTCGTGATCTCATGGTCCGTGGGTTTGAGCCCCGCGTCGGGCTCTGTGCCGTCGGTTCGGAGCCTGGAGCCTGCTTCAGATTCTGTGTCTCCCTCTCTCTCTACCCCTCCCCCACTCACGCTCTATCAAAAAAATGAATAAACGTTAAAAAAAAAAAAATTAGAATGTGGGCTGGATTCAAGGCAATGGAGCTGGAGAGAAATGCATGGATTAAACTGAACCAAGAGGATACAACCCTAAAGACTTGTGGATGACTTGCATGTGGGAAGTGAAGTTAAAAAAGAAATCAAAGAACTAGATTTCTGGTTTGAGGAACTGGGTAGAGGAAAGTCTCAAGATAGGGGTGGGGGTGTGCCTTTACTTTGCTGGAAGACAGAGCAATCCCTCAAGAGATGACCATACAACTACCACCATGGCTTGGAAATATTTCTCAAGTGTGAAAGGCTACAAACCAAAACTGACCCTGTTGACCTCAGGACACACTTGAGGAGAGGTGGGGGGAGGGTTATGACTTGATATACCTCTGCACTGTTTGGTTTCTCCTTTTTTTTTGGATTTAAGAACATTCTAAAAGAAAATGTTCAAAATGTTTACCCATTTTATTCCTGTCCCTAACCACTGCCAAAACACTAAACTACTTAAAGATGACAGAACTTCTTTAGAATTCTTCATATTGCTTGAAAAAATGCTGAATGCAAAGTAATCGGGAATTAATGACAGTTGAGAAAGATTCTATTGAGGACATCTGTTCTGTTACATATTGGAAACATATGCTGAAAACGAAAACAAAAGTTCTAATCTATACTCAAATCAAATCTGAAATGTCTCAGCTAGAATCGTTTGCTAAAACAAAGTGTCAGATATACAGTGACCAGACTTTACATCGAAGCACAACAAAACTATAACAAAAACAAGTTCTGCTGCAATGTTTCATTTACATTCACCCATCAAAAGCCTAAGATAGGAGGAACAAAGTCTATTATCTCTTCAGAGAAAATTATATGCCACATGTAATTAAAAATACTAAATGCCAAGTCAGAAAAAAAAAAAAAAAAAAAAAAAAAAAAAAAAAAAAAGACGACCAAAAGTAGAACCCCTTTTCCCATCTGGATCAAACTGGATTCTACTCCCCACAGGAATCAAACACAGCAAATGAAACGTCACAAGTGGCCTACGAACAAGCTAACAGCTACTGTTTCATTTAGCAGCTTCTATCTCACGTGAGATGCACTATTATGAAAACGCTTTATATATAGTAATTCTCACAATAACCATATGAAGTTAGGTATTATTTTCCTCATATTTCAGATAAGGAAACAGATTTTGAGAAGCTTAAGCAACCCGTCTTAGGTCCTACAACTAAGGAGTAGCAGAACCGAGTTTGATGGCTGAGGTCCATGCAATTAACCATTCTCATAATTTCTTACACCAAGGTTAGAATGAGACGCTGGACTCCTGCCTGCTTAACCTCATGATTTGGGGGTACAACCACCACCTCACTCACATGCACATTACTACCAAGATAAATCCCCTGACCTACAATCAATACAATGTAATCGACAAATTTCATTTCAAATTTTCTAGGAGCCATGTTTTAAAGAGTAAAAAAGATTGAAAAAAAAAAAAAAAGGGGCGCCTGGGTGACGCAGTCGGTTAAGCGTCCGACTTCAGCCAGGTCACGACCTCGCGGTCTGTGAGTTCGAGCCCCGCGTCAGGCTCTGGGCTGATGGCTCGGAGCCTGGAGCCTGTTTCAGATTCTGTGTCTCCCTCTCTCTCTGCCCCTCCCCCGTTCATGCTCTGTCTCTCTCTGTCCCAAAAATAAATAAAAAAAAAAAAAAAGTTGGAAAAAAAAAAAATTTAAAAAAAAAAAAAGAGTAAAAAAGAAACACGTGAAACTACTTTAAATAATATCTTACTTAATTCTATGTATCTAAAACATTATTTCAACACATAAATGACACAAAAAATACTACATTCTTTTCTTTGTACTCAATCTTTGAATTCTGGTATATATTTTATAGTACATCTCAATTCAAACGAAACACATTTCAAGCACTCAAAAGCCACATATGGCTAGTGGCTCTCACACTGGTCATCAGACGTCTAGAGAAAAAGCCTCTGAATAACCAACACCAAGGTCACCAAGACCACATACTAAAGGTCATGTACCTGAACTCATCAAATCAACACTCAAGCTCTCAGAAATGATTTATTCTTATTCCAAACAAATTTTAACAAGTTTGTCTACCTGACTTACCAAACTACAACAGACGACAACAGAAAAGTAAAGGGAATGGACTGCATGAACACAGCTGAGCGGGCAAAGGAAGAAACAGAAAACACACAACATAAATACACACAGGCGTGCACACATAAAAAGGAGATCTAGGTTCAAAAACCGTAACAGTTGAGGACACTTAGCAAAAAGGCAAAAACAGTCTTCCATACCTCAACAGTTCCCCAGGACATGGCAGCATTATGGAATTCATCAGAATGCTGGCATTAAGTGGCAGTTAAATTCAGCATTTTAAGGGACACCTGAGTGGCTCAGTCGGTTAAGCATCCAACTTTGGCTCAGGTCACGGTCTCACAGTTCATGAGTTCGAGCCCCAAACTGGGCTCTGTGCTGCCTGTGCAGAGCCTGCTTGGGATTCGTTCTCTCTCTCTCTCTCTCTCTCTCTCTCTCTCTCTCATTCACTCAAAATAAATAAACTTTTAAAAAAACAAATCAATTTGAAAACTCTCTGTACCATCTTTGCGATTTTCCTATAAATCTAAAACTACCCTAAAATTATAAACTTACCTTGAAAAAAACAATCTGAGGGGCGCCTGGGTGGCTCAGTTGGTTAAGTATCCAACCTCGGCTCAAGTCATGATCTCACAGTTCGTGAGTTCGATCCCAACATTGGGCTCTCTGCTCTCAGCACAGAGCCTGCTTCAGATCCTCTGTCCTCCCCCATCTCTCACCGCCCCCCCCCACACTTCTCTTTCTCAAAAATAAATAAACATAAAAAAAATTTCTGAGGGGTGCCTGGCTGGCTCAGTCAGTAGAGCATGTGACTCTTGATCTTGGGGCTATGAGTTCAAGCCCCACACTGGGTATAGAGTTTACTTTAAAATCTTTTAAAAAATAAAAAGAAGGGGTGTCTGGGTGGCTCAGTTGGCTAAGTGTCCAACTCTTGATTTTGGCTCAGGTCTTGATCTCACAGTTTGTGGGTCTTGATCTCACAGTGTGTGCTTGATCTCACATTGGGCTCTGCGCTGACAGCATGGACCCTGCTTGGGATTCTCTCTCTCTCTCCCTCTCTCTCTCAAAATAAATAAATAAACCTTTTAAAAAAAAAAGGGGGGGGAAAGAAAAAGAAAAAAAACAGTTTGAGGCTTCTGGTATGGTCAAATAGTTCCCACAAATCAACCCTCTACCCCGATAACAATGATAACTTCCACACAAAAGCAACCACTTGTTGGGGCGCCTGGGTGGCTCAGTTGGTTAAGCGGCCGACCTCGGTTCAGGTCATGATCTCACGGTTCGTGGGTCTGAGCCCCACGTCAGGCTCTGTGCTGACCAGCTTGGAGCCTGGAGCTGCTTCGGATTCTGTGTCTCCTTCTCTCTCTGCCCCTCCCCCACTTGTGCTCTGTCTCTCTCTGTCTCTCAAAAAATAAGTAAATGTTAAAAAAAAAAATTTTTTTTTTAAATAAAAAAAAAAAGCAACCACTTGTGGGCACTGGAGAGTAAACAAAAGCAGCAGACATCGGAGGGGAGCTGACACTTGGAAGAAAGGAAATACGCTGCACAATTTTCCCCAATTTTTATCTTTTATTCTTGTGCCATGCAGGGCAGCTAAAACTCCAAAAGGCTCTGCTGGCTTGAAGAACAGCATTCAAAGCACCACTGGAAAATAAGGCAGAACACCATACAAAAGACAGCGGGAGAACCAGAGCCCTAAAATCTGCATAAAACTCTGCCTAAATCTCTAGCTAATGCCCAGCACACACAGGCACAGTACAGAATCCAAGCAGAGCAGCTAACAGAACTGAACTGAAATTTAAGCTGCCATCCATCATGGGGGAAAGAGTTTTGTACTTTGAGTTCAGTTCATTCCTGCTTTAAAAAAAAGAAGAAGAAGAAGCAAAATCCATACTCTTCAAAGGAACATAACCAAATCCAAAGCTTCTACAACTTGTCATTCACAATATCCAGAATGCAATCCAAAATTATTCCCAGGAAGAAAACAGGAAAACACAACCCATTCTCAAGAGAAAAAACTAATCACATAATCACGGACACACCCTTTGTTGACCCAAGTGGTATAATTTGCAGGCAAGGATTTTCAAGCGGTTATTATCACTATGCTCAAGAACTTAACAAAATATATATGTTCATCATAAAGGAAGATAAAAAATTTCAGTAAAGACTGAAAAGAAAATGGAAATTCAAGAACTACCAAATATACTATCTGAAAAATTTTTAAACCACTACATGGGCTTAACAGTAGAACAGAGAAAAGAAAGAGAAAAGTTTATGAATGGGAAGACAGATCCAAGAAATTAATCAGAAGAATTTTTTTTAAGGTGAAAATATCAACAGTCTCAAAGACCCATGGGAAAATATCAAAAGGCCTACATTTTTAATTAGAGTCTCAGAAGGAGAGAAAGAAAAAGAATGAGGCATAAAAATTTTCAAGAAAAAATGGCCAAACTTTTCCCAAATAATGACAAATCTACAGATGCAAGAAATTTCATGAACATCAAGATTAATATAAAGAAAGTGACAGCGAGGTTAATCACAATTAAAATGCTAAAAAGCAAAAAAATAAAAAAATAAAAAAAACAAAATAGTTGGGGGAAAAAAAAACACTGCATACAAACAATGATTGGAATGACAGTGGAATTTTCATCAGAAATAACAGAGGCCAGAAAATATGGAACATTTTTTAAATGCTTAAATAAAAATAACAAAAATCACCCCAAAATCTTATATCCACCAAACATATCTTTAAAGAATGGAAATAAAATCAAGGCATTTTCAGATAAAACTATGTAGACTTTGCACGTTTGACATTTCAATAAGTGAATGTCTGGAATATAGAAAACTAACTTGTGCTTTTTAATATTGTCATGATTATATTACTATAAAAAGAAACACGTGCCCTTTACAATTAGTCATTCGCACTTTGGTCACATACAAAAAAGGTATCTCCACCTTTTTCATTGTAAGACTCATTCTTTTAACATATTGTAAACAAAGACAAATTCACTGGGGCGCCTGGGTGGCTCAGTCAGTTGGGTGTCCGACTCTTTAATCTCAACTCAGGTCTTGATCTCAGGGTTGTGGCTTCAAGCCCCTCGCTGGGCTCCATGCTGGGCGTGAAGCCTACTTAAAACAAACAAACAAAAAACAACAAAGATACATTCACTAACTTCCAGAGTCTTCCTCTAGCAGCTGAAGACAAATATGTTGGGGTTGGGGGGAGCAGGGAAGGGAGGGGTGAAATTCTTATGCTAGTCAAAATCTAGCAGCCCACTTTCACTAAGGGCTTTAAAATACACACGCTGTAGTATCAACTACATTCAGAAAGAGTCCTGGGGCGCCTGGGTGGCTCAGTCGGTTGAGCGTCCGACTTCGGCTCAGGTCATGATCTCACAGTTTGTGGGTTCGAGCCCCGCGTCGGGCTCTGTGCTGACAGCTCAGAGCCTGGAGCCTGTTTCAGATTCTGTGTCTCCCTCTCTCTCTGACCCTCCCCCGTTCATGCTCGGTCTCTCTCTGTCTCAAAAATAAATAAACGTTAAAAAAAAAAAAAATTAAAAAAAAAAAAAAAAAAAAAGAAAGAGTCCTGAGAGTAAAAGAAAACTTCCTCCCCCATCTGTGTATGGCAGCTACCTGATTTTAGTGGATGAGAGGTATTTCTCTTCATCAACAAGTTCCCAGACCTAGAAATTCCAGTAAGAGTTCGGAAGTAGGGTCAAAAATCCAACTTCTCCCTTTGTAAAAAATATGAATTCTCCATGAAGTTCTTTTTTTAAGAGATTACACTTTAGATAAACAAAATAAAAATAAAGAATTCAGAGAATAAATAAGGTATGTGAGCGACTTTAACAACAGACTTACATGATACGGTTATGCACAGGAAATTGGCTATAAAGATATACATCACAGTACTGCTTAATAGCTAAATTTTGGACCTGTAAATGACTAAGAACAGTGGAATAATAATGATAACAATGAAACAATGAAAAAGTGCATTCATAAAAGTGCTACAGAATTTTAACATAAAATATTAGCAGTCAATAAACATATGAAAGAATGAATCATTCTCTGGTATTTTATTTGGGATTATCTGTGTTTAAAGTTTTCACTAAAATATCTTACAAAATAAAATTTTTAAAATTATATATACCCAGGGTGCCTGGGTGGCTCAGTCAGTTGAGAATCTGACTCCGGCTCAGGTCATGATCCTGTGGTGTGTGAGTTTGAGTTCCACATCGGGCTCACCCTGCTGTCAGCATGGAACCCATTGCGGATCCTATGTCCCCCTCTCTCTCTCTGACCCTCCCCTGCTCAGGCTCTTTCTCTCAAAATAAATAAAACATTTTTTAAAAAATTACAAATAAAAAAATAAAATTATCATTCAACAATGTACCGTAGCTGCAAAAGTTAACATTTGGGATTCTTGTCTATCTTCCTGGCTAGCCTAAAATCAGTATCAAATATCTGAATAGTACAAGACAGCATGTTTATTACTGAAATTTTTACTTGCTATTTCAACACACAGGTGCATTAAATATGATAAAGGCAAATCCTAACTTACAAGAGTTCTGTATCTTATTTTAGACATACAAACAAAATCTTCCCTTTATCTTTTAAGTAGCTGATTTTCAGGTAGTTCATTTGGAAAATAGAACATACTTCTAGTCAAAGAATTCACTTATGAAATATTCTTCATTTCTCGGACAAACTGCCCTCATTATCACTGAGAATTTTTTATTTAAAGAGAATTTTTATTAGCTCCATTTGTATTTGTTTTCTGATAAACTGCATCTAATTATGAGAATTCAATTATCTGGATCAGACTTTGAAATCTCAGGTCTCGACTTTCTGTCTGGACCTAAATACCCAAGACTAAGGCTACTCTGGCATATAAAATAAATCTGGACTGGACTGGACATCAGTTGTAAGAAACACACCCACTTTACAGATGAGAACAACAATTTGAACCTGGTCTTCCAGTTATGTAATTTGAAGACTCTAGGCCTTTAAACCCATCTGTTATTAAGTTTAGATCAATGGCTATCTAGTGAGCCCTAATCATAAAACCCAAATTACAGGTCTCAAGCTCAATAATTGAATACTATTTTTATCTCTGGCATTTTACTATGAGGTAACACAGAACCCAACACCAAAAACAGATTTAAAATTCTCTTGCATTCATCTATCCCCAGACTACACAACCCATTTGCCCAAAAACTCTTATAGATATTTACTGAATTAGTGAGTTTTCCCCTATATAAAGATTGTGTTGGGTGGAAAATATGAAAGATGAAGTAAACAGTCCCTGATCCTTGACCTCCTAGAATTCACATTCTGGCCCGCAACAAAGATATGATGAGAAATGACTGAGATGAGGGTCAGAAACATACAAACACCAAATGCTCCAGACAGACAGGAGGAAGGATTAGCTCAGCTGAGGAAGGCACAAGGTCAGAGAAGGAGCTAAACCTTGGAGGGCATTTGGTTTCAGGAGCTAAAACCCTTGAAATTATATGTTAAGCTACACTTTTTACAGAGTTTGGTGTACTCCAAAATATTTATAATGAAATACACCATAAAGGTGCATGCATCGTTCTTCTCTCCAGAAGCACAGCACATTCCTAAGGGCCTGAATGCGTCCGCATGCTTGCCAAGAGCTCTGAGGAGGAGCACAGAAGCTGAAAACAGTTATTGTCAGTAAGAATGTTTTGGGGGGCTTTTAAGAGTCTTTATTTGTGAACAACATGTGCTCTGGCCAGAAACAGATTTATTCCTTCATTCTGCTCTACAATATCTACCACCAACCAATCAGAAGAGCCTTAATACCACTTGACCACACAGGGGTCTGACTTCATGGTTAAAAACCGAATAAACCCAAGAAAATACTATGTAAGACAGACACTTCTTACAAAAAGACGAAAGAGTCTAGCCTCACAGTAAAAATACATGTGAAAAAGACTTAAGGTTAAAATCACCGAAGAGAGAAGAGAAGAGAAGAGAAGAGAAGAGAAGAGAAGAGAAGAGAAGAGAAGAGAAGAGAAGAGAATTGGGAATAGGAAAATGACAACAGGGTCAAGAAACTAAAGAAACGAACATATTTACAACCTCCCTCAAAAAAGACATAAGCAACTATTCTTTCTACAGAAAGCAGAATTTGTGTGTGTGTGTGTGCGTGTGTGTGTGTGTGTGTGTGTGTGTGTGTGTGTTTTAAAGAAAGATTCCTTATAAATGGTCTGGTTTTTCTTTAAGGGACAAAAGAAGACAGACCACAGGATTAATCAGTTTCATAGCCTTTTAAGTGAGCCAGAAAAAAGAAAAAAACGAAACCAAATGTAACAAACAAAAAACCCCAAATCCAAAAGCACTGGCTGATCTCATTAGCTTTGCTTAAGAAACTTTATAGATGTGACTTCACTCCTGGATTACACTTCTATATTTAGTTTATACCTAATATGGATAAAGTCCCGAACTAAGTCATTTCCTCTCTCCACAAAAAGAAACTTCCTTGCTTTTTTTTCTATTAACAATGCAAAGATTACTGTAGGCTCCTCTAAAGGGAGAGGAGTTAAAAAAAAAAAGAAGAACACAAAGAAAAATATTAACAACTTGGTATGTTACTTCTGTTAAACTCAGACTACTTGGACACATCTAAATTGTAAAGCAATCCTAAAATCAAATATGTGATGTTCCAGTCAAGTTCCTTAACAAGTTTATGAATAAACCCTTTACAGAACTTTACAATACTAATTAACCAGGCCCCCAAAATGCACAGAGGTGAGGTAATGGAAATTTTAGTTTCCTTTCAAATTTAACCAAGAGAACTGAAAGAAACCAAACTCATTTAACGAACCATCTAGACTTGCTGGTTGTCAGTATGTTTTAGAAATACCCTTAAACATTCTCAGAATGTTTTCTTTTATTTTTTTATTTTTCAGGGTGACTGAATACAGCAAAGAGTGAAAACAAAACTACGTTAGGTAAACATTCAAGTTTCAAATAAAGAAAAAATATAAACACAAAAGCTCTTAGTGGTTAAGAGTCAGGCTCTGGAAAACAAAGACCTCCGTACAAATACTTACTAGCCCTGCAGCCACACACAAGCAATGGCCTCTCTAAGCTTCGTGTGTAAAACAGTATTGATAGTACCTATTTCAGAGTTTATAGGAGGATTAAATTTGCTAACATGAAAAGGGCGTGGCACACCGTGCCTGGACCAGAGTAAATATACAATGCTCTCTAATATCTTATGCCTCTTATTCTGACTTTAACAGAAAAACAAAAACTTACTGCTCATTTTCATGTACCAGTGTACTCTTACACAGGAATAAATTAAGTGGTTTCAAGGAGCTTAAAACACTATCATAAAATGAAGGGTTTTAAAATCAGTTTACGATCCTTACATCACCTATTAATTACAGCCATGCTAAAGTTTTATCATCATCCCATTGTGGTCTAAAGTGGAATTAAAAAACAACAACAGTAACAATCTTAGGGTCTAGAAATCAACTAAGAATTAGGAGACTTCAACTCTCTCTACTCTTACCCCCTTAAAAATTACTAAGCATGAAACCTGTCAATCTACACTAGCTCAATTTCTTCTGCTACAAATTAAATAGAACCTAATCTCTCCTAAACATGTCTGTATCTCCCATAAAGAAAGCATTAGATAATGGGGCACCTGGGTGGCTCAGTCAGTTAAGCGTCTGACTTTGGCTCAGGTCATGATCTCGTGGTTCGTGGGATCGAGCCCCATGTCAGGCTCTGTGCTGACAGTGCAGAGCCTGCTTGAGATTCTTCATTCTCCCTCCGCTTCCCTCCCTCACGCTTACTCTTTCTCTCTTCCTCTCTCTCTCAAAAATAAATAAACATTAAAAAAAAAAAGAAAGAAAGCATTAGATAAATGTCAGTTAATGTATGACCAGTTCAACTTTGTAAGTGAAAATGTAGCAGCACAAGGCACTATGATACCAAATCCATAATTCACAGAACCACTAGACAGATTCAATAAGCCACAGATTATTCCTCCACTTCTTTTCTGCTCTCACAAAAAATGTAAGGAAGGGAGGGAGGGAGGAAGGGAGGGAGGGAGGGAGGAAGGAAGACACTCCTACTAATAATAAACTCTTAAAACTTTAGCTACTAGTCCAGAAACAGCTGCTGTGGCAGAGTCCAAACTGAATGTCCTTTAGTTATCTAGAAAGTGTCAACAGGATCATGGTTCACTTAATTCAGGAATAAATTTGAGACTGATCTTGAATTTTTTTTCTAATTATATCTGCTCTTCTGATAAAGAATGGAAAGTTCCCCACCTATTTATTTGTAGTAGCAGCCTGGCAGATGCTTCTCTTAGCAACATCCTGGAGATTGAAACCACATGTGTTGAACAAATAAACCAACCATGAGCCAGTAGAGTCTTAACTCAGCATGCCAAAGGCCCATGTAATAATAATAAGCAAATAATGCTTAGGACATGCCAGACCTTCAGTGTTTTCCTTGTATTAATTCTTGTAATCTTTACAAAAGCCCAAGAAGTAGATACCATTACCCTAGTAGAGACACCAAGGCAGCTGGCGAAAGGCAGAACCAATATTGACACAGTCCACATGAGTTCCAGAGACGATGCTCTTCACCACTATGCGACGACAACATAAAGATCCAGTCTTCCAATCGACAACTCAATTGCCTACTTGCAATATTTATTCTAACCATCTTCAACTCTGAAAAAGACTATTTAGTGCCACATAGAAAATACAAATGATACTTCAAGTCGATAATCATCCCCTGGCTCTGACTCTGGGCTCTCCAATCTCAAATATTACCAAGGATAGAAAGAACATTTACAAGCGACACCAAAGGCAGCACTATAATCTAGCACAGGGGTCCCTGCTCAGTCATCAAGACAGCGATGGCGACTCTTCAGCCCTCTGGCTGTCAAGCCACGTACTCAGGGCCAGGACGCAGTCACGGACTCTCCCCTCGCTCTTTTTTATTGTACGAGGGAAAAAAGTAAATCTGTTCACTTCAACCTAAAATAAGAGTCATTCTGAGGCACTAAATCAAAACAGCCATAATGCACTGAGCCCAGTGATTTGCATCACAGTCTATTTCTCTTGTTTGAAAATTTCTGTGAATTTCATAAGCATTTGCTTTTCCCCAATCACCTATTTTATGTCTTCTTTTCCCACCAGCCTCCTCTGGAATCAACCCTGAGCACGGGGGTTGGGGGGGGGGGGGGGGGAGCTTCTGTATACTCCTTCAGCAAACATTTTATTGAGTCAACACAAGTAATGCAGTTAGCCCAGTGCCTGGCATATAGAAAGCACCCATACATGTTTATATTATTTCAATTAAATATGAAATAATCTTCTACATATTTATTCTACCTCATGCATTTGGGAAATGCAACCCAAAAATAAGTCAGTGGTAATAAGCACATCTATTCTAAATATACACAAAACAGACCTTCCTCACTGAAAAAGGCCTCCCAGTCGGTGAATCAGGAGACTCTCATGGGAACTATTTTCCCCTCCAATATGATGATGTAGTGTTCTTTCCAACATTATAGCCCTTTCAGCTCATAATTTTTAGAAATGCCTCCCCTTAAAATGTCTCCTCTTCTGACTACCAACCTGTTCCTTCCGCATAGCCAGGTCTCGCGTTAGAGCTGGCATTACACATGGGCTTTGCTGGCACTTTTCTATTCTCTCTTCTACCCACTCTGCTATGGCTTTCCCACCAGGACTCCACCAAGGCTGCTGCTGTGTTGCCAACGACTTCCAGGCAATAAATCAAACAGACATTCATCTTACTTGACACAAATGGTCACTCCCTCCTTCTTAAAAGCCTCTCCTGGCTTCTTTGGTACCCCATTCTTGCAGCTTTCCTCTCCCCACACTGCCTTATTGCAACTCCTCCCTGTTCTCCTTTTTTCAGCTTCTCTATTACACAACCCCTAAGTGTTGAGAGTTTCTTAGAACTTGGTCCTGGGCATTTTTCCCTACTGCTCCTCATTCACCCAGTGAATGGTCTCACACTTTAAATACTATATAAGCAGCTATATGTAACAAGTCCCAACTTTCTCTACCCTGCCTAGACCTTTTTTTTTTTTTTTTTTTTTTTTAAGTTTGAGAGAGAGGGCACACTTGAGTAGGGGAGGGGCAGAGAGAGGGAGAAAGAGAATCTCAAGCAGGCTCTGCACTGTCAGCACAGAACCCAACACAGGGCTCGAACCCATGAACTGTGAGATCATGACCTGAGCCAAAATCAACAGTAGGATGCCGAACCAACTGAACCACCCAGGCACTACCACCCCCAGACCTCTTTCTGGTTGTGGTTGTTTGCTTTAACATTTTATTTATTTTTAAGGGGGGGGGGGGGGGAGAGAGAGAGAGAGAGAGCGCGGAGGAGGGGCAGAGGGAGACACAGAGTCCAAAGCAGGCTCCAGGCTCTGAGCTGTCAGCACAGAGCCTGACACGGGGCTCGAACCCACGAACCAAGAGATCATGATCTGAGCCAAAGTCACACGCTCAACCAACTGAGCTGCCCAGGCGCCCCTAGACCTCTTACAGAACATGAGATCTGTATATCCAACTTTCTACTAGACATATCCACTTGACATCTCTGTCATCCCAGACTCCAGAAGGCAAAACATGAACACTGTCTGCTCCTCCTCCTCCAATAAAAAGCACCGCTCTCAACCAGTGAATCTGATTAGAAACTCACATACAACTCCTTTGCTAGCTTCCTATTGACTCCACCTCCAAAATGTATCTCAAATCCACTCTCTTCTCCCCATCACCACCCCAATCCAAGCCATCATCATCTGTCTCGACCACAATGGCCTCCAAATAGGTTGCCTTGTTCCTACTCTCGCCTCTCCGCATTTCATTTTCCAGAGTGGGGAGACTACTCATATCAAAATGCACATCAAACCGCGGCACTCCGTTGCTTAAAATGTTTTGAGAGGGGCGCCTGGGTGGCGCAGTCGGTGAAGCGTCCGACTTCAGCCAGGTCACGATCTCGCGGTCCGTGAGTTCGAGCCCCGCGTCAGGCTCTGGGCTGATGGCTCGGAGCCTGGAGCCTGTTTCCGATTCTGTGTCTCCCTCTCTCTCTGCCCCTCCCCCGTTCATGCTCTGTCTCTCTCTGTCCCAAAAATAAATAAAAAACGTTGAAAAAAAAAAAATTAAAAAAAAAAAAAGTTTTGAGAACTACTCTTTTTACTAAGGATAAAAGTCACATGACCTACAAAGACCTCCATGATGTAGCCCATCTCCATCTCACTCTGCACCTCAATTCTGTTCCCTCTATTCCAGTCACACTCTCAATTTGTTGAGTATTTCCAGCCTTTACATGCATCAATTCTTCCAGCCTGGAATCCTATTCCCCTCATTCTTCTCTTAATTACTATTCGTCCTACATGTCATTTCTCAGAGAAGGCCCCACTCAGCTTCCATCTAAATTAGAGTTCCTGGCATTTCTTCTCAAGAAATGCCCTATTCTTGTCTTTAATGTAATTATATGCTGTCTGTGTTTGTGTATTTCTTTAACATAAGCTTCTCCCACTAGACAAAAGATTACAGGAGGTCTTAAAATTTATCGTGTCAAAAACGACACTCCTGATCTTTGCCCAGTCAGAACTAGCTCTCCGCAGCCTTCCCCGTCTCAATCAGTGGCAACTTCGTCATCCTGTAATTTCTTCAGAATAAAAATCTTCTAATCAGACTACTTCTCACCTTAGCCCAAGCCACCAATCTCCTGCCTGAATTACTAAATAGCTAATTGGACACTCTGCTTCTGACCATGCCTCCTTCTAGGCTATTCTCCACAAGGCTAGCCAAAAGTCCTGTTAAATCAAAAACAGCACCCCCTACTATTCTATACTCCGTACCCTACTCAAGTTTTCTTTCCAGCACTTATCACTAGTGGACATAATTTATGGTCTGCCTCCCCCAACTGAATATGAAAGCCATGAAATTCCTTGATGTAGCCAAGGCCCCACAACAACCACCTCACTATCTGTTACGTTGACTGAATGAAAAAGTGACTGAAAAAGTAACAATTTATTCCTCTGGGCAGGCAGAAATTGGAGGTGGGGAAGGGGCTGGAGAAGTCAAAGATATTTCAAATGAAGTAAACACCAGCAAAAGTCTTGCGTGGAGACACAGAAGTACAGGGCATATTCAGGATGAGTCTAGCTAGAATTTGAGGTAAATTTACAGCTGCTGTGGGAGATAAGACTGGAAACCCAGTTGGGTCATGATCTGAAAGGCTCTGCCTGCCAGATCAAGGAGCTGTATCTAATTCAATAAACAACTAGGGAAAGTAGGCTCCATTTAACGTTTGAGGCAAGAAGTATCAGTTTCATTTTAGATAGATAAAAATTACAGAATATTAACACATAAGTAAGTTACTGAGGGAAAAGATTCAAGTTTCTTTAAACGGCTAATAATATACCATACGTAGTAGGTTCCAGAGTACTAAGTACCTTTCATCTGTCAGCACACAACATAAACATGTCACTCGTGTCCAAGTCAGTTAGTTACCAAATAAATCATTTCTTAAGGTCTTAATTCAACTGCATTTTAAAAAGCACAAGCCAAAAAGTCGCTATACTGTATATGAAAATGCCATCATCAACCAGGGCTCATTTACTCACCGTCTAACTCTCCATCAGGGGATACTGTGAGCTCCTTAAAGACCAGAAACCTGCTCTCACGCCTTTATGTCTCCAGCACTGACTACAGAGAATGTATTCAATTAACGTTTGCTTTTATTAATATCTCTATATTGTGCTGGACCATTTCCAGGCAAAGATTCTATCTTATATCCTCTAGCTGTACAATGGGTACCTACTACAAGATTAAAGAGGAAAATTAATACTAAAATATAATTTGGATTTTCAGAACAGATTTCTCCTAAAGAGCACAAAGGGGCAGGCTACCTTCAAGCCATTTAATCAGTATCTTTTCTATGAGCAATTCTAGGTATTGGCAAATTTCACAACAAAAAGGGCTTGCTTACTTGCAGCAGAAATCAGAGTAAATGCTCTTTTAGGGTCATTAGGAAGATAAATCCAGATACAATCTGAGTTTCTTTGGGAAAAAAAAACTAAATAAAGTATATTTCCTTTAAATCAACTCACAACTCACTACATGTTACATACCATTTTTCATTCATCCAAGTATTCTGCTGTCATGAAGAACATTAAAATGCTCTCATCAATTATTCTTGCAAGTTTATGGAAAAGACTATGATATATAACAAAATAGAAACAGCAGCCATTTCCAGAAGGAAGGTTTTATTTGGTAATTTTTTTAGTAATTTTATTTATTTAGTAATTTTATTTTATGCGTGCTTTCCTGTGTTTTCTAGGTTGTCTACAGTAAACACATATGGTTTGAATAACTGGGGAAAAAACACATTTTTTTTTTTTTTAATTTGAGAGAGTGCTGCAAGCAGGAGAGGGACAGAGGGAGAGAGAGTCTTAAGCATAAGATCGACATGGGGCTCGATCTCATGATCCAGGGATGATGACCTGAACCAAAATCAAGAGTTGGGTGCTCAAATGGACTAAGCCACCTCGATGCCCCCCAAAAAAACACATATTTTTCAAAGAGCGCATTACGTATAAAACGAATATACTAGGAAGCAGAAAGGAAATGGCATTACTTTCCAAATTTCGGGTCAATATTTAAACTGAAGCAGACAAAAGTTTGATACTACTTATGCTAAGTGATTAAAAAAACAGGATTTGCAACCAAGGGTACTGTCGAAAACTACAAAGTGTAAATAAAGCTTGTGTTACTGATGGCTAGCCACAGTTTTTACACGACTTAGTGAAGGATCAACAGCCCTCAACACTTTCAAGCCAAAATTCTGGATCCCCGTGTTAACTAAAACATGCTGTGCATTAGAACTGCACACTCTTCCTCAGCGTGTGTCTCTGAACACTTTTCAATTCTGTCTTGGGCATCTGTATGTCTGAGGCTAAAATTTCATTCCTAAAGTCTGAACACCTTCCTTTTCTCTGCTAGTCCACTGTCACGGACACCCCACCACGCTGCCGGCTTCCTTAGGAGCGCGACAGCCTCCTTCAGTTCGTGTTCAGTTTTTAAAGAACTTTCCCTCTTGTCACCTACCACCAGGTCTCCACCCCCAAAATAAAGGAACCGGTTCTTAGCAGAGGAAGACAGGTGGCAGAACTCACATACCCTTAAAAGTTCTTAATGACTTCAGCTTTCACCTAATTACTTGCTGTTCTATTCTCCAACGTCTGCTCAGATTCTCTTTCTTCTCTCACACATACAAATTAATAGCTATGTGGCATGGTGCATTTTATTGCAGATGATTGACATGTTTATAACTCTATCATGAGAGCTAAATCCTTTTCGTAAGGATGAGTTATTGCACATGTAAAGCTGGAATGATTTGATCACAAAAAGAGAAGCGGGGGGGGAGAAATTTGTTATACCCCTTACTTAGGGCCACAATGTATTTCAACTTCAAGAAAAGCAAAAACAAACAAACAAAAAATCTAGGAGACAAAATATATGCATGATGAACTCAGTTCGGTATCTGGCCGTGGTTCTAATATTGTTACTTCTTCAAAACATTAACCATTAAAGTTTAAAATACTCCTAGTCCACCTTTGGCACAACTTTCAAATACTGTCTTGCTTATCTATGTTAAGTTGTTATTTTCATAAATTTAAAGGAATACAGTTTCCTGGTTTTAAATAAAGGTGGGGGGGGGGGGTAGGGACCACAAACCAAACAAGACTAATTGATATTCCTTATACCAATACTCAGTACTGAGCACTGAGGGATAAAAGCCAAGTCTCAATAGACAAGAGGATTAAAAGTTCCAAGAGAATTCACAAACCGATGCCCTGAATTAAATTTAGATTCCTGTTAATTCATACTTGGATGGTTTGTAATCATGACCTTGGTGTTATTTTCCTTGAGAAACTCCCTTTCCATTCTCTACCAGAGCCTCTAAAATGAGCAAACTCATCTTAACTTACCCCTAACTTGATCAAAATCTTAATTAAGGCTTTAATCACACTTCCCATTCTGCCTCGCACATTTCCCTTTTATGGACTCACTAATTCCCTATCCAGGAGACACCTGACATGAGGATCCACAACACTAATGAAACAGGAAGTGGGAAAGTCTTGCTCACCATCCTTTTACTGGCTTCCAGGCATCTCTGTAAGCATCCTTTCAAACCAACCAACTTTCAGTGACACCCAGGTCCTCCCCACTGCCTCCTTCCCATCATGATTCATACTATGTACAGCTTCTCACGTGTCCAGTCCCCTGCCTCAGCAGTCTCCTGTCTCTTCCCCATTTGGGGCCCCATTCTCTCAGAATTTTACAGTTAACCAGAATCGTGACCTTGGCCTTTGCCGAGAGTAGCACCGTTCAGTCTTCAGGAACAGGTCACACAACATGTAAAAAGAATACAGTTCTCATTCATTTCTATCTCCTGAATTTTCCCCTCTGGAAACCTCAAAGGAATGGCAAACCAGTTAGATCCAAGGTGACACCATCTTGATGCTGAATTTGTTTTTGTTCAATTATCAGAACAAAGTTCTCCGCATCACTTCTTACAGAAAACACATTTGATGTGCGTTTAAAAAGGAGGTTGAAGACCGCCTTTGATACAAAATATAAAGAGCTCACTCTATATTGGCAAAACAGTTGACAGTCTGCCCGTCTGTATACTCAACTACACCCTCCCAAATGCCACTGAGAAGTTGGTGAATAGACAGCAATCCAAAAAATAGGGAAGTGTTGGAAAAATAAACAAGGCTGGAGAAATTTTATGAGCAAAAACCTAAATTAGGTTTCAATAGTCTATCCTTGGGGTGCCTGGGTGGCTCGGCTCAGTCGATTAAGTGTCTCTTAATTTTGGCTCAGGTCATGATCTCATGGCTCATGAGATCAACCGCGCTGACAGTGCGGAGCCTGCTTGGGATTCTCCCTCTCCCTCTGTGTCTGCCTCTCTCCCACTCGTGCTCTCTCAAAATAAATAAGTAAACATTATTAGGAAGGCAGCTCAGACTACCCTAATTAATACACAGAGATTAGCAGTTAATCCCCTCAGCAACCCTATAAAATTGTTGTTATTATTACCCTAATATTAGAGGTCAGGAAACTGAGGCACTGAGAACTTAAGAAACTTGCCTGATACATTACGAGAAGCCAGATTCAAGCCAAGCAGTCTGGCTCCAGGGTCCACACACACTGGAGACCCTGCCAAATAGCTCAAAAGAAACAGTTATTCCTGTGTGTTATGCCACCCTGCACCAGATTAATTTTTTACAACCACCACCCCAATCCCAGCAGTTTAGCGACCATTGCCAACAGTGACTGTCCCAGTTCAAAATCGTACACCAAGTTGAAATTCCAGCCCACAAAACTAAACTCTACAAAGGGACTCCTTCTACGCTGAGATCAGAACTACCATCACAGCAAACCAAAGCCACCAGTGGGGACTGGGGAGGCAGGAGGGCCAATAGGAGTTGGGCTTATACAAGCCAAAGAAAAAAAAACAAAAACCCAGTCTCTTTTCAATTTCTCTCATTGCGTGATTCAATAATTAAGATTTTTACTTAATACAGAAATCTTGGTTCCCAAATTCTGAACATGGCCAAGAAGAAATACTGGTGGAAAACACGGAAGACACAAGAAAAGACTAGAAGTACTACCAACTGGAGGGGGGAGAAAAGTAGGTGAATAAAACCACATAGGGTTTTGGAGGCAAAGGACCAAGGTTTGAGACTCAGACTATGAGGATCTAAGTAAGTAGTTCCCAATTCCAAAGCACGTCAACACATAAATAAACAGCAAAGTGCTAAGAAAAAAAGGAAACAATCTCATTTCAAACATTCAAACCGTCTTATGTTCCAGGCACTTAGAAAAATAAATATACAGACCTCATCTTAAAAAGAAACTTAAGCTCTATCTAGTACGGGAGATCTGCATATAAATACACACATACAAAATGACACCCAACTAGCATTTATTTTCTGCATATCAGATACTGTTCTAAGCTTATTACATGCTCCATATATCAACTAATTTATTCCTATGAGCTTGGTCTATTAATATCCTAACTGCACAGATGAGGCACAGAGAGTTTTAAGTAATGTGTCCTGAGACACACAATTAGTAAGTGAACAAATTGGATTAGAAATTTTCATTATATTCAAATTATAAGGGACCTTATGCCTTGGCTAAAGGGTCTGAACTTCTTCCTGTTGATTAGTGGTTCCCAACTGGTGTCGGTACATCAAAATATACATGCACCAGGCCCCTCTTGGTGGGGGAAGAAGGCCCTCCCACAGTTGGGAGCGTGTCCTATCCTCTGCGTGTTGGGGTCAACAAACCCAAATGGAGAACTGCTTTTATACAGGTGATGAGGAGCCTCTAGGCTCAGGGGCAGACAACTCCAAAAACAGAAAGAAAATGTAGCTGTGAGTCCAGTCACACTAGCTGGGAAGGTCCTGGCCTATTTCTCTTAAATTTAAATCTACCTAAACGGGTAAGCTCAATATCCTTTTCACTCATGTGCCTGAAGTGTAGATAACAGTTTTTGGCTACACCCTCGGATACCTCTTGGCAGAATAATTAACGCTGTTTCACATACCGTGCTGAACAACCCTGGCCTCTGCCCCCTCACTGCTTTCAAAATAACTATACTTACAAGGGTATCTTCCCCCATTTGCATTTCCCATATATAGGTTTCAAGAAGAAATCAAGAGAACCGTTTACCAAAAAAGAAGAAAAAGAAGACTCTTTACCACCATTTACCTGGCCCTTTTTTTCCCCTTTGAAACAACTATCCTGGTTGATATCAGTACACCCTTTACCCACGCGGAATCACAGGGCAGCAGAAAACAGCTCACCTCTTGCTTCACAAATGAAGGAAGTAAACAACTTCCAGTTGGGAAAACAACTGCCCAGTGAGTGCAGAACCATGACTTGCACCCTGGGTCTCTGCCACCAAGTCCTGGGAGACAGGCTGACGATGAGTGGTGGACTCTCTAACCCTTTTTTATTTTAATAGTTATGCATAGAAGAAATATAATCACCACACCTCACCCACCGTTTCAGATGTTACTGCGAGTTTTATTTAGTGAACAAGAATACACGTCCAACACAGACATGGACAACCGGGAAGCAGTAAGGAAGTAACTCCAGTTCCAGAAACAAAGTGACATGCCCCTCTCCTAACTGAAGGGTTAAATTAATGGCAGGCAGAGCACGAAGCCTTGATCTCTTCCACTCTAACTCATACACTTCATTTCTTTTTCTTGTCTTGTTGTATTGGCTAGGACCTACAGTACAAAGCTAGAAAGAAACCATCACTGACAGTATCCTTATCTGATTCTAAATTTAATGCTACTTCTAAAGTTTCAAGGTTAAGTATCATGGGGTTTTTTAGAACTTAACAGATACACTGTTTTTGGAGTCGATGGGAATTCCTTCCTATTCCTAGCTCAGGAAAACTTTTTGAACACTGATCTGCGACCCACCCTTCTCCCTTCTCCCCACTCCATGCTGCCTTCCACCCTCTTACTTTGCCTTATGTCAGGTTCCTTCCTACATCCTCGGTGCTTCAAAGTTCTAGATCTGCCCCCCAAACGAACAGCATCTTTGAAGATATTCTGGGGGTTCTATACCGGTCCGCTGTTTCAGTTCCCCAAACCAAAATGCTTCTAACCCTGTCACTGAAAGAAAATCCTAAAACGCACACTGTTCTGATCATTTCCTATCTCTCCACCCTTCGAAGTGTCCCCTTCTTTAAAATAAAAACTCGAGGGGAAAAAAAAAAAAAAGGAACAAGATTCTTCTAGATTCCTATTAACTTTCCAATTCACAGCCTGGCTCTGAAGAAGTCTGCTTAAGTAAGTGACTAAGAGAATCTCAAGGATTTTGAAGTTTTGAGGGAGGCAGCTGGAGCCAGATGTTCCTAACTTCTACTCTCTCTGCTTTGCTAAAATGAAAAATAGTCAAAGAAAATACGAAAGAGACAGGGGTAGTATTTGTAAGCAAGTAAGGTGGTGGTAGGATACAAACACTGAAAAGACCAAAGGGGAACACCAACCCTTTAAAGCCCAAGCAAGTTATAAACTCTCTCCCTCATCAGTTTGTCTTTCAAAACAAAAGAGCACAATCTTTCCCGAGGCAGCAGCACCGAGCGGAGCAGCCAAAATGTTGCATCATACAAACCAGTCCGAGTTTGAGCAACAAGAAACCCAGATGGTGGTAAAACACCTAAGACAGGAAAACCCAAGTTGGGAATCTCGGTCTTTCCCGGAAGCCCAGGAATGTCTGCTTTTTTTTTTTTTTTTTTTTTTTTTTTTAAGACCGCATCGAAAATTAAAGTTACAGTTTCAAGCCAGCGGGAAGCGAAATGCTCTTTGAGAAAGCGTTCCAAGAAGTTGGGTCCATCATCTCCCGACTGAGAGGCTGCGGCCCCGGCCCGGGTCGGGGGGACCTGGAAGCGAGGGTGGGGTGGGGTCGGGCCGGCGCCAGGGCGGGAGCGGGGCTGGGGGCCGACGGGGCCCACCCCCGCCCGGGGCCCGGAGCGCAGCCGCTCTTCCCACCCGGACGCCGGACGACGGTCCGGCGTCGGCCGGAGCCCGCGCAGCTGGAGGCGGTGACCGCCGCCCCGCGTGCGGGCTGCCGGGGGTCCCGGTCCCGCCCCGGCTCCCCCGACCGGCCTGGGCGGCGGGAAGGCGCGGGTGGGCCCGAGACAATGGGCTGGGGGCGCGGGAGCAGCCTCTGTGGGCCCGGGAGGCGGGCGCCGCGCGGGGGCGCAGCGGGGGCTCCGCGGCCGGGGAGCGCCCGGTGCGCAGGGACGCCGCCCCCCGCGGTCGGGCGGACGGGCGCCGGGGGCTCGGCGCGGCGGGACGGCGGGCGAGCGCTCACCTTGACGAAGAGCTCGATGACGGGCTCTTTGTCCTCCTCCTTCAGCCCGTTCAGCGGCATCGACAACGCCATGGCCGGCTCGACTGCGCTCAGCGGACGGCGGCGGCGGCTGCTCCTGCTCCCGGGTTACTCCGACTGAGGGCTCCCGCCGCGCTGCGCTGCGCCTCCCTGGACAGTCCCGGCGTCGAGCTCGCCTCAGCCGCTGATGCCCAGCACCGCCCCACGCCCCGCGAGCGACTCGGAGGCGGCCCCAGCCCGAGCCGCTTCAAGCCGCGGGGCGGGGCCGGGGGCGGGGCCAAGGCCCGGCGCCTCCGGACTCGGGAGGAAAAGAGCGGCTGGAGCCGGGGGGCGTGGCCTGGGGCTGGGGCGGTAAAGCAGCTCAGGCTCGGCGGGTAGGTGGGCGGGACTCCGAGCCCCGCCTCCCGAGGGGGCGGGGGGGGGGAAATTCCCCCGGGGGTCGGAGCCTGACACCGCCTCCCGCCGCAGCGCGGGCGCGTCCTCGCAGCTGCCGCTGGCGCTCTGCCAGGTGACCTCATGCCTTCGGCTGGCCTGGGGACGCGCGGAGGCGCCTCCCGCTCTGTCCCGCGCTGCAGCCCACTGGACTCGCAGCCCTTTCCCCCTTTCCCGCAGCGGCCACCTCCCCAAGTCCTTCTGTTAGGCGGAGCTGCCTTCCGGAGGGACAACTTTTCGGAAAGTTTTCATCCCCTTAGAAACACCTTTTTTTTTTTTTTTTCCTCCTCCGACTTCTTCCTTTTTCCTTTGACTCTCCTGTCACTTCTATCTCGGGAGCCAGCATATTGACAAATATTTATGAGGCCCTCGTGTGTTCCAGGCCCCGGGTGGTGAACAGTACGGACGGGATCCCTCTTCTAGAATCCACAGTCTGGAACTGCAACCCCAGTGCCTGAAGGCTAAGGATTCCCAAGCCATTGTCTGTGTTCCTCCTGCCTGGACTGATTTCTCACCCCCGTTCGCCTGGAGTGCCTCAGAATCACCTGGATGCTACACTTGGCCCTGCTTTACCCATCCAATTCTCCTTCTCCGGGGAAGGGAGAAATTCACATTTTAACAAGCATCAGGACAATTTTGATGTAGGTGGTCCTCAAACTGGAAACACTGTCCTGGGTTTTAAGCCCCTGGAGACAGAAACTGTGATACTTCTTTTTTTTTTTTTTTTTTTTTTTTTTTTTTGGAGAGCGAGACAGCACGAGCAGGGGAGGGGTAGAGAGAGAGGGAGACACAGAATCTGAAACAGACTCCAGGCTCCGAGCTGTCAGCACAGAGCCCAACACAGGGCTCGAAATCACAAACCGTGAGATCACAACCTGAGCTGAAGTCAGACGCTTAACCAGCTGAGCCACCCAGGCGCCCCAGTGATACTTTGAGCCAGGCAGAAGGTATGCACCCAGTCCAGGTTTCCTTCTGTTGAACACTTGGGGAAAATGTCACCACCTCTGGAAAGAGTTACTTGTTCCCTCTTCTGGCTTTAGGTAATGCTTGACTCACAACTACTTCTCCTCACTTACCAGGTTAAGTTGAATGATGAAGGCCGGACGTGGGAGGTTTGTCTCTCTACACCCTTAGCATATTAACACACATTGGTGTTGGAACAAATTGAATGCATGCATGAAAATATAGTGAAACTGCAGCTTCTTCCTCCCCCAGCCCGTAGCAAGTTGCTCAAGTGTTCTTGTAGGGACACTGTTAAAGAGACAGTGTACCCCAGAGGTTAGGAGCACTGCTCTAGAGTCAGAGCCTCAGTTTCATTATGGCGCGGTGGGGCCCTGTTACCAGTCTTTGCCTTTCCACGTGTGCTGCTCAGTCATCGGTGGCTGTTATCAGAGCCTTGGGCCTTATACTGTCCCTGTCCCCCCCTGCGGGCAAGGATGGAGTCATATTCAACTCCAACTCCCTCCGTGACCAGCTCGTTTGTTGGAAAGGACTAAATGCTAGGAGGCTGCCCCCGAGATAGGGACTTGAACCTAAAACAAACTGGAGTGCCTGTGTGGACTCTGAACTGAACCCAGTGTTAGTTTTTCACAAAATTATGAACTGAACCAAAGTTCCCTTCCCGCCGCCCGCCTCCACCCTGCCGGAACAGCAACCAAAATGGACCTCCAGTTCAAAGCAGTTCCAAGTCTAAAAGGATCAAATGGCACTTCAAAGAAGGCCCCAAACTGTCCCTGGGGCCAAGGAACAGTTCAAGACATCCTATTTTCTAAGGCGTGCCTGAGGGTTTGTCGAATTCAGTTTGAATCAGCGAACATTCCCTGCGGTGTCTGTTGCAAGTCACGTGCTGGCATCCTAGCACCAGGATACAAGGAGATGGGGAAGGCCGGGAAGCAGGGGAGAAGACCAGGGTTCTTTAGACTTCCTTGACTACACTCAGCTCTTACCTGAAAGGAAACCATTCTCCTCCTTGGGACACTGAGGCAGCGACAGTCTCTAAGACCCAGACCCTGAGCCTGTGCTTAGAAACCCAGTCATAGTCACTCCTACCCCGGCCCCCCCTCGCCCCATTTCCACCCCATAGGCTCACAGAGATGGGTAGAGAGGGGGTGAGTGGGGATGTTTCTGCAGGGAGGCTCCCTGAGCACATTGTATTCAAGTCTCGTTTGCCAACTGTGAAATGTATGCATATTTTGCATTCTGTACTCACGTTTGTTTTGGTAGCACACACACAAACCTTAAAGACGGGTGGAGATGTGCTCTCTTTCCCACCTCCCCCCACACCCTTCTGACCTCATCTTAACTGCTCTCCCCTTTGCTCTCTACCCCAGCCACACCCACCTCCTTGCTATCCCTTGAACAAGCCAAACGCACTCTTGCCTCAGGTCCTTTGCACTTGTTATTCTACCTCTGTGGGACATTCTTCCCCCAGGATTCCCGCGACTCCCACTCCCTTGCCTCCTTCAGGCCTTTGATCACCTGTCACCCGCTCAGAGATCTCCCC
The DNA here is from genome assembly GCF_046562875.1 of Panthera onca. Classification (NCBI taxonomy): domain Eukaryota; kingdom Metazoa; phylum Chordata; class Mammalia; order Carnivora; family Felidae; genus Panthera; species Panthera onca. Next base: position 203,112,519 of record NC_138346.1, read on the forward strand.
AAGTACCATCCTGTTTGCCAATGCAAGCCGTTCCATTCTGTCTCACCCTACCCCCTGCCATTTCTCTCCGTAACACTTACCACCCTCGGTCATATATTTTACTCACTTATTCGCATATTGTCTGGCTCCCCCAACTAGACCGTAAACTCCATGAGAGCAGGGATTTTTGTTCCATGTTGTTTCTGGCTATATTTCCGGCTCGTAGAACTGCTCATGGTCCGCAATAAAAACTTATGGAATGAGGGAGTGTGCCCTGTTGATCTACAGTTTCCTGTACCCCTGGCTTGCCCTTTGCAGGGTCCTGCGTGTGCCCAGCCTGAAAAGCCAGGTGGTCTGTGTTTGTTACGATTGCCACTTGACGAGGAGTCAGGTTTTCCAAAGGACCAGATGGCGCCTCCAGAAAACTTCCCCGAATGACTTCCTCTTCCCTCCTCCCACTCTTGATTATGTGGCGTTATTGACTGACAGGCTCAACCCCCTTTCTATAACTTTCTAGACAGTAGACAGGGGTGCTATGCACGCGGACTCTGGGGCCAGACCGTCCGCTTTCCAGTCTTGCCCTGTCGTCGACTAGCTCAGCATAACTTATTTAATCTCTCTGCGCTTCAGTTTCTCATCTGTAAAATGGACCTGAAAATCAACTTGGGTAAGTTACTCAAGTACATTCCCTCGTCACTACAGCAGACAATATAAGAGAACCTAACTCATAGAGTCACTGTGAGGATTAGGTGAGACAACATTGGTGCAAAGTATTTAGTTAAGAAGCATTTAATAAATGTTAGCGATTGGGGTACGTGGGTGGCTCAGTCGGCTCAGCCACATCCGACTCTGGGTTTCGGCTCAGTTCGTGATCTCTGGTTCGTGAGATCGAGCCCCAGGTCCCTTGGGATTCTCTCTCTCCTTCTCGGTCTCTCTCTCTCTCAAAAATAAATAAGCAAAATGAGGATAATTACAATACCTACCTCATAAGGTTGTTACGGAGATTATACAGGTTAATAAATGTAAAGCCCTTGACACAGTGCCTGGCGAATAGTAAGTGCTCAGTAAACACTAGTGGTTATGGATGCTCTGCTCTGCTTCCCTCAGCGCCTGGCACATGATGTAGGATAATAATCATCAGACTAAGTGAAAGAATCAATCACATAAATGTTCCTACGTTCATATTGCTCTTTCTCTCACTGCACGTATAATAGGTGTTCAGTTATTCTTCGGTGATGTCAATCAACCCAGCGATGGAAAATCCCAAGGCAGCTTTGAATTTCAGCTATGTCCCCATAATGTGAATTAGGTCCTATAAAATCTTGCTAATTGCCACTTAGCCATAATTCTGGCTAAAGTTTAACCTGAATGCTGTGTCCATAGGAGCAGCAACCTGTCCAGCCTCTCTATAGATCTGGGTTCACCTGGAGGCATCAAAGTCTCTCCACAAACACAGGAGCTGGACACGGCCTTTCCAGGCCTTTCCAGGCTCTAGGGATAGAGTTCCAGTGTGTGGGTCCAAGGACGGACATGTTCATCCTGGCCACAAGCCCCAGTAGATGTACCTTCATTAGGAAAAGGACCGTCCAGGTGCCATTTGAAACCAGAGTACCGTGGAGAAACCTGAAGTTCAGAGAAGTTAAGCAGTTTGCCTAGGGTCACACAGTCAATGAGTGGCAGAGCCAATAATCAGACCCAGATCTCTTTATCCATGTTGCCTATACCCTGGCCAACCATCTGCTCATAATGCTGTTCTTCGGGTTCTTAAGCGTGTTTAAAAAAGATAGTACATAGGGGGCGCCTGGCTGGCTTGGTCGGTGGAGCATGTGACTCTTGATCTCGGGGTTGTGAGTTTGAGCCCCGTGTTGGATGTAGAGATTACTTTAAAAAAGAAAATCAAATCCAAGGGAAGAAAAGACGGTACATAAAGTTTTTAGTATGGTGTAGACATTCAAAAACTATCATCTTCTGCTTCTTCTGCACAAACCCCTCCTCAACTCAATTTCTCCTTTGCCTCACGGTCCTGAGGTCAAAAGATGTTGCATAACAGGTCTTGGCTCAAATTCCAACTCTGCCACTTACCAGTTTAGGCAAACAGTTCCACCTTATTGAGCCTCAGTTTCTTCTTCTGCCAAGGGTCAGAGGCTTATGTTGAATCAGGGAAGGAAGGGAAAGTTTACACAGATGTGAGAGACCATTATTCATATTGAAAAGAATTCACTAACATGCTCACAGGATCTACTGGGTTGGCTGCCTTCAACATTACTTCCAGAGAAAAACAGCCTAGAAGAGCACAAGTGGGGGGAGGGGCAGAGAGAGAGGGAGACACAGTATCCGAAGCAGGCTCCAGGCTCCGAGCTGTCAGCACAGAGCCTGATGCGGGGCCGAACCCACAAACCCACAAACCGTGAGATCGTGACCTGAGCCGAAGTCGGAAGCTCAACCGACAGAGCCACCCAGGAGCCCCAAAAATTTCTTTTGGAAAGAAATAAATAGTTGAAAGAGCATTCTGAGTGCAATTAAGCCTAAACTTGCGGACAGTTGCCTTTCCATTTCTGCAGTAGGGACCTCGAGCAGGGTGTGCCCTTTCACAGTCTAGGTTTCCAGCCCGCCCGGCCGCAGTTTAGTGGGAGAACTCACGTCTCCTTGCTTCGCATCTCTTTTCCACTGTCTGCATCCAGCTCCCTCCCTGCAAGGACTGATCTTGAGGGTGGTGATCCAGCCTCTGATCCTGGCCCCAGCACTCTCTCTCTCTCTCTCTCTCTCTCTCTCTCTCTCTCTCTCTCCACACACACACACAGTATTAAAACCATTTGGGTGCAATGCACATCTGCTTCCCTGGGAACAGAAACCCTACCCTCAGCCCCTTCCTGCCCTGCTGGCCTGGAGACTGTCTCGTCTTGGGAAAGTTACAGGTTTCATTTTGTCACTTGGAAGCCGCAGCAGCCAGGAAGGGAACCCGAGTTGACTTGGAGCCAGGGCCTTAATTGGATTGGATCCCTGTGGAGGCCATTAGCCTCTTGCTGCAGCTTGGCAGGGAGGAAATATTTCCTCCCTCACCCCAGTCCCCACTTGCACACGCCCCAGCCAAGATCTTCAATGGCCTACCACCCAAATAAGGTCCTGTATTAAGTTTCCAATTATTATGATCCTCCTGTCCATTCGAGCAGCTTTTTACTGTTTCCAGGCACTAGCAACCGCCGTGTTAGGAGGAGTCTCCTTTGATCTCTTCATTCAGTTATGCCATATATTTTTATTGAGGGCCTACTATGTGTCAGGCACCTGCCCCAGGCCCAGGTCAGACAGCATCTTGGCTTTCCCGAAGATTACATTTTATTTGCGAAGACAGAGAATAAGCCAAGACCCAGGACAATTTGCCTATGTCAGGAGGTAATAAGAGCTACCATGAAGAACAAAGCAGAGTAAGGGGATGGGGAGGGGTGCTGGGGGCAGGGAGGAACAGCCTCTCTGATAAAATGGTGTTTGAGTAAAGACCTGAAGGAGGTAGGACAATATCTGGGCAAACAGTGCTCTAGGCAGACAGAACAGCAAGTACAAAGGCACTGAGGCAGGAGTCTCCTCAGAGTGTTGGAGAAATGGTAAAGAGGCAGCTAAGAAATCACATGTCTGGACAGTTTGGTGACTTGTTTGCTGACCAATTCAGTGGCTTTTACCCACTCCTCTGCCTAGTGAACACTAAAGACTAGGCGAGGGTTTAGAAAAATTTCTTTAGCTGGGTAACAGAAATCATCCAGGATGATAAATAACCCCCCCCCCACACACACACATGATACATACATATATATACATATATATATATGTATATATACATATATATATGTATATATACACACATTCCACCCAAATGGATGGTTTGTGTGTGTGTGTGTGTGTGTGTGTGTGTGTAAAAGTACTCCTCATTAGAAGAGAGAAGTAGCATTTTTTAGCTGAGTACTATGCTTGTAACACTGCACATTGGACTTTCAATAGGAGGAAACCGTGACTCAGAGAAGACATGTGACTTGCTTAAGCCCACACAGCCAGGGGTTTGAATGCAGGTCAGGTTATATGCCTGTCTCCCCTGTAGCCCGTGAGCATTGTGAGGGCCCATCCATGTCTGTCCTCTTTACCCTGGCACAAAGCACAGGGCCTGGCCCGGAGTCGATGCTGACAAAAGTGCTGATTATGTGGTTGATGATCTCTATCTTCAAAGCCTGTTCTGATTCTAATATACCACTTGGCTTCCCCATTAAAATGTGATCCATCTAATCATTGAACTATTCTGCAGCTGTTAAAACGATTGTTTGCTCAGGGCAGCTGGGTGGCTCAGTCAGTTAAGCACCGGAAGCTTGGTTTCAGCTCAAGGTCACGATCTCGTGGTTCATGAGTTCGAGCCCCACGTCAGGCTCCATGCTGGCAACGTGGAGCCTGCTTGGGGTTCTCTCTCTCCCTCTCCCTCTGTCCCTCTCCTGCTCACACACTCTCTCTCTCTCAAAATAAATAAACTTTAAAAAATGATTGTTTGTTTAAATAAGACATAGTTCATCCATAGAATGGAATAATACACAGTCATTAAAATGATGTTGAGGGCTGCTGAGAATAGATCCACGGACAGGGTCTGGCCACCAGGGTGATGGCATTCTATCTATACCTCTGGCCTCCACTCAGTGCCACTGGCTACTCTCTTAGCCCATACCCCACTCCTACTTCACCCTGGCTCCAATTTCCTAGTCAAGCCTAACACAGCAACCCGGAGGCTCAGAAATGATAATAGTGATCATCACCATCGTCATCATCACTATTATTATTAGATAGGACACTATTTGGGGAGGGGTTTACTGGACACTCAATATGCACCTGATTGAGTGGGTTACGAATACAATCTCATTTAATACCTACAACCTCATTTCAGACCTGCCATACCTACGACACGAGTGGAGTATTCTTTTTTATTTAAGATGTTACTTTTAAGTCATCTCTACACCCACGGTGGGGCTCGAACTCACCACCCCGAGACCAAGAGTCACGTGCCCTGCCAACTGAGCCAGCCCGGTGCCCCGGAGTTTGAGTATTATTAGTGCTCCCCATTTTGCTGAGGACAAACTGAGGCTTTGAGAGATTAAATCACTTGCCCAAACCACTCAATCAATTTGAACCCAAGGTTCTTCTGACTCTAGATGGTGCTTTGCTGCACCGTCCATCCTTCTCCCACCACCCACGGCCATCCTACGGGCAGTACTCTGTGTTCAGCAGTCTTCCCCTAAACGTCTGCTCTGCCCTTTGCCCTTTGCCTCAAGAATATGCCTGTGATCTTCAACGTAGACAAACAGCTCTGACCACAGAGGGTCTCCACCCAGAGCTTTGTGGCCCTGAGTCAGATGAGCAGCTCATTTCCTACTGTCTGAAGGTGCAGAGGATGCCAAGTGGTTGCCCCGGGAGAATCCCAGGCCTGGGTAGCCTACTTCCCGGCTGTTTCCTTGCTACATAAGAGCAAACGACGACAGTCCTCTCCAGCCATACATTTGGACTTGAATAAGGACGTCTCTTGTCCATCCTTGGGCATTCACAGTTCATTTATTTGGTACTTTGAGGCCCGAACAATCAGTCCTTTAGATCACAGCTAGGTAGCAGAGGGGGCGTTAAACTATTTGAAATTCAAGCAGTCAGCTGTATTTTTTTCAAAGCTGAGAAGTGTCCTTCACGCTTCCCCAGTGCTGAGCCGTGCTCGTGCTCAGTGCCAGCAGCCAGAGGAGCCCTGCAAGAGGGGAAAAGGAAAATCAGCAGGCTGATGTTTTCGCAGCTGCATCCCACACCCTGGGGGGCCACCTTCTTCACTTGCTGGAGGCTTGCTGATACCTGCTGGCACACAGAGCTAATGTAATGTCCACGTCTGGACACCCAGGGACGGTCCCCAACAGAAGGACAACAGCCTTGCCTGAGCGGATCACAGACATGGCCAGGGACCTGAGGGATGAGCCCAATACTATTTTCTTCTCCCATTTGGTTTACCTCTTAGTTTTCAGGTGAGATTCTGGAAGGAATCCTTTCTTCCCCCGCCATTCTCTTCAGCTGCTGGAGACACCCCACCAGGGCAAGGACCAGAACCCTTGGATTCACCCAGCGGGGCTCCCACAGGAGTGGGCATGTCCAAATCCCACAGAATGCTGATATAGGCCCCATCCCAGTCCCTCAACAGGGGAGGGCGACAAGAACGAGGAAGGTGAAAGGGGGCCGGGCACCTCTTCCTGCTGATCAGAAATAAACACTACAAGAATCAGCAGGAACAGGATATTTACATGACCTTAAAGTGTCCCTACAGATTGCTTATTGCTTGCAAGGAGGAAAATTGTAACTTCTACGGTGGAGAAAAACCAGACCACCTCTTAACTGTTGCTCAAATTGAGCACCACTCTCTCCAGGCAGACAGACATGGGCGGAAGGGGTGGGGGGGGGGGGGGAGGGGAAGTGATGCATATGGTATCAGTTTTGCAAATATTCCAGCTGAGAATGCGCAACCTGAATCGAGTCAAGAGGAGACATCAGACATACCCAAATCGAGCAACATTCTATAAAATAACTGGTCTGTATTCTTCCAAATACCAGCGTCGTGAAAGGCAAGGAAAGGCGGCTTGCTGTTCCTGACTCAAGGAGATTAGAAAGACACGTCAGGCAACTAAATGCAATGCGTGAACTTGGCCAGATCTTGTACTGGAGGGAAAAGAAGACCGTAAAGAACATTCCTGAGTCAACTGACAGCATCGGAATACAGGAGAGTAGATTAAAGTATTATGTCAATGTTACATTTTCTGGATTTCATAGCTGTACTGTGGTTGAGTAAGAGGATATTTTTGTTCTTTAGAAGTACATAGTGGGGCACCTGGGGGGCTCAGTTGGTTAACTCTCTGGGTCTTGGTTTTGGCTCAGGTCCTGATCTCGCGGTTCGCGGGTGCGAGCCCCACGTCAGGCTCCACACAGACAGTGCCAAGCCTGCTTGCAATTCTCTCTCTCTCTCTGCTCCTTCCCCATTCGTGTTCCCTCTCTCTCTCTCTCTCCCTCTCAAAATAAATAAACCTAAAAAAAATTGCATACTGAAGCATTAAAGGGGAAAGGGGCATCAATGTCTGCAATCTGCTCTCAAATGGTTCAGAAACCGTAATGTGTATTCCATAATTATATGTATCTATCTATATGTCTATATATCTACCCACCTATCTGTCTCTATTTACCTATCATCAAAAGAGAGAGACAGAGGGAGAGAGAATAAACATGGCAAAATGTAAAAAAAAAACAAGAAAGGTGAATCTAGGTAAAGGGTATTTAAGAGCTCTTTGTATTATTCTTGCAACTTTTCTGTTAGTTTGAAATTATTTTATTTTTTTTTTAATTTTTATTTTTTTAACGTTTATTTATTTTTGAGACAGAGAGAGACAGAGCATGAACGGGGGAGGGTCAGAGAGAAAGAGGGAGACACAGAATCCGAAACAGGATCCAGGCTCTGAGCGGTCAGTACAGAACCCGACGCGGGGCTCGAACTCACGACCGTGAGATCATGACCTGAGCTGAAGTCGGACGCTTAACCGACTGAGCCACCCAGGCACCCCTGAAATTATTTTAAATTAAAATAAACATCATAGGAGTCCAGAGGGGGGAAAAGTTGGATCCCCAATTGAAATCCAGGGAGTTCTTCCCCCTCCTCTTTGAGTGAGTAACAGAACATTCTATGACTTCTCTCTTTGAAGGACTTTTTGTGGGTTCGTTGGTTCCTCTTTTGCTAAGAACCAGGAAAATACTCTAGCCCTCTTAAAGACTTCTTTCTTTTTTTTTTTTAAGTTTATTTACTTATTTTGAGAGAGATAGAGAGAGGCAGAAGGAGAGAGAGAGAGAGAAAGAATTCCAAGCAGGCTCCGCATGGTCAGCTCAGAACCTGACAGCTTGAACCCACGAACCATGAGATCACAGCCTGAGCCGAAACCAAGAACCAGATGCTTAACCAACTGAGTCACCCAGATACCCCTAGCCCTCTTAGATCATTACCACTGGGACCACCAAGTCTGACCATAAGGGCTGGGCTTCCCAAGTGGGCCAGGTGAGAAGCATGGGGAGCACAGGCACACCCCCCTGTCATTCCAAAGTGAAAAGGCAGAGATTCTGAGCCTCTGGGACCCACGTGGAAAGTAAGGAGAAAGAAAAGGCTGCACATGATGACAGAAGCCTAACACCCCACCTCCCTTTGTCTCCAGTGGGGCTGAGAATCAGCCGAACGAGAAACCACCTTTTTTAAAAAAAATTTTTTTTAATGTTTTTTACTTCTTTTTGAGACAGAGAGAGACAGAGCGTGAGCAGTTACTTCTTTTTGAGACAGAGAGAGACAGAGTGTGAGCAGGGGAGGGGCAGAGAGAGAGGGAGACACAGAATCCAAAGCAGGCTCCAGGCTCTGAGCTGCCAGCACAGAGCCCGACACGGGGCTCGAACTCACGGACTATGAGATCATGACCTGAGCTGAAGTCGGATGTTTAACCGACTGAGCCACCCAGGCACCCCCAGATGCAAGGATGTTTAACACAGATATAAACTGAGCACCTGCTATGTGCCAGACATTGCTCTAGGCCTCATGAATGCCATAAAAATAGAACACAAGCTCTCACAGAACTTCCATTCCAGTGGGGAGTCAGGTTCTATTAGGAAGAGACAAATAGATACATAACGTGTCAGGAGGTCACGTGCTGTGATGAAAAAGTAAAAGAAGTTAAGGGGATGGCAAGTTTACCCATCTGTGAAATGGGGTATCTACAGGTATCTCACTCACACCCTCATCACAAGGATTAAGTGAAGTCATGTATAGAAAATGCTTAGGGGCTCCTGGGTGGCTCAGTCAGTTAAGCATCTGACTTCAGCTCAGGTCATGATCTCACGGTCGGTGAGTTCGAGCCCCGCATCAGGCTGTGTGCTGACAGTTCAGGGCCTGGAGTCCTCTTCGGATTCTGTGTCTCCCTTTCTCTCTCTGTTCGTTTCCTGCTCATGACCTCTCTCTCTCAAAAATAAATAAGTATTAAAAAAAAAACAAAAAAAACCCAGAAAGTGCTGGGTGTTTAACACAGAGTGTTAAATACTTTACATGCTTTGTAAATGCTCGAGAAGTGTGTATTTGTTTGAATGGATCATTTCGTTTCTTTAACAAGAATCTCTTGAGAAGTTTTTAATGTGTACTAGGCCCTGAGTGGGTATCAGGGTGATATAGCCCAACTGCAGCGTTCAAGCTCAAAACTGTCTAGAGGGGGAGACAGATAAACAGGCAATTCCGAATATCACGTGATGAGAACCAAGCCTTATCAAGTGCTTACCGTGTACCAGGCACTATTTTCAGCATTTTATCTGTGTTGAGTCATATCATCTTTTACAACAACTCTGAGCTTAGCACTCTTTCACACATGAGAAAACTGAGGTTCCGAGAGGTTAGGTAATTAGCCCAAAGCTACAGGCATTGCAAAAGGGGCAGAGCTGGGATTCTGAACTAGGGGACCCCAGTGTGTAACGGGAGCCCCGAGGAGGCCCCTGACAGGACTGATCAGGGAAGGCTTCTTGGAGGAGGGCCCATCGAAGATCAGGTTTGCACCATGGGTAGATATTAGCTGGGCAGTTGGGGAGAAGGACTGTTCAGGTTGTGCGTGGGCCCGAGGGGAGAGAGAGAAGGCTGTTGTGCTTCCCAGCTGTTAGTCTGAGATGAGGAAGCAGAGAGGATGAGTCTGGACAGTAGGGCAGGGCCGGTCAGGGAGGACTTTCTACCGTCCGAAGAAATGTGGCCTTTCTCTTTGGTGTGGAGGTGCAGTGAGGAGCCGGTGAAGAGGCTGCCTGTCTTGGTGGGGGTCCTCCAGGTTGAGTGGAGTGGGCAGGGGGGCACCCCTGCGGTTCTGCTCCCTGAGCTGGTAGGTGCCCACTTTGATAGAAACAGCCACCTGGCCAGGAGACTCCTAGTCGGACCCGGGGTCTCTCCAAAAGGGGGTCACCCAAACAGCCAGAACAAGGGTAGCTGGGCCAGTTGCTCAGTCAGTTAAGAGCCTGATTCTGGATTTTGGCTCAGGCCATGACCCCACGGTTTGTGGGTTCGAGCCCTGCGTCGGGCTCTGTGCTGACAGTGAAGAGCCTGCTTGGGATTCTCTCTCTGCCCCTCCCCTGCTCTCTCTCTGTAAAAATAAATAAATAAACGTTAAAAAAAAAAAAAAAAAAGAACCAGAATAGAGAATGAGAGGGGGAGCCCATAGCTGGGTCCCTGAGATGGCAACTGTGGGACCTAATGGGAATCTGGGGCTTGGGTCTGGTTGATATTCTTGACTAAAAATGAAACAAAGCAAAACTTTCTGAGGGCCCCTGGCTGGCTCAGCTGGTAAAGCATGTGACTCTTGATCTCGGTTCTAAGTTTGAGCCCCATGTTGGGTGTAGAGATTACCTTAAAAAAAAAAAAAATCTAAAAAAAAAAAAAACCACAAGACACTTTTTTTGGAAAGGTTATGCAAGCATATGGTAAGATAAGTAAATAATAAATTCAAGCAGTCCCATGGAGCCTAAGCCCAGAGGCACCCCCCTCCCTCCACCTTGGTCTCTCATTTCCCCTCCCCCCAGTCCTGCGCTTGACCATTTTTCTGGACTGCCTTCCAAAGACATTCTATGCATATATGCATAGGTTTATGTAGATGCGTCCCAGGGAGGAATTTTAATAATGAATTTTAATGTTCTTCTTTGGTGGTGGCGGGGAGTCCATTAAAAAGTAAAATATGTTCGGCGTAAAGAACATGGGGGGAGAAAAAACACAGAAAGGAGAAAAGCAGAACAAAAGCTGAGCCGCAAAGGCAATCACTGCTCACGTTTTCAATCACCCCAGGATTTCTGCTCTAATAAGAAAAACAAGTAACCTTTGAGGCATGGGAAAAAGAACTCCGCATTCCCTCCCATCTGCCCCCTCCCAATGGCATGATATTTGGAATCATGCAGATTATTATTACTTCAGACGAGAAAACGAGGACTGGGAGAACTAGTCCTGTGACGCTAGATCTCCCGGTTCTAGACCCGCTTTACACTTCGGGGCCCCCACCTTTTCCCTGTCTCTCAGGCCTCAGGAGGGGGGGGTCACCTCCCTGCCCACCAGAGACAAAACCTGGCTTCCCGCCTTGGTCTGCCCTTCTCTCCTCCCGCTGCTGGGATGGGGACCCGGTAAGGGAGGTACAAGGAGTGTTACGAGCCCCGGCTTTGGGGTCAGAGTGCCCTTGGCCAGCTGTGTGACCTTAGGCAGATCACTTAAGCTTTCTGTATCTCCCTCTCTCTCATGCCCGAGTAGAGCTTGCCCATGGCATGCGCTCAATACTTTTACCATTCCGGTGCTCTCGGCCAGGAGGTGAGGTGGATAGGAGCCCGTTCTGTCTTCTGAGGGCCATGTCTCCACACGCCCTCCCTCCCTCCCAGGCTACTCTGCCCCTAAGCCCCAACTTCCCAGAAGCGTATAGCTCTTTGCTCATGCCGTACCCTCTGACCCTCTTCTCAGGCTTTCCAGCCTGAGGAAATCTTCCTCAGGCTCCAGGATTCAGAGGCGAAGCCTCCAGGGATCCTCCCACAAATAAACCTCCACCCTCAGTCCAAATAAACCTCTTCCTCCTCTAGATCCGGCACCACCGCACAATGGACGAACACATTGTATTCAAATGATTTGTGTAACCCAGGGATCCCCCCCAGACCCTCCAGTTGACAGGGGTCACTAGTTAAAGTTGCGTCCACAACCGCTTTATGAGTTCCCAGCAGATCCCTCCTCTGGCCAGCCCCCTTATTCTGGGAAAGCTTGCCCCAATACCAGTTCCAAGCATGCAGGCAGAGAAGGCAAAGCTAACCAGCTCCTGGCATTGTTTCAGTGCCATTACTGGTCCAGGGATGACCACATGACACAGCTTGCCCAGTCAGACTGAAGGGAAGCCCTCGGATGTCCCGTTTAGGGGCACAGCCTCTTCCTCTTGCCGGAAGAGTAAGGATGCATGTTGGTCTAGGGGCTGCGGGCAGCCATCTTGTCATCAAGAAGGTAGCTAACCTTGGACTGGATCCAACGTGTAGAGTCAGAGACAGAAATCTCCTGGGTCCTTAGGCCACCGTCGAACCACGGAATCAATCCATCCTAAGGCTAGGAATGCTCCGGGACTTCCCGTTGGTGAAATAATAAATTACCTTAATGTTTAAGCTTGAGTCGGGTGTCCACATCACTTCTCACACCACAAGAGCTCGGATTGAACTTCTCGAGCACTTACGACGCATCAGGCACCGTTCTGAGAGGTCTGCATGCAGAAGTTCACTTAGCATTCACAGCTACCTTCATAAGTAGATGTGATCTGGGTCACAGCTAATGGCACCGTCTCTGGACCGAGACCTCCTGGGTTTTCATACCTCTGCTACCGATTGTATAAACTTAACCAGCTGCCTACGCTTCCTAGTCCTCAGTTTCCTCATCTGAAAATAGCACCTACCTCATAGGGTTGTAGTAAGGCTTAAAAGAGGACAATCCAGGGGCGCCTGGGTGGCTCAGTCGGTTGAGCGTCCGACTTCGGCTCAGGTCATGATCTCGCGCTCCGTGAGTTCGAGCCCCGCGTCCGGCTCTGTGCTGACAGCTCGGAGCCTGGAGCCTGTTTCCGATTCTGTGTCTCCCTCTCTCTCTGACCCTCCCCCGTTCATGCTCTGTCTCTCTCTGTCTCAAAAATAAATAAACGTTAAAAAAAAATTTTAAAATAAAATAAAATAGGACAATCCACATAAAGCACCTCTATCAGGGCCTAGTACCTAGTAGATGCTGAAAAACTTAGTCTTTATGTTATTGTTCCCATTTTACAGATGAAACCAAGGCTCAGAGAGTCTATGACAGGACTTAAGTTTACCCTTGCAGTAAGTGTGTCAAACCCGCATCATCTATCTCTACGGTCTGCAGTCTTAACTTCAGGGTTCAAAGCCTCAGTGCCCGCCTGGGGAGAAAAACCCAGGAGACGTGCAGGTTACAGACAGTCCGTCTCATCGGCCTCCCAGGACCGCATCCACTGAACTGGCCATTTCCAGACACGTCTAGCGCCCCAGGGGTGCTGTCCACACCCCCAGTTCCGGTCGTGGAACACCACCGCCCACAAAGTGGTGGGAAGGCTGGGGTGTGGCAGGCGGTCTGGAGGGTTAGCGGTGACAGTGCAGGGTGCCACCACTTAACAGCTGAGATTTGATCGTTAAATAGCCTTCTTCTTAAAAGCCCAGCAAACATTTCCGCCCCGGGAACCCTGGGACTCGACACAGCCTGCCTTTTTCTTGAGGCCCCGTTTCTCTGCTCCCATTTTCGGTGACAGGTCTCCCCTCCTTTGCTCACAAGAAGCCTTCCTCTCACGGGCAGGGAGAGGCTGTGGGCAGGGAGAGGGCAGTGCTGCTCACACCCGAGGTGGCCATCGGTGTATGTGGCCACGCAAAGAGCCTCATCTTCCCGGAGGAGTGCCGTGGCCAGGTCTTAATCTAGCATTTCTCCCCCTGCCAAGTCTGTGAGCGTGTTGGCATTCAGGCCTCTGGCTCCGGGGCCCAGTCTTCTTGCAGGGAGTGTCCGAGGAAGGAAGACCCAGCTAAGGCAGTCCTGGCCCTTCCCGACTCGGCGGCTCGCCCCGCCTCCCCAAGAGGCAGTCCCGAAGCCGGGCCTCTCGGCCTTTCCTGTTCTCTTCCCAGGCTCCGGAAGAACAACAGGATGTGAACTGCGCCTGAGCCTTTTTTGGACTTGACCGAGTGGCAGGTGTTGGCAGGCCGTCCGCAGAGGCTAAGGCTCCTTGCTCAGTTGCCCGCATCCCACCGCCGGCCCCCACCCGTCACCCCAAAGGTGGGAGAACCCCCGTCCCAGGAGATGAGTAATGGATGCCCACGGATGAGTGGGGTCCACTGTGCACCCCAACTCCCGAACAGAGGGGACAGGGGCAGAGAAGGTCAGAAGGTGGAGCTGCAGCCAGATGACCTGGGTTTGACTCCCCGGGCACAACTCTCTGCCTCAGTTGCCTCATCTATAAAAAACAAAAACAAAACGGGGGTAACAATAGTCCCTCCCGCCAAGACGGTGAGGAGTAAGCGCTTTAATCTGTGTCAAGCACACAGAAGAGTGCCTGGCACATAAAAAGGCGCTTGGTCCCGTGTTTCATGAGAAAAATAAATTCAGTAAACATTTAAAATGTTGATTTATTTTTGCGGGGCGCCTGGGCGGCTCCGTCGGTTGAGCGTCCGACTCCGGCTCAGGTCACGATCTCGCGGTCCGTGGGTTCGAGCCCCGCGTCGGGCTCTGGGCTGACCGCTCGGAGCCTGGAGCCTGTTTCCGATTCTGTGTCTCCCTCTCTCTCTCTCTCTCTCTCTCTGCCCCTCCCCCGCTCATGTTCTGTCTCTCTCTCTCTGTCTCAAAACTCAAATAAAACATTAAAATAAATAAATAAATAAATAAATAAATAAATAAATAAATAAACTTCGCTGAACAAGTGGTAAAACTGAGGCACGGGGAGGGGCAGGCTGTCGCCCAAGATGTTACAGCTGGAGAGTAACAGCAAGCACTAAAGCTTAGAGAGCGCTTTCAACGCCCCAGACGGAGGGTTGTTTCATCGGTGTTTTGTTCTTGTCCCCAGTGTAGAAGTGAGGAACTGAGCACAGAGAGGTTGAGTAACATGCTCAAGGTCAAATTGCTAGGAAGGGGTAGAGGCAAGACTGACCCCCAGGCAGCCTGGCTGAGCAAACAGCAGGACAAAGCTAATAATTAACTGTCGTCTACAGAGAGCCCCCAGAGGTACTGCAAAACACGTCATCTTCTCTCATCCTTGTACCACCCGGCGAAGTAGGTACCATTACTGTGCCCATTTCACAGATGAAGGAACTGAGGCCCGGGGAGAGTATGCAGTCTGCCCAAGTTCTCACAACAAGGCCGTGGCAGAGCTGGGGTTTCTAAAAACTAGGCTCTCCCGCCTCCCCGGCCCTCTTGATTTCCAGCAGCTTCCCCCACCCCGTCTGGCTGGAGCCTGTCCTGTTGCCCTCCGTCCCTCCCGGGCCCCGGGCAGCGCGTGCAGAGAATGCAGAAGCCGCTGAACCACAGTCTGGACAAATGAGCATTATGAGTACGGTCCGTCTGCCAAGCGGAGAGAGAGCCTTAGAATGTAGCCAGAGCCAAGCGGCTGCTGTTCGGGACCAGCCGCAGCCCCACTCCCTGCAGCCGGACCCCAAGATCAAGGATGCTCTGGGACGACTGGACTCCGCCAGGCTCGGAATACCACTGGTAACAGCGGTGCTCAGCTCGGCTGGATCTCCCACACACATCGTGCCAAGACTGGGCTTCACGACGACCTAACGAAGAAGGTTCTGGGAGTAGCGCCATCTTGCACGGGGCAGGACAGTTGAGCGTGAGGAGCATTGACTCTGGAGCCAGACAGCCTGAGTTCCAACCCCAGCCCTGCCACCCCCTGGCCGTGGCCTCAGGCAACTCTTACCCTCTCTGGGCCTCAGTTTTCCCATCACTACAAGAGGACGATGAGAGCACCTACGCCTCCCAGGGTGGGTAAGAAAACAGCGTGAGGACACGAGAAGCACTTCGAAGAGTGCCCAGCACACCAATAAGCACTATGTGTTTGCTATTTTAAGGAAACCGAGGCTCCAGGAAGTCCCGTGACTCGGCTCACCTCACTCAGGTGCCACATAAAAGAGCCAGGACTTGAACTCAAATCCATTTGACTCCCGAAGCAGCCCTTTGTCACACGGTGGGGGCAGAGTCCCCCGATGGATGAGCAGGGTTTGGGGTTGAAGGGAGACAGACATGTTAGGTTGACGTGGGAATGGGCCGCACAGCTGCCTCGTAGTAGAGCCAGAGAAAGGGCCCCGTCCCCACAGCACCAACGCTCAGCCGCGCCCACCCCGCCTGAAGGCAAGTCAGATCAGTCCAGAAGAATTCCTTGGGCACCTACCGTGTGCCACGCCAGGCACTGGGCGCTGAGAAAAGAAAAAGATATCATACACAGGTCTCGTCCTCCAGAAACCCAATAATCTAGTGCAGGAGATGAGTATACAAACACACAAATCACTATCAAGCAGCCAAATAATGGTTCCTTAGTGGACAGGAACAAAGAGCAAATTCTCTTTTATTTGCGCCTGGGTGGCTCAGTCGGTTAAACGTCTGACTCTTGGTTTCGCCTCAGCTCATGATCCCGCGTGTCGTGAGTTTGAGCCCCGCGTGGGGCTCAGCGCTGGCAGTGTGGGGCCTGCTTGGGATTCCCTCTCTCTCTTTCTTTCTCTCTGCCCCTCCCCCGCTCGCTCTGTCTCTCTTGAAATGAATAAATTAAAAAAAAAAAAAAAAAAAAAAAGAGGGGCACCTGGGTGGCTCAGTCGGTTGAGCATCCGACTTCGGCTCAGGTCCAGCTGACCAAGTCAATGAAAGGGGAAAAGCGAATCAGCCCCAAGTAGAGAGCCCAGCAGAAGTCACAGAGTACATGGGGTGTCTGGGGGGGGAAGGCAAGTCCAGAACAAAAAGGCAGATGGGAGCTCAAAAGTGGTTTGAGGCCACAGTAGGCAGGGCCTCTGTGTTGGTCAGAACTCCTGGGTTGCAAGAGACAGAAAGCCCAATTCCAAGAGGCTTAAAGGAAAAGGAAACGTATTGACCTCAAGAAACAAACAAAAAAAAAGGCAGCTTATCTGCTTCAGGTACAGCTGGACTTAGTGGGCTCAAATGATGCCGCCAGCACCTGGTCTCCCATCTTCCTGCTTCTCCCTGCCTTGGCTTCATTCTGGAGCAGGTTCTTTCCAGATGGAGGCAGCCCCAGGCTGACACCCTCGCGGTTCCAAGCCCAGTGGAAGGAAAGATTCATTTCTCCCAATGTTCAAACACAGATTCTGAAACTGGATCTCCCTGGAGCGGTTTGGGTCACATGACTACCCCGGAACCGGCACTGTGTGGGGGTGGGGTAGAATATCCTCATTGGCCGGAAGGGGGCCTGTGGTTAGGTGTGAGCCCCACCCAAGCGGCAGAAACTGGGGGTGGGGAAAAGGTGGCTTCCCAGGAACTAAAGGATTTAGAAATCAGAAGGAAGAGGAACAGGTACCGAGTGGGCAAAGAAGGCAGGGCAAAGACCCTGAGGCCATGGTCCTTTGGGCAGTGGGCAGCCGGCGAGGGCTTTAATTCACTGAGCGGCTTAAATTAGATTTGTGCCTTGGGAGTGAAGAAGGGGGAGCGAAGGGGGGCAGACATGCTTGTGGGAAGACGTAAGTCCCTTTAAGAGATCCTGGAAGCCTGGGGCAGAAGGCGTGGAGAAGAGGGCGAAGTGCAGAAGACACTTGGCTGGGATGCCCCAGTTGTCACTGGAAGGGCTTTTCAAGGACCAAGACCATGTTACCCTCTTGCTATGGGCCTGCAGATGCCAGCAAGAGTGTGGGCTGAGGGCCCAGCCTCCCTTCCCCCCAGAACTCCATGACTAACTCTCTCCCTACATCTGCTCCCACACTTACTCAACCACCCCCCCCCCCCCCACACACACACACACCCCTACTCCAGCCCCGGGCCCCAGAGAATCTGAACTCCTGTGGCCCCAGTGCAGGGTGGTCACCTTGACATCAGGTGGCCGTGAGGGGGTGACTCAGCACCTTCACTTCCCCCAGCCTTAGCAACCCCTTCCTTAGTTTCTGACCTCCCACTCCATGCCCCTGGGGCCTGGGACACCACCTCGAGGGCTATAGGCAAGCCAGCTCTTCTTTGTGGTGAAAGGAGCCATTGTGAGATCAGCCTGAGAGCTGGCAGGCGCTGGGCTGGTTCACGTGGCTCTCCCAGAGGCCCTGGGTGCAGCCATTCCTGTTCTGACCGCTTGGGCCTTTCCAGAGAGCAGGGAGGAGGCCTAAGGGGGCTTGGGCTACCACAGGGAGCTTCTGGGCCTGCCTTAGCTAGACCCCAAGTATATGCTAAACATTCTGGTTTCCATCTGCCTTGAGTCCGAGGGAGGAGCCTGGAGGGCAGGCTGGCTGCTGGAACCTTCAGAAACTTGGAACAGGCAGGACTTGCCAGCTGGCCCCCAGCAGATCTGGGGCCTTCGCCAAACTGAAAGCCGTGGTGTGCTAGACCAGGCCAGAAGCCTGGTCCCCAGCAGCCCGGCCAAACTTGGAGAGCTGTGGAGGGAAAGGCAGGGCAGCGAGGCCGTCCAGGAAAGGTTATGAGGTTTGGGGGTGGGCGGTGAGAAAGGAAAGAGTTTCTTACGGTGGCAGCCCAGACTGCCAGAGACCTTCCAGACTGGGGCTGTGGTGATGTGTCATAACAGCTCACTGCTATTTCTTGAGTACTTTACTAAGTGTTGGGCGCATTATCTCATTTAGTCCTCCTAAAAACCACATAAGGTCAATGTTATCCATTGAGCTTTCTTGTACAATTGTACAGGTTGTTCACTGCACAGGGGACCCAGGCAAGGGACGGGTGAAGGCCCAAACGCACCCAGTGCTGTACTCACCAGCTGTATCCCTGCAGACCTGTGTCTGTACAAAGGTCCCATTCCCCTTACGTTACAGCTGAGGGAAGGCAGGCTCTGAGAAGACGAAATGACTTGTCCGAGGGTCCCATAACTAATAAAACACAGAGAGGGGCGCCTGGGTGGCTCAGTCGGTTGGGCATCCGACTTCGGCTCCGGTCATGATCTCACGGTTCGTGAGTTCGAGCCCCGCGTCGGGCTCTGTGCTGACAGCTCGGAGCCTGGAGCCTGCTTCAGATTCTGTGTCTCCCTCTCTCTGCCCCTCCCTCACTCACGCTCGTCTCTATCTCTCAAAAATAAATAAATGTTAAAAAAAAATTAAAGAAAAAAACTAATAAAACACAGATAGAGGATTCAGACTCAAGGTCTGTCTGACTCCGAAACCTCTCACTTAACCACAACACTCTCTGTGTCCAGGCCTGTTCACTTATACTCCTCTCTACCTTCCTCTTTCCTTAGGACCCAACTGCTCCCAGTCTGCATTATGGTGGGAGGCAGGACACCTGGGTCACACTCCCAGCTCTACCTCTTATCCACGTTTCCTCTCCACACCTCATTCTCCTCATCTGTAAAGTGGGTATGTCAATTAGAGCTCTTTAAGAGTAAGCAACAGAAACCAACTTGGGCGGGGGGGAGGGCGGCACTTGGGTGGCACAGTGGGTTGGGTGTCCGACTCTTGATCTCGGCTCAGGTTGTGATCTCGTGGTCCGTGAGTTGGAGCCCCGCTTGGGATTCTGTCTCCCCTTCTCTCTGCTCCTCTCCGCCTTGGGCTCGCTCGCTCTCAAAGTAGATAAATAAACTTAAAACAAAAAACAAAAAAGAAACCAACCTTGGCTTGCTTCAGCAGCGACGGCGGCAAAGGAATGTGCTGGAAGGATCTGAGGCTGCCTGTAGAATGGAGGGAGGAGGTAAACCAGGCCTAGGAAAGGCCAGAAATCTTAGCCACTCAGGGATCCAGCAGTGGGGATAGGGACAAGTACCTTTAGATTAGTTCTGGAAGTAATCAACCAGGCTCCGTTATCGGAAGGGGAATGGTTGTAGCAGCCCCAGAAAACTCATGCCCACCTCAGGGAGGAGGACGGCCTGTTGGTAGGGACAACCTGAATCAAGTGAACTCTGGCTGGGGAGAAGCCCCTCGAAGGCGGCAGAGTAGCATAAGACATATGGAAGCATCATGGATCCCTGCCCTTCTTATCCAGTCATTTCTGACTTTGCCCCGACTGGTCATACGTCCTTGGGCAAGTCACTTTTCCTTCTGGAGCAGAACTTTCCTCATCCATAGAAAGAAAGTGATTATCTTTAAGGCCTTTAGTAGCCCATCCCAGAGGAATTTGGGATGCGGAAAGATATTCCTGGGAGCGATTCCTCAACCCGAAAGAATGAATGAGGAACAGTGGAATTTCAGGCATCCGTGAAGATGGTATTGGGCGGGGTTCTGTTTGTCACACCAAGTGGAGACACCCTCGCGTCCCCTGGGAGGCTGAGCGGGGAGAGGGGTAGCACAGGCACGGTGCCCCAACCTCCTGCCTCCAGGACTTTGCCATGAAGGGGCTCCAGAGCTTCTCGCTCAGGGGCAAGGGGCGGGTCACTTTTGAGATTTCAGCCACTGGAAGTTTCCAGGCAGAGGAAATACAAGCCGGCCGACAGGAGACACGGGGCCTCTGGGCCGCTCGTGTCACAGAGCCTTTGTTGAAGGGACACACGGATTTGGGACAGTGGACGGAGGCGCTGTGCGAAGAGGGCATCAGTTCTCTCTGGGCCTCAGTTTCTACCTCTGTCAAACGGGGATGAGGTCACTGTTGTACCAACCTCCTGGGGCCTCTCTGAGGGTCAAATAGGAAAATACGTATGAAAGGAAACCTGAGGTGGGGGTGGTGCCTGGGTGGCTCAGTGGGTTACTGTGCCTGACTCTTGATTTTGGCTCCGGTCATGATACGGTGGTGTGTGAATTCGAGCCCCGCATCGGGCTCTGCACTGACAGCACGGAGCCTGCGTGGGATTCTCTGTCTTCTCTCTCTCTGCCCCTCCCCCACTCGTGTACTCGCTCTTTCTCAAAAAATAAATAAGAAAGAAAGAAATAAGAAAGAAAGAAAGAAAGAAAGAAAGAAAGAAAGAAAGAAAGGAAGGAAGGAAAAGAAAGAAGGAAGGAAGGAAGGAAGGAAGGAAGGAAGCCTGAAGAAACATAGGGCGCCCAGCTGCTGAATAAAGACTTGAACGTGAGCTTCATGGGCCAAGGCCTGTATCCGCCTCGTTCCCTGCTGTATCCTCAGTGCAGCTTTGCGTCCAGCATATAGCAGGTGCCCCCAAATCATTTGTCGAATATTACCAGCTAACACATTGTATGGACTTATGTTCTAAGCACTGTTCTAAGAATTTTCCACGGATGTACTCCTTTAATCTTGACGACCACACGGGTTCAGTTGCTGCCATCTCCATTTAGAGGTGAAGACACTGAGGCACAGAGACTGAGTCACCTGCCCACGGCCGGGCCCTTGTAAGAGGGGGAGTGGGGCTCTGAACCCCGGGCGGTCTGGCTCTAGGGTCTGTGATCTTACGCCTAACTACACCTGCCTGAATGGCTGACTCACAGAGTAAATACATGAATTAACGACTGTGGGTATTTACGAATGAGCTTGGGGGTTCAGACTTCTCGAAGCTTTGCTTTGGGAACGTGAGCTGAAGCTCCTCTCTCTCTCTCTCTCTCTTTTTATTACTCTGTCAGCAGGTTCTGGTATTTACGGAAGGCACATTGCAAAGGCAACGCCGTTCGTCCCCAAGTGGTCTTATCACCTTCCTCCGAACCTGTTCACCCACCCTCTCCCTCCCCCCAATTTCAGCTCCAGCTGTCACCGAGGACAGTTGCCCAGGACAGAAACTTCCGAGTCACTGCTGACACCTTCCTTTCTCTCACCTGGACGGTCTCTGGGCCCTCCTCAAGGTCACAGCAGAAACCTTATCTCATACCGAGTTCATCCAGATGTCACCCCGGTCGTCCAGGTATAACGACTTGCTGAGGCCCCCCCCCCCCCCCGCCGTGTTTTAAGCTTTCATGAAAAGTTGGCTCCCCTAGGGGCGCCTGGGTGGCTCAGTCGGCTGAGCATCCGACTTCAGCTCAGGTCACGATCTGACACTCCGTGAGTTCGAGCCCCGCGTCAGGCTCTGTGCTGACAGCTCAGAGCCTGGAGCCTGCTTCCGATTCTGCGTCTCCCTCTCTCTCTGCCCCTCCCCTGCTCACGCTCTGTCTCTCTCTGTCTCAAAAATAAATAGAAACATTAAAAAAAGAAAAAGTTGGTTCCCCTAGCCTATCCCACTGTGACAGGATTCATAGCTTGTCTCCTGGTCCGGTTAAACTATTGCTGGAAAGTGAATCAACTAAAACTTAGCAGCGTGAAACAACATCATGTTATTATTTTTTTCTCACAGCTCTGTGGGTCTGGTGGGCCTAACGAGGGGCTCTCTCTCTCTCAGGGTTTTTCGCGTGTATGCAGTCACGGTGAATGGAGTTGGAGTGATCTAGAAGCTTCCTCACGCACACATCTGGCAGCTGACACTGGTTGTCACTAGAATCGCAGTTGGGACTGTTGGCCAGAACACCTACACGTGGCCTTCCAGTGTGCCCTGGGCACAGCTCGGTGGCTGGATTCCAAGAAGAAGTGTCTCTAGAAACGGGAGGTGGAACCTACCAGTCTCTTAAGACTTAGGTCACTTCTTTTTTTTTTTTAATTTTTTTTTTTTACATTTATTCATTTTTGAGAGACAGAGAGAGACAGGGCACAAGTAGGGGAGGGGCAGAGAGAGAGGGAGACACAGAATCCGAAGCAGGCTCCAGGCTCCGAGCCGTCAGCACGGAGCCCGACGCGGGGCTCGAACTCACAAACTGTGAGGTCATGACCTGAGCCGAAGTCCGACGCTTAACCGACTGAGCCACCCAGGCGCCCCAAGATTTAGGTCACTTCTATGGTATTCTATTGGTCAAGCAGTCACAGAACCAGTATTCAAGGGGAGGGTCAGAGCATTTGGGGGCCACGTTTCAGAGCCACCACACCTGACCTCTCTGGGGACCCTTGTGGAGGGGTCGTTTCCCCTCGTTCACTCCGCAATCCCTCCTTTCCGTACCACCTTCCTCTGCTGGATTTAACACCCTTCAGCTCTCAACTCCCTTGAAAGCTCTTTCTACTCCACTGGCAGCCCAAAGGTCAACGCCCCTTGCTCTCGATTTTTCCCAAGGTGATGTGTCGAGATGCAGGAGACTCGTACTGACTCACCCATGGGTGATTCACGCATGATGGGCGAGAATCCCCACGCTGCCTGCGGCTGCGTGCAGATGATTTCTAGCCGCCCGTCGGCCCTCCAGTGTCCTTCAGCCACCCTGGGGCCCCCATCCTCCCTCCTGCCTGGGCTGCATCTTCCCACCAGGCTGCCTGACCCTCCCCCACCCTCAACCCACTCACCTCGACTCTTTCAACTGCCTCTCTCAACTCCACACCCACCGGTTAGCACCCTGAACAATGAACTTCTCAGCCCCCTTCTTTCCAGTGCATCCCAGCTGCATTCAGGGAGGGCTCTCTTTCCACAATTACAGTGTCTTTGTAGCCAAGAGAGCTGCCGAACACAGGCGGGTCCCTCCCCTAAGGGGAATCCAGCTACCAGAATGTTCCCCCTGCTTCACTTGGATTTGGAAGGGCCCTAAGAGAGCCTCTCACTCAACATCCGACAGCCCCCCCCCCCCCCCCCCCCCCCCCCCCCCCCCCCCCCCCGTCCTGGGAGCGGCATTCCTTCTCACGTTGGTCACAGATGTGCCGTAGGGGTAGTGTGGCCAATTGTGTGCGGGGACTTCTGGTTAAGGTGGAACGGCCCCCTCTGACTGCAGTGCCATTAACTAGCACCTTCTACAGGCAAGGAAACCCTCTAATCACTTCCATGCTACATGGTAACCACCAGCCACACATGTCTATGGAGCCCTTGAAATGTGGCTGGTGAGATGGAGGTAATGGACTTGAAACTTTAATCGATTTTAATTAATTTTAATTTCAGTAATCACGTGTGGCTAGTGGCTACCATGTTGGAGAGCCCAGCGTCAGAGTCTTTATTTATTTTATTTATTTATTTTTTTTAATTTTTTTTAACTTTTTTTTAATTTATTTCTGAGAGAGAGAAACAGAGCATGAACGGGGGAGGGGCAGAGAGAGAGGGAGACACAGAATCAGAAGCAGGCTCCAGGCTCTGAGCCATCAGCCCAGAGCCCGATGCGGGGCTCGAACTCACGGACCGCGAGATCGTGACCTGAGCTGAAGTCGGACACCCAACCGACTGAGCCACCCAGGCGCCCCCGTCAGAGTCTTTAATATTCCAGTAAGTGTTAGGTGGTTTTTCCCAACATGTTTACCAAGGATTCTCTCTCTCTCTCTTTCTCTCTCTTTATGGAGTGCATTTAACTCTTGTTTGTTTGTTTGTTGGTCTGCAGTCTGGGAAATGCTCCTCTGGTCCAATCCTTATTTGACAACTGATCCCAGGGAGCAGAAGGGACTTTCCCAAGGTGACACAGCAAGTCAGTTGCCCAGCTGAGACTTGAACTCAGACCTCTTCTCTCTCCTAGTCGAGCTTTGCCTCTCTGGCCTTTTGACAGCTTTCAGGGCTGAAGCCAAAAGAAAGGACAGACATTGAGTTTGCTTAATGTTCAAGTCTGTGACAGGACCTCACACATCCTTTCAATAACCCTGTCGGGTGGGAATTAGTCGCCCCAATATACGCATGGGGGAACTGAGGCTCAAAGAGAGGAAGCGACTTGCCCGAAGCCATGTATGTGGCCATGCCTGAAATGAGCAGAGCTGCGTCCAAAACGTGCAATCAGCAGGAAAAAGGTGGGGAAACGCCAGGAAGGAGAAGAATAAACCTCTGAAAACAATGAACAGAGAATTGGGGTGGGGGCAGGAGCCCAGGGAACTGGCCCAGGCCCAGAGGAAAATCAGGATAAGCAGAGAAAACGTTTGCCTAAACCAGAGACAAAAACGACCCCGACCATCACAGCGCAGGGATGGGCAGGCCTCTGGTCTTGGGCAGCCATCCTATAGGTTGGCTGGCACCCAATGGGGGGGGGGGGGGTGGCCGGGGCAGCTGGTGTGAATGCTCTGGCCAACAGGGGCTGCTCTGACAAGTTGGCGAGCGGGAGAACCAATCGGATCCTCTCTTCTGTGGGGTTTGGAGGTGAAAAGTTGTTTATAGCAGCCAAAGACACAGAATGAGCCAACGGTTGGGTAGCCTTGACCTAAACCTGTGTAAACGCTGCAGTCACAGACTTGAGCAAATGAGCAATGGCTCGTTGGAAAGAAAGGATGACCTAAGAGCCTTCCACGAGTAATGAGTAATTAGGGACAATGTATAACATTGTGCTGTGTGGGTAGTAAGAGCTCCATCATGGAGATTATTCAAGACTTCTTGTCTGGGGAGATGGGGGCTGGGATGGGATCTAGACCAGCTGAATGGACTGGGGAGGCATCACTTCCTCCACCCTTCACATTGATCTTAGAGAAGCCGCGCCTGCTCCCACAGCCCTGGTCGTGGGCGATGGGCGGTGGCCCCCGGCCCCCGGGGGTGGCTGCCAGCCCCAGCTGGTCAATCAGGTTTATTCTTCTAGAATTTGCGACTGAGACCTAGACACCGGCCCCCGCTGAGTGCTTGAACTGAGGAGACCCAAAAAGCTGGGCTGGAGACAGCGGGGAGCCCTTCCAAAGCTAGTGGACAGGGGCAGGGGTAGGGGGTGGTGCGTAATGGCATTTCTTATTTTCTGGTTTTGTTTCTGGCCCCTTGGGAGCTCTGGCTGCAGTGCCTTGCCCTTGCCTCGCTCAAGGATCTTGCCAATATCCCCCACGCCCCCTCCCCCATTTATGCCTAAGTGGGCTGGGCTGAGCGGCCTCTGACCTTGCAGCTTGAGCAAGGCCTATGTGACCTTGTGTGTCTGGGTGTGAAGGGATAGAGTAACTTTTGTGCCCGTGAGAGCCCACGTGCTTGGTGAGGGTATATCTTTGTGGACAAACCACTTTTCTCTGACCCGCAGTCTTCCCACTTGTGTGGGGAGGGGTTGGGGGAGGAGAGAAGAGGATCTTATTTAAAAAAAAAAAAAAAAAAAATTAATGTTTATTTTTTCAGAGACAGAGCGGGAGTGGGGGAGAGGCAGAGAGAGAGGGAGACACAGAATCCGAAGCAGGCTCCAAGATGTCAGCACAGAGCCCGACGCGGGGCTCGAACTCACTGATCGTGAGATCATGACCTGAGCCGAAGTAGGACGCTCAACCGACTGAGCCACCCGGGCAACCCCCGAAGGGACTCTTCTGATGGCCAGCTTTCTGTTGCAAGGCTACGTGCCCTAGGAAACCCGCATTCACTCATTCATTCTGCAAACGTTCACTGAATACCTACTATATGCCAAGCATCGTTCTAGGCAGCAGGGACGAAGCAGTGAAAAAAACAGACAGAAACAAACAAAACCCTTTGTACAGATTGCCCTTCGTTTCCTTATCTGGAAAATAGGGTACTGAACCAAAAACTCTTTGAGGTAATCCTAGGCTGTATCTGTCCGCAAAACGCGCCTGCCCCCGCCTATAAAACCCGATTCTGTACTTCAGGCTCCTGGAGGGGGTTGGGCAGGGGACCTGGAACCCGAGAGGGAGGCGGGTGGGCGGTGATGGCTCCTGGGCTCAGGTTGCAGACTGCGCCGGGCCTGCCAGCTGGCCTTGCCCTAGCCCCATTCCTGGCCACCCTTCCCCTGTTACTGCTCAGCTCTCCCTATTTGGCCCAGGGGCTCCCCCACCCACCCTCTCTGACTCACCTACCCGGGCTTCCCTCACACTCCACCCTTGACCTTTTGGTGGGGTGGGATCCTGGAACACCAGGCGGTTAAAATACCTGCCCCACCACTTTCTGGCCGTGTTACCTCAGGCAAGCTTCTTCTCCTCTCCGCGCCTCTGTGTTTCCCTCTGTGAAATGGGGATAATAATAGTACCTTACATCATAGGTGATGGAATCATACGTGGCTGGCACACGAAGTGTTCACGTTTTATGACACACAGGTTCCTAATGGAGCGTTGGCGCTGGCCCGGGTTCCACAACAGGAGCCTCAATTTTGTCCTCTACGGAATGAGGATAACAAAGATGTTGGAAGGATAACAGGCAAGGCAAAATGCCTCTGCGTGTTTTAGAATTCAGCTCTGCCTTGAACCAGATGGATCACTTTGAGCGAGTCTCGTCTCTTCTGAAGCAGACCCTTCCTTCCCCTCTTCCTTCCCCCCTACCTTCTCCCCTCCTTCCCCCCTTCCTTCCCCCCCCCCCCAAAGGGGACTCCAGGAGAGCCCCGTCCCGGGAGAGCTCCCCTCTAGGAGAACCTGCCCCAGGAGGACCCATCCAAGGAAAGCCCCGTCCCAGGAGAGCCCCCACCACCCTACACCCTTACCTCCCACCTCCACCCCTGCTCCAGAAGAGGTCTTGTCCCCTTACCCAATGGTTGGTTCAGGCAACCCTGGCCAATGGGAGGCAAGAGGAAGTCTGCGGGCCGCCCTGGGAGGGTCTCCCCTCTCTTACAATGTGTCACAGGGAAGAGAGAGTTCGCTGCTTGCCTCCGGACCGCCATTGTGGGTCCCTGACACCTTTGCGGCCATTTGGGGACGGTGAGAGACGGTTGCGCCAAGGTGCCAAGAAAGGAGCTCATGAAGAGGGTAAGAGCCCTGTCCTGGTGGCCCGTGGGGTCCCTGGATTACCGAGTTGGAATTCGCCAAATCTAGAACTTTGGGGGGGTTTGTCGGATAAATGTCTTTATCGTTTAAGCCACTTGGGGTTGGCTTATCCGTTGCTCGAAGCTGACAGAATCCTAACAGATAGACTCTCCTGAGCCTCAGTCTTCTTCTCTGGAAAGTGGAGATGATTCCCACCTCACGGTTGCTGTAAGCATGGTGGGAGGGCAGGGGTGTGGAAAGTCCAGTGGCCTCTGTGTAAGCAGGGGCTCCCTCTTGGTTTTCTTCTGTGAGGCCAGGACCAGGTGCCCCTGGGTAGCACGGCTGACTCACTCGCTCCTGCTGGGCTGGCCCCAGCTCCCCAGCGGGCGTCCCAGGCTGACTGGGTGTTCCCCATGGGGCCAGCACGGGGCGCGCCAACGCAAATACCGCCCCCAACCACACAGTGACTCGAAGTAAGCCAGGGGACCGGCGCTGCTTCTCTCCACAGACACGTGGTGGCTAGGGGCCTGGACTCCGGGGCAGCCAGACCTCCGGTCTGAGTCACAGCGGTGTCACGGCCAAGATGGGTCATCGGTTACATTCACTGCCTTATGGCTCAGCTGTTTGGTCTGTAAACTGGGAATAACAGTGGCACCTGCCTCACAGATGCGATTGAATGAACAAATGTGGTCAGATGCTTGGAACCAGTGAGCAGCTTCAAAACGGCAGTTCCCTTCATCCTTGAGTCCCTAGCTTGGCCCGCGTCCAGCTTCCAGGTCCTTAGAAGCCTGTGACTTCAGCGGTCATCTGGTCCAACTTTGTCCTTTCTTTCTTTTTCTTTTTCTTTCTTTCTTTCTTTCTTGTCTTTCTGTCTTTTTTTTCAGTCTTTCTCTTCCTTCCTTCCATCTTTTCTTCCTTCCTTCTTTCCTTCCTCTCTCTCTTTCTTTCTGTCTTTTTCTTTCTTCCTGTCTTCTTTCTTTCTTGTCTTTCTTTCTGTCTTTTTTTCAGTCTTTCTCTTTTTTCCTGTCTTTGTGACTTCCTTCCTTCCCTTCTCTCTCTCTTTCTTTCTTTCTTTCTTTCTTTCTTTCTTTCTTTCTTGTCTGTCTTTCTTTCTGTCTTTTTTTTGGTCTTTCTCTTTCTTCCTGTCTTTCTGTCTTCCTTCCTTTTTTCTTTCCTTCCTTCCTTCCTTCTCTCCTTCCTTCCTCTTTCTTTCTTTCTTTCTTTCTGTCTTTTTTTTCAGTCTTTCTCTTTCTTCCTGTCTTTGTGACTTCCTTCCTTCCCTTCTCTATCTCTTTCTCTTTCTTTTTTTTTTTGTTTCTTTCTTTCTTGTCTGTCTTTCTTTCTGTCTTTTTTTTTTTTTTTTTGGTCTTTCTCTTTCTTCCTGTCTTTCTGTCTTCCTTCCTTTTGTCTTTCCTTCCTTCCTTCTCTCCTTTCTTTTTCTTTCTTTCTTTCTTTCTTTCTTGTCTTTCTGTCTTTTTCTTTCTTCCTGTCTTCTTTCTTTCTGTCTTTTTTCCAGTCTTTCTCTTTCTTCCTATCTTTGTGCCTTCCTTCCTTCCTTCCTTCCTTCTTTCCTTCCTTCCTTTTTCTTTCTTCTTTCTTTTTCTTCTTTCTTTCTTCCTTCTTTTCAGTAGTGCAACTTCTTCAGATAAAATCTTATGTGAAGGAACATTCATAGCTCTTCATTTATAATAGCTAAAAACTGAAACAATGCAAACTGCCCCCACAGGTCAATGGATGAAGAAACTGGCATTTCCGTGCGACAGAATACTACTCAGCATTACAAAGGGATGTGCCACGGATACATGTGGCAACAGAGACGAACCTCAAAGTAATTACGCTGAGTACAAGAAGTCAGACAGAAGAGAGCACATACCGCAGGCTTCCGTTTACATAAAATTCTAGAAAATGCAAACTGGGATGCCTGCGTGGCTCAGTCTGTTAAGCGTCCAACTTTGGCTCAGGTCATGATCTTGTGGTTCGTGAGTTGGATCCCCGTGTCGGGCTCCCTGCTGTCAGCGCAGAGCCCGCTTTGGATCCTCTGTATCCCTGTCTCTCTGCCCCTTCCCCGCTCACACGCTCTCTCTCTCTCTCAAAAATAATAAACATAAAAAAAAGAAAAGAAAATGCAAACTGGTATATAATGAGAGAAGGCAGATCAGTGGTTCTTGGGTCACGGGAGGAATTAAAGGGCATGAGGCAACTCCTGAGGGGGATGCATATGTTCACTATCTTGATTGTGTTGATGGACAATGCTTTTCAAATTATACGCTTTAAATATGTCAGTTTATTGCCTATCAATTTCCCCCCAGTAAAGCTGTAGAGAACAAAACCAAACAGACATCTCAGGTGAAAGCCGAGCGTGTAAAAGTTGAAAGTGAAGAACGGAGCCCCCCTGGGCGGTGGGAGCCGGGCCTGGAATGCCAGCTCGTGCCCTTGGCCTCTCCCCACCACTCAGGAATATCCACGGCACGCCTGGCCTCCACTGAGCACAATCTGAAAAACCACAAAGGCTTCCGAGAAAGGGCCTTGCCCGAAGTCATGCAGACCGAGCCGGGTGCAGCCAGGGGCAGAAGCCGGGTTTCCTTCCTGTGCAGCCGGACTCTTTCCACTAGACGCTGGGGGTCCGGTGGGTGTTCGTCAAAGGCCTCAGGGAGGAGCCGGCGACACTGTCAGTTACTGGTCTATACTCTGTGCTCAGCCCTACCCTGGGCTCTGAGGGGAGCACAGAAGCAAGCGGGCCCCGGTCTCTTGTGCTTAAACACAAGCACTCAAGTCTCGCTGGAGGCAAGAAAGACCTGGAATTCAGGAGGAATCAGAGACATAAAATTATAAAGATGGCTTGGTGTCGAATCCCCGGGCTGGAGCACTGGCGACGGCCAACCGGGAGGACGGCGTGTGTAGAGGAAACTTTCTCGGGGCGCCTGGGAGGCTCAGTCGTTAAGCGTCCGACTTCGGTTCAGGTCACGATCTCCCAGCTTGTGGGTTCGAGCCCCGTGTCGGACTCCGGGCTGACAGCCCAGAGCCTGGAGCCCGCTTCGGATTGTCTCTCCCTCTCTCTCTCTCTCTCTCTCTGCCCCTCCCCTGCTCACACTCTCTCTCCCTCTCTCAAAAATAAAAATAAACATTAAAAAAAATTTTTTAATAAATAAAAACAAACACTGTTTCTCCAGCAGCCCAGGAAGAGGGACCGAGGGGCAGCACTTTGTGACAGGTGTGGGAGGTGGCTATTGTGTGAACCCAGGACGAGACTCAGGCCCCAGGACCGCAGTAGGCCAGTCCCCTCAAGCTAAAGTTCCTTATTTCAAAGTGCAGACACTGAGGCCCAGAGAGGGGAAGGGGCTGAACCAGAACTAGAGCCCCGGTGTCCTCACTCCAAAGCTGCTGCCCCTCAGGAGGGCTGGGAAGTGGGTCTTCCCTCCTGGAGTCTGGTGTTTCTCTCCGTAGGACGGATGGTGGGGGCTGGACCGCAGGCTGGGTCCTGGTCAATCAGACCAGGGCAGTGCAAAGACAGGGGCTGAGAGGGGAGGAGTATAGCCAACCCATCCAGGCCTTTCTAGGGCTGATGCTGGGTCAGGCGATGACAGACTTCCTCGCCAGTGAGCCCTCTGGAATGCTTGGAACTCAGTGGTGACAGTCCAGAAGTTTCCCTTCCCCTAGAGGGCCCTGGAATGGAGGGAAAGTTCTAGATAAGCAACCAGGGCTTTGGCCTTTCGTCCTGCCCTGCCTCCTCTCTCCCGGGGACTTCGAGTGTGCGGGGGCGGAAAGAGCCCCTCTGGGACGCGCGGCCCGGCCTCGTGAGCCTGCCCACTTCCTGCCCCACCTCCTGCGCTGGGATTAAGGAAAACGACGATGTCTTACATTTAGACAACGCTTTGCAGTCCACAAGGAATGCTCACATCCTTCTTCACTAAAAATGTTCCTCCCCAATCCTCACAATGCAGGGGAGAATCATTATCCCCATTTCACAGACAAGGAAACAGAGGCCCGCAGAGATGCGTGGTTTTCCCTGGCCGCGGAATGAGTAAGGGCTCAGAGTTTGTTCAAGAACCCAAGGCTCCGGCCTAGCTCTGCTCCAGCCAATTCCTACCCTCACGCCCCTGTAAACACCAAGAGGGGGGCGTCGCGTGATGAAAAGCACGGACAGGCTCTGAGACATTCAAGCTGCGTCGAGTCCCAACTCTACTGCTGACTTTTGCCGCATTTTCTATGGTTCCTTCACCCTCCGGGTTTCAGTTTCCTTATCTGTAAAAGGGGGTAATAATAGTAACCACCCATTAGGGTTGACGTGAGAATGAATACGACGGTCACACATGAGGTACTTGGCACATGGTGGGCAGAGAGCACTCAGTAAATGACAGTGGCTGTTTTGTCACGGGCCCTGGAGGTGAAAGCACGTCGGGCCTGCGGCTCTCTGCCTTGTCCCGGCTCCTCACTGGCCGCCGGGAGGATCCAGCGGGACGGCAGCGTGTGGATTTATCTCCGCCGTCATGTGAAACCACCACCCGAGACCCGACTGTCTGAAGTGAGGCTTCCTCCTTAAATTTCCGGTCTCCTTTGGACAGAAGGGAACTAGGAAGATCCCGAAGCATCTCAGACACGTGAAGTCCAATCTGCTACTTTCATACGGAGAGAACCCCGAGGCCCAGAGAGGAGCGGGGACTTGCTCAAGGTCACACAGCAAGGCAGGGTGGGAGACTGACCTAGAATTCTTGTGATTCCTCCGTCCCCGTCCCCTAAAGGAGGACTGACCAGGAGAAGCCTGCAAATTGTTGCCCGATGTTTAAGGGCAAACCCAGGATGTAAAGGTCGTGTCTTAACAGAAGCAACAAGTGGAGAGAAGAACGTGCTGGGTCAGGAGTCAGGAGCAGCGGGGGTTTCCCACGGCCGTCTTCACCGGTGGCCGTGGAGCCGGGGCACATACTTTGGTGTAGGATAAAGGACCAAAGGCACGGAGGGCCTGTCCCGCGTCTCCTGGAGCCTGGGCCCAGCGCTCAGCACCGCACTTCAGAGGGACACAGTCAAACCAGGCCGATGTAGAGGAGATAATACAGATAAGCTTAAACGATAAGGGGACTTAACCAACACTAACAAACTACCTACCTAACTCATAACGTATCAGAGAGTTCAGAGAAGGGTCCTGAGGTATGAGCTAATCTAGGAGCTCCAGTGATGGCGCCGCAACGATGACTTAAAAACTAGTCTACAGGTTCTTTGACACTCCCTTCACAGGAAGCCTCATTGTCCTCCCCCTTGAATTGTGGGTCCGACTTAGTCACCAGAGCCCAGAAAAAAAGTGGAAATGACAACAGCACGCCGCGTCGGAGACTAGACCGTTGGTTCCTCGCCTCGTTCTTTCTCCTCACTCACTCCGGTGGAAACCGTCCGCCACGGAAAGGACCGCCTAGCGAGGGACTGAGGCCTCCCGCCCGTGGCCATGTGCGTGCGCCATCTTGGAAGTGGATCCTCTGGGCCCAGTCAAGACTGCGGATGCGTTGGGGCGCCTGGGTGGCGCAGTCGGTTAAGCGTCCGACTTCAGCCAGGTCACGATCTCGCGGTCTGTGAGTTCGAGCCCCGCGTCAGGCTCTGGGCTGATGGCTCGGAGCCTGGAGCCTGTTTCCGATTCTGTGTCTCCCTCTCTCTCTGCCCCTCCCCCGTTCATGCTCTGTCTCTCTCTGTCCCAAAAATAAATAAAAAACGTTGAAAAAAAAAAAAAATTAAAAAAAAAAAAAAAAAAAAAAGACTGCGGATGCGTGCGGCCCTCGCCAACCCCTCCCTACAAACTCGTGGGAGACCCCGAGCCAGAACCACCCGTCTAGGCCTCTTCGACCGTGTGGAGTGATTCGTTGCACAATAGTTGATAAAACCACAGACTGGCTTCTATGTCTCTACAGAGTCTCTGGGTGCTGCCTTCCTCTGTACGTGGGCCTCATCCTCGAAAGGAACTCTCTTTTGGCAATGGCTGCCGTGCTTCTGCCCTCCTATCCCCGGCCCAGGTTGTCCAGGGAAGCAAGCCCTGCTACTTCTCCGGACAAATCGCTGGCTCTGACTTAAGCGTCCACTGTTGTCCCTGGGAGTGTGGTGATGCGGTGCTTGGCCTAAGCCCTCTGAGCCCACTCTGGAGCTAGAGGTACCACCATCACCCAATCACACGGCCTCCCAACAGGGCCGAACACGGCTCTGATGGCGGGGGAGATGGGGAAATGATGCTGGGAAGCCGCGCAATCGCCATGACATCAAGGTAGTGGTGGCGGAATGATCAGGAACAGGAGGGTCCTCACCGGCCCCACAGCATCCTCCAGGGTATGGGGATAGCGGGGCTTAGAAGTTAAGGTGTCAGCTCCGGAGTCAGACGGGATCCAAATCCTGGTTCTACCGCTCGCCAGCTTATGTGACGTCTCTGTGCCTCAGTTCCTTCATCTGTAAAATGGGGCTGGCGCGCCCAGGAACACAGGTGGAAGGAGGAAATGAGGTGCAGTGAAGTTTCGATAGATAAGTCCTATTATTCAAAACATTCACCGAGGGCTCACTACCACTCAATTGTCCCTTGTCCCGGCCAGACCGAGAGGCACCCCCAAAGGAAGAAACTATGCGGTTGTGTCTTTGTCTTGGTAACCCCAGGGCTTGGCACACAGGCAGTACATGTATGCACGGCTGAGATGAATCATTTGGAAAAGGGAGTAAATGTTCTTTGTGCCTCCGACGGACAGAGGGACAGAGCTCAGCCCAAGGCCAGTGCATGCAAGTTTTGGGAATCGGGATGCAATTTGCTCTAGAAAACTTTTTTTTTTTTTAATGTCTCTTGATCTTTGAGAGAGAGAGAGACAGAGACAGAGACAGAGTGCGAGCGGGGGAGGGGCAGAGAGAGAGGGAGACACAGACTCCGAAGCAGACTCCAGGTTCCGAGCTGTCGGCACAGAGCCCGATGCGGGGGTCGAACCCATAAACCGTGAGATCCTGACCAGAGCCAAAGACGGAACACTTAGCGGACTGAACCACCCAGGCGCCCTCTCAAAGGAGAACTCTCAAATAAGAGTGGTTATCCATAGGTATACAAGAACTCAAAATGAAAGACGCATTTGCTGAGACTAAGCCTGTTTGCACGTCGTCGTCTCCTTCGCTCCTCACAACCTTATGAGGTAACTACCCTGATCAGCCCCATTTCCCAGGTGAGGAAACTGATGCTCAGAACAATGGAGCTGGTTCACTAACTCGTTCACCAAATGAGTGCCCCGCCTGTGCCAGGCCCCGGGGATTCACTCATAAACAAAACAGATGGGGTTTAAGTCACACCTGCTAAACCAGGGGCAAAGCTGGGACGGTTAGAGCCGAAGTGCATGACCATTACATGGTTTCCTTCCAGAAGAGGATCCTCCTAGAGTAGTGAGTTTCCAGCCACCAAAGGTGTGCGGGGTCAGAACTGGAGGGAGCTGGGGGGTAGCCGGGAAGAAATTCCAGTTTGGGATGTACTGGAGCCAGGGGGCTGCGAGGGCCCCTGTGGCTGTCAAGCTCTGGAACCCTGCGGGCAGCCTCTGAGCACTTGGGGCCTCCCGCGGCCAGGAAGCAAGACAGGGATGGAGGGAAAGGGAAAAGAGAAGCTGGGGAAGCCCACCACCGAGGACTCCCTTGCAGGGCGGCAGCTCCCGCTGCCGGCAGCCGGGGTCGGGGCGCCACCTGGTGGAAGAATGTTAGAAAGCCGCTGAAACAGGCGTTAGAGACCCCGAGATGGAGGGATGAGAGGTGGAGCGACACACGAG
Organism: Panthera onca; assembly: GCF_046562875.1. Classification (NCBI taxonomy): domain Eukaryota; kingdom Metazoa; phylum Chordata; class Mammalia; order Carnivora; family Felidae; genus Panthera; species Panthera onca. Next base: position 203,147,466 of record NC_138346.1, read on the forward strand.
TGTGTCGCAGGGCTGGGTCAGGAGCCCTTCCTGGGCGTGGCAGACCCTTCTGTGCACAATACTGTATTGAACGTGACACAGCGTAAGAACTTTTTTCCCCTCTACGTTGTAAATTCTCTGAAATCGCGACGCGTCTTTACAAATGAGTGGGATGCAGAGCGTAATGGATGGCATTGCAGCCTACAACGGCCGGCCCCCGGGATTTGACGAAACATGGTCGCAACTCCCGTTGGTGGGGTCCTCCTGACGTGCCGGGCACAAGCCAAGCCCTTCATCGTCTTAACTGAATCCGTGCCCAACTGACGGGAGAGGAAAGGGAGGCTGAGGGAGGTGAAGTTACCTGCCCGGTCCCAGCGTCCGTGGTTGAAAAGCTGGCCGCCGAATATTGTCCTTGTTTATTTCTGCACGGCCTTGCTGTCTCGATCCTATGCCTCCAGTCATATGGTTTTATCATTGCCTGACTGGCCCTCTGTTCCCACCCCTTTCCTGTCAAATGCCCTGAGCGCCAATGGGGCAGGGACTACGTTTTGTTCATGTTGGTCCTCCCCCAAGCCCTATGAGGGGCATACCATTGTTACTAATTTTCCTACAGAGCTAAGGGTTTCAATAGAGAAGCATCTAAAAATCTTTTTAAATCACTAGGTAAGACGTATACAAAAGGGAGAACTGTAGCTGTGGTTTGCTAATGGCATGGGGTGATTTATCGAATTTCCAAACGTCCTGGTTATAGAAAACATTTACAATGTATTCTGCAATTTTAGTTTGGGATATGCCCAATGAAAAAAAGAATTATTAAACATTATTGTATATACGGTATGAGCCTGATATGTACTTCTAAATAGCTAAGAAAAAGACCTGGTTTGTTCCATATATTAGACGGGGGGAGCTCAGTGGGCACTGGGTGTAGTCAGGTAGAGAACTTGACCTGACACAGGTGCCCTTGGTTATATTAGGACGGTATGATTGCCAACAATTTTTTTCTCTATATTTTTGTTTCCCAAATTCTCTGAAAGTCAGTTAGAAAATATCATCTTATATACATTCATAAGTCCAAAAAGGATTCGGACATTAGGAGAGAACATTCCAGAGAATGGCAAGAGAAAAACAAGAGAATTGAAGCGGGCGGTCACAGGATAGGAGCCCCGAACCGGCCTTGAGCACCTGCCAGGTGCTCAGCAAACCCTGGCTGCTTGGGTAGATCCTGCCGGTCTGGGTGGGCTTCTCCCTCCTGGTGGGGCTGAGCCCAGTTAGACTTATTACCCCCCACTGGTCATGTCGGCTGCGTAGGCCAAAGCCTCTGTGCTTAAAATGCCAGAAGGGTCCCTGCCTGGTTGTGCACTAGGGAGGATCTTGAAAGAACAGATGTCGGACTCTTGGATCCAGCAACTTGCATATATGTCTAGATGGGGTTTCTCCTTCCATATTACCGATACCCACGGAAAGCTGCTTCACCCCTGCTTCCGAGGCACTTGGCAGATCTCAGTGGGTCTGCTTCCTCCCACCACAGCGTAAGGTTGGGTGCCATTCACAGCCCCCAGCCGAGGCAGGGCGATGAAGTGGGAAAGTACCCGGGGGAGTATTATTTACTATGATGTGTAGGGCCTTGGGGCAGTCTGTTCCTCTTTGTACTTTTTCTGTAGAAGACACGGACTAGGCTAGATGGGTGGTTTTCACACGGTGTTTGGTCGCAGATCCCTTTATTCAGACAGAACACTACAGGAAAAGCCCAAAGTTGAAAGAAAAAAATACGTGTTTGTATGTATCTAGATACCTACGTATCAGAGTCAAGCACCTGCAAGGCTTACCTTCATCATCTCTCTGTCCTTCCACAAAGGTAGGTACGACCAGCAGTCCCGGTTTACAGAGAAAATCTGAACCGTAACCCGCCCCCCCCCCCCCCCCCCCGCACTTAGGGTGCTGCAGGGCAGTTTAAACACTGGTGGACCAGATGATGGGCGCGTGCGGCAGTGGCTTTCCACTTTGTTGACTATGAACTAGACTACATTTTACATAGTAGCCCACTTACACATGTGCGCGTGGGAATAGACACGTCATGAAACGATACTTAGCCTGCTACAATTCACAGCCAAATTTACTGTTTGACTTTTTTTCCTTTAATGCTGGTTGTGATCCAGTAATCGTAAAATTATAATCCCCTACTGGCTCTCAACGTGCAGACTCCAAAAGACTTCCTTAAATTAAAGTAGTTCCTACCCGAAGAGTTTACGACTGCTTCATCTGGTTAGCAGAGTCCACAGCCCTCTGCACGGATGCTGCCACTCTCCGGGATCTTGGGAGCACGCTGGCTGCCCCTCCCCTCTGATACACCTGAAATAAAAGGGGATCTTGGCAAAAACCTTTTATGATATACTAGACAGATCTATTGAGAAAAAGATGGGGTTCTTTATCAGATGGTAGGAGGGACAGTATTTTTTTTTTTTTTTTTTTAATAGTGTCTTTATTTGAGACAGAGAGAAACAGAGCATGAGCAGGGGAGGGGCAGGGAGAGAGGGAGACACAGAATGTGAAGCAGGCTCCAGGCTCTGAGCTGTCAGCATACAGCCCTACGCGGGGCTCGAACCCACAGACTGTGAGGTCATGACCCAAGATGAAGTCGGACGCCCAACCGACTGAGCCACCCAGGTGCCCCGGGACAGTACTTTGTTTTTATTTTGAGAGAGAGAGAGAGAGCGAGCGAGCAGGGGAGGGGCAGAGACAGAGGGGGAGAGAAAGAGTCCCAAGCAGGCTCTGCACTGCCAGTGCGGAGCCCGACGTGGAACTTGAACCCACAAACCGTGAGATCATGACCTGAGCTGAAATCAAGAGTTGGATGCCTAACCAGCTGAACCACCCAGGCGCCAGAGGAAGGACAATATTAACTAGACCTGCATCTACCCCTTACCTTAAGCAAGTCACACTGTCTGAGTCTTCTGATCTTCTTTGTAAGAAGGGAACTAATTTTTGTTTAGCCCCAACCTGCACAGTGAGTATGAGCACATGTCAAAGCACTTTACAAATGAATTATTAGCTCTCTTCTACAGACCCTGAGAGACCTGGATCCAACCTACAGAAATTTCAGAAAAATCTTCATGTAGATACAAACCAGCTTAAAAGAGTGCTATGGTGTATCGACAAATGAAGAGATGCTCAACATCACCAGCCATCAGGGAAATGCAAATCAAACCACAGTGACACCAACCAGGCTGGTGATAATAAATTGATACATAACAAGTGCTGGTAAGAATGTGGACAAATTAGAACCCTTATACACGCCCGGTAGGAATGTAAGATGGTGAGCTGCTTTGGGAAGGTCTAGCAGTTTCTAAAAAAGTTAAGTTACGGTATGACCCAGCAATTCCACTCCTAGGTGTATATACCCAAGAGAAAACATGTCCACATAAAAACTTACATGCAAATGTTCTTAGCAGCTTTATTCTTAATAGCCTGAAAGTGGAAACAGCCCAAATGTCCAGCTGATGGAGGGACAAACAAAATGTGATATAACCACATAAGGGAATACTATTTGGGAATTAAAGAAATGAAGTCCTGGGGTGCCTGGGTGGCTCCGTTGATTGAACGTCCGACTCTTGATTTTGGTCATGATCTCACAGTTTGTGGAATCGAGCCCCGCGTCCGGCTCTGCGTACTGACAATGCAAAGCCTGTTTGGAGTTCTCGCTCTCTCGAAATAAATAAATAAACTTAAAAAAAAAAAAAAAAAAAAAAAAGTACCACCATGGTTGAACCTTAAAACATTATGCTAAATTAAAGAAGCCAGATACAAAAGGCCACATCTTGTGTGATTCCAATGAAAGGTCCAGAATAGATGGATCTACAGACGGGAAGTAGTTGTCAGGGGCTGGGGCTGAGGGGACTGTCAAGAGAATGAGAAGTGAATGCTACTGGGCAGCAGGTTTCTTTTTAGGACAATGAAAATGTTCTGGAATAGACAGTGGCGGAAGCTGCACAACCTCGTGAATATACTAAATACCAATGAGTTGTACACTTTAAAACAGGAAATTTTAGGCTGAGTTACAACAAAAAAGAAGAAAACTGCATTGAATAGGGCTGTGATTGGTTCAAATCTTTTGTAGACGTGTAAACTAAAATTTGCATTACTAAAATGGATCCATGTCCTTAGCTAAAAAGTTGGGAACCTTTCTTTGTGCTATCAGTGGATTATACGTATCAACTAACACATTAAAAAAACCCTGAAACCACTCTGAGGTAGATTCCACCATTATTTCCCTTATAGAAGAGGAAATGGCAGGACTTAGGTCAAGTACAACTTGATCGAGGTTACACAGAAGGCTACGGTAGAAACCTTGGTCTACCAGAGTCTGTACGACGTTCTGTCCACTACGAAGTGTCTGCATGGTTACAGCCCCAGCGGGCAAATACTCCTTGGTGGCAGCAATCGCGGTCTTTTCATTTTCTTTGCCTCAAACCCTAGTTGCACCTGGCAAGTGCAGAGACAAGTCAGTTAAATGCATTCATCCATTTGTCAGATACTTGTGCTTCTACTGCGTAGCAGGCACTGGGAACACGGTCACGAACAAGACCAGAGCTCCTAGGGACCAAAAACCCGATCATTTCAGGTACTAATAACTGCTATATATGAAGACAAAGAAGGGGAGTTCAGGAAGACTGTCTGAGGAGAGCCAAGGAAGGAAATAAGCCACAAGGTCAGGAGCAGTGTCTCCCAGGATGAAGGAACAGTGGGTGTGAAGGTCCTGAAAGAGCAATCGACTTTGATGGGTCACAGGGAGGGCAAGGTAGCAGGTTCGGCACAAGACTGAAGGATGGAGGAGGTTGCCAAAGCAGATTCAACCCGGTGTGTCGGGTCTGGGAGGCCACGGTAAAAAATGTGGATTTTCCTCAGGGGCAGGAAGCTATCAGAGGGTTTTGAGCAGTACTGTGATCTGACTTAGGACTTGGGAACGGGATGGCCTCTGTGCCTAAGGACTGGAGCGTAGACGACACCGCTCCTAATAGTACTCACTCCGACTCTGAGTAAATGAAGTCGACGTGGACCGAAAGAAGAAGATGGGGAGAAGACCAGAGGGCGGCATCAAAAATACTCTACTTTGGATACGTTCAGTATCTCTTTTAGACCCCTGAAGCGAGGTAACAAGTAGGTGGCTGGACAGGGTCTAGGTGAGGGGGAAGTTCAGACTAGAAAGTAACTGACAAACTAACAGAAAGAGGACATTTACAGTCAAGGGATGAGGAATTAAATGTAGGGAAATCCACCAAGGACTAAGACAAACTTCCATCACGTTATGTTTGCGAGAAGCCATTAGACATAAAAGGACCAACTAATGAGACAGGAGGGAAACTAGGGTTGAAACCAGTGGCATCTCCTAGCACCCAAGTGCAGTGTTTCAAAGGAGGCATGAGCGACTGAGCCAAATCCAGCCAAGGGCCAGTAAAGGATCAAGAACCGATCGTTCAGTTTGGCAGAATGGAGGCTACTGCTAATCCTAGCGAGCAATCTCAAGTGGAGAATGAAGGCATAACGAATGAACGGGAAAAGTAAATAAATGGACCGACCGAATGAATGACTGGCTAGATAGGTCCAAGTACCCAGTGATGCTCACTGGTTAGCTCACACTGGAAGGGATTAAGTCATCAACGACCATTTTAGAAACTGCACATTCTGCGCTTTCCTTAAATAACAGAAGTATAAAATCGAAAGGAAGTCACGTGAAAGATGCTTAGACTTAAGTTACAGCACACACATAAGATTCTGTTATCGATCATAGATTCTAGGTCACTACAGAAGCAGCTTCATTAACTGAGCTTCTGCCTTTTTACAAATTACTCTAAAAACTCACGGTAAAAACAGCCCCTTTATGACCATGTCCTTCAGGTAAAAACCATCCCACCGAGGTTTCCTGAAGTTAAGATGTGTGGGCATTTTCTATGTGTAGGCATATACACAGATACTGCTCCGCTTGAGGTGCCGAGTCGACTCTGCCCTGTCCATTACGTATTACCATACACTCGCCCTTCATAGCACGTACCACATCAATTAAAGACGGCAGAATAATTTCACCACCTTTTACTTTCCTTGCTCAATCTTTACTGTGTCAAAGGTGCCAAGAGGGTAAAAATATAGGCTTAACTGTAACATTTTTTTAAAAAAGGTGGGTTCCCACAGTATTGAGACGATTAAGTAAAAGTGAGTGGCAAACGTTTTTAAATTTAGAAATTTATTCTGTTTAATCCACAAGCTTTATATAGCTTTAGTTTAAAAAAAAAAAAACAACAAAAAAACAAAACAAAAACAGTGAAAACAAGACACTATTTCAAAGTCTGGGCCCTTCCAGCCTTCCAAATATGAGAGAGCTCTGAAAGTTGTATATACCAGTTGGAAGAACAAGACAAAATTATGAATGGAGCCGTGACATTTCATAAAACAAACTTTTATGTAACTGAAGGATCCTTCCTGGGACTAGTTAATTGCCTTTACAAAAAAAACACAACAGAATAGAATGAAATTCCAGTGTTCCAAATCAACTTGTTACACATCCATATAAACCCACAGTGTCCTGGCAAACAACATGCTTTCATTTTCCGTCTCATCCTAGAGCTCGAATCTGGATTCATTTCAGCAGAGACTCCACAGGCAACAGGAAAGATTGTGGCATCAAAATGTTCATTTATACTTTTGTGGTAGTTCAACAGTGGTCTTATTTCTGGGCTAGCTTGCAAACCATACGAGGTTGAAAGCATCATAACTTAAATGGGTGCTAAGACTCAAATGAGAAAAAATAAAGGGGAAAAAAAAAAAACCAAAAACGAAAAGAAAGGAAAACCTCTGGGAATAGCCAAGGCCTTTAAAGAAACCATAAGAATGCCAACAATATTGAAACCCCCTTTTTTAAAAAGGGGATTTTTTTTGGCTTAAAATATTTCACTCTAAATGAAATTTATGTCAGCTGTCAATGAAAGAATGTCACTAATACACTGTGGACACCTTTTGCAATGTAAATCCATGCCCTTTTTTTTTTTACATGGTGAACTTCAACCTAGCAATTATTACAACAAATGTTATAGTCTAAAGCTCAAACACATTTTAGCAATTTTGAAATTGAATTGCGTACAAACCAAATAAAATGTACATCGTAACACACATTCCCACCTAAGACTGTGGGGACACTTGAGCCTTCCGCATCGACCTCAGCGCCTTTTCACGCAGGTGCTTTTCTAAGTCATCGAGGTTGTCTTCGGGCTCGCTTTCGGTCTCCTAAAACCAGAGGAGTCACACTGGTGAGTCTTGAGAAACTGGCGAAAAGGTGTGGGGTGCAGGGCAGAGCCACATCGTGGCAGCAGCTGCACAACTCTATGAATACACTAAAAACCCCTGAATCATATAGTTTCTTTTTTTTTTTTAAGTTTTATTTTTGGGGCGCCGGGGTGGGTCAGTCGGTTGAGCATCCAACTTCTGCTCGGGTCATGGTCTCGTAGTGAGTTCAAGCCCCGCCTCGGGTTTGCTGCTGTTGGCACGGAACCCACTTCGCATCCTCTCTTCCCCCTTCTCTGTCCCTCCCCTGCTCGCGCTCTCCCTCTCAAAACTAAACTAAAAAAATGTTAAAAGCTTTATTTTTAAGTAATCTCCACCCACAACATGGGGGTCAAACTCACGACCCTCAAGATCAAGAGCTGCATACTCTACCAACTAAGCCAACCAGGTGCTTCTGAATCACGCACTGTCAATGGGTAGATGGCATGTTAATTATACCTTAAAGTTATTTTTTAAATACACATTAAGCTTTTGGTAGCCATTCTACTCTTTTCCTTAGTCTTGGCAAATTCCTGTTCTTGGTAGATCATCAAGGAATAGACCAGAAGACAGCTAACAGCTGAGGAGTCAATTACTGTAAAAAATTACTTAGGACGCCTGGGTGGCTCAGTCAGTTAAGCATCTGACTTTGGCTCAGGTCGTGATCTCACGGTTCGTGAGCTTGAGCCCCACTTCTCTCTCTGTCCCTCGCCCACTTGTGCCCTCTCTCAAAATCAAATATCTGGCCATCCGTATAAACGGCAAGACAGCATCCATACACACCTTCTTAGGCTCGGGCTCTGCTTCTGGTTCCTCCTGTGCTGATGTGGTTGTGGGAGCAGCAATGGCTGCAGGGGTTACAGCAGCCGCAGCGGCTGCAGCCACGGCCTTTTCCTTCTTGTGTTTTTTGTGCTTCTTGTGCTTCTTATCCTTTTTGTGTTTCTTGTCCTTCTTTTTCTTCTTTTTCTTTCCACCTCCTTCGGGGTCTGAGTTCTAAAAATCCAGAAAAGTAACAAAAATAAAATCAACCTAAAATTTTGGCCAACTTAACATTTTATTCCTTCAAGATAATAACTAAATGGACAAATCTCAGGATTTCTTAAGGCCTCGGGGAGTGGAAAAGCCCAAGGCCAATTCCTACCAAGAAAACGATTTCTGGAGAGGAGAACCACAATGAAAGCAAAGATGCTCTTCGTGGATTTTAAGAGTCAGAATGGACCCCGAAGGAACGGATTCTTTATGATTTTCCCCAGCTAACTTCACATTACACCAGGTCTCCAAGCCACAAGCTGCAAGTCAGGGCTCCAGGATCCGGGGGCCACCTCCACATGTAAGGAGAAACAGCACGTGCAAAGGAAAAGATGTCTCTGAACTCAACTGGGTCTGAGGTGAATTCTGGCTCCCGAACCTGTTAATCATCTGACCTCAGAGAAATCCCCTTTTTCTGAGCCCCTTTTATCAACCTAAAATTGGTTCAGCAATCCCTGATAAAGCTGTTAGAAGAATCAAATGGGTATATCTGTAAACCATCCACAATAAGAGCCCAAAAGGTAGCAGGATTTGAAGAAATACAGCTATTATTCTAAACATATGCTTGTATGAATGCCAGGTCTCTAGCCACCGTATGACTTCTCTTATCTCTAGAATGGAGGTAGCGTGCTTGTCAATGCATACGGTTGACCCTTGAACAATGTGGGGGATAAAAGGTAAATCCCCCACATAGTTTTGAAAATCTGCACATAACTTTGGACTCCCCGTCCCCAAACTTAACTACTAACAGCCTATGTAGACCAGACGCCTTACTGGTAAGTTGATTGACACGTATTTTGTATATCAAACATATACCGTATTCTTACAATATAGTGAACTAGAGAAAAATAAATGTTATTAAGAAAAGCATAAGGAAGAGGAAACACATGCACAGTGCTGTTCTGTACTGATCAAAAAGACTCCACAGAGAAGTGGCCCTGCCCCCCGTTGCTCAAGGGTCAGCTGTTTCCCACTTCAGCCAGTAATTCACAGGCTTTAAGACTCATTTTTTGTTAAAGAAGTAAATGTATTTCCTATTGAAGAAAAAAGAAGAGCACTACACGTAAAGAAAAATTAAGATCACTCATCGTTTCTCTTTCTAACATATAACCACTGTTAACATTAGAATTTTTTCCTTTATGACAAAGGAGCCATACTAATACACACGATCTAATTCTGAAAGTTTTACTGATTCTGTGATCTTAAGAGTCCCCAAATGTGTCGAACAGCAGAAATACAGTCCAATTTTAACCACCAAGATTACACAATTTAACAGTATTAGACATAATGTCAATCAGTGGGTGGCTAGAATATTAAGCGTGGACTATGATGCAACCACCACCACTTAATCTGTGCTTCCTTGAAGTCCATCGGAACTAAAGAAAATGCTGCTGCTCTGAGCCACAAAAAACAAAAAAAAACTGTCTTTGCTTCCAAGTGACCACATAAAATTATAAAGATAAAACAGGGCAGACACATACCCTTGCCGGAGATGGGCTTGGTGTTGGGCTTTTAGCCTTTTTGACCGGTACCGCTGGTGACCAGTTGGTAGAGGGTGACTGAGACTGGACAGGAGACTGAGGTGCTGGGGGTTTTTTAACTGCCGGCTCAGGAGATCCTGAGACAGATCGGGAGGATGAAACCCTCCTTACAGACTGAGGGCTTGGTGAGGCAGCCCTAGAAATAGAGGGGAAGAACAAAACATTTAATATCCAAGAACAAAGGTCTTTCCCAAGAGAAAATAACCCACTTCCATTATATAACCAAGTCACACACTTTTAAATATTTTAGAGTACTTAGTTTGCTAGCTGATTCTACTAACACATATCATCTAAGTCTCCTGGAGAGTAGTTTAAGTCCCATAATCCTCTATCCATTGTTAATACTTCCTATATGAAATTAAGAATGCCCAATTCCTTGTAATCAAGACTGCTTTTATCAGTCATACACAGACGTGTAAGAAATGTTCTATGCATTACTTCAGAGTTCAGTTTTGGAAACACACATCCCTCAATAAACCAGACAACCCCTAAGAACCAAGTAAAATCCTATGGCATTTAGTGTGTGCCAAAAGGAACTATCCTGAAAACAGAAAATGAATCTGCAAATAGTACCTTTAACCTGCCTCACAAGCCTGTATTCCCACCAGCTTATTTTCTGTAATTTCTCAGTAAAGGGAAAAAAGGCTTCCAAACATAAAAGGCTATGCAAATCAGTGTTCCCAACCAAAAAAGCATAAAATATTTTTACTTCTTTGTCTTTTTGGGTTCCGGAGTCCTGGAGACTCTCCTAATGGGCCTAGTACTTGGAGATGGGGACTGCCTTCTTTGGGGTGACGATGATGCTCCTCTTCGAACAGGTGGAGGACTTGAGGAGGTCTGAGGAGCTCGAGGCCGTGGTGAGGGCGAATGCCGTTTGTTTGGTTGTGGCGACCGGGGCTCCCGGGTAGATCGGCTCGGGGAAGACCCTTTCCTATGCTTTGATGATAACGAAGGCGAACGTCTCTTGGTGACCGGGGAGCTTCTTTGTTTGGGAGGTGGAGAATGGGAGACCCGGCGCTTTGGTGGTGGAGATGGCGATGCCCTACGTTTAGGAGGGGGAGGTGGAGAAGCCGTTCTTCTCTTTGGAGGCGGAGAAGGAGAGTATCTCCTCTGTATTGGAGGAGAGTATCTTCTTGGGGAAGGTGAGCGGCGCCGGGGGGGAGGAGAAGGAGTCCTAGGAAAAACACACCATTAAGTCGGAAGGTCCAGCAGAATAAGGCAACAGAATGCACAGAAAACTAACCAGCAGTTATGGCGCCACTGTAGTTAGCGCCAGGCAGAAAGTGTTTCCAATTAAAAATTGGAATTAAAAATTAATTAATTTAAAAAATATTTAATTGGAAACACTATGCCTTTATCCTCATTTAAAGGAAAAGAAATCACTTAGTGGGTTTATCCTAGATGACTATAAAAGAGGACATTCTGCTTAATGGAGAAATCTGAAGTTTTTGGAATTAAAGTTTATTATGTCATTTAACGTAATCCATATGGAATCTGAATGTTTTTTTGAGAAGAGAATCTTGCATAAACTGAACATCCTTATCATCATGCAATAGCTAGCCAACTACATTAGCAGGACTCTACTATGGGCAACTTAGGATATCTGTACTTTATTTATTTTATTTTATTTTTTAGTGTTTACTTATTTTTAAGAGAGAGAGAGAGAGCACACGCACGCGGGGGAGGGGCAGAGGGCAGAGACACACAATCCGAAGCAGGCTCCAGGCTCTGAGCTGTCAGCACAGAGCCCAACGCGGGGCTTGAACTCATGAGCTGTGAGAACATGACCTGAGCCAAAGTCAGCCGCCCAACCGACTGAGCCACCTAGGAGCCCCAGGAAATCTGTACTTTAAAGAGCTCTTCTATGTGGTGCTCTCTTGAGCTGGCATTTAGACTTAGTATTAATAACAAGAGTTCACTTGCACAAGTTTTAAAAGGTATCTCTACACCCACCCCACCCTGCCAAGGACAGACTTGCATTTTATGTCTCAAAAACCACTTTTCACTGTAAGTCTGCCTACTAGAACAATGCATCGCCGAGGAAGTCCAAGCTGGACTTCCTCTTAATGCTTATTTCCTACATAGTCCTCACACGCCGCTTTAAAAATTAGACCTGAATAGAACATTCAGTTCCAACTGCCTAATTTGCTCCTGAAATGTTCAAACCTTGAGCTAAAAATATCTTCAGCTTTACAATAGACCACTTTTCGTTCAACATGGTAATGGGCACCTCCATTTCCTCACCTGAAAAATGGGAACAATACCACCTAGCAAGCAAGTTCACCTCAAGGACTAGAGATGAAGTATATAAAACACCTACAGCACTTTACCTGGCATATAACGGGCACTCATATTGCTTGGTAACGTATTTGAGTAATATCATTACAAATCTTTTCCCCCCTTTCTTTTGAAATCATTTCGATTTACGGAAGAGTTACAAAAATAATGGAGAGTTGCCACTTAACCGCTCACGTAACCACAAAAAAATTATCCAAATTATGAAATTAATCCTAGCACTGACTCGGTATTAACTAAAATACAACTCCACAGTTTCCCACTAATGCCTCTTTTCTGTTCCAGGTTCTAAAAATCAGAATTCTACATTATATTTAGTTATCATGCGTCCTTAGTTTCTGCCAATACATAACTATTCCTGTCTTACATGACTGGTGTTTTTAAAGAGTACTAGTCAGTTACCTTGTAGAATATCCTTCAATTGGGTTTGTCTGATATACCCTAATAAATTTGACTGAGGTTCTGTAGAATTGGTAAGGCTGCTACAGAGGTATCTGGGAATTATATAATACCACTATGTGTTACCGCTAACTTTGAATCCTTACTTAAGGAGGTATCTGACAGAATTCCAAACTGTAAACTTAGTATTTTTCCCTTTATAATCACTAAATAGAGTGACTTCACCTTTTAATTTAACATCTTTGTTGACATGTGATTCACACACCTTAAAATAGAACCATTTTAGGGGCGCCTGGGTGGCTCAGTCAGGTAAGCATCTGACTTTAGCTCAGGTCATGATGTCATGGCTCATTTGAGCCCTGCGTCAGGCTCTGTGCTGACAGCTTGGAGCCTGGAGCCTGCTTCCGATTCTGTGTCTCCCTCTCTCTGCCCCTCCCCTGCTTGTAGTCTGTCTCTCTTTCTCAAAAATAAACATTAAAAAAAAAAAAAAAAAAAAAGTTAAGTTGTTCCAATCAGCTACAACTAGCAAATCCGATAAAATACCTTCGTCGAGGTGGTGGTGTGGGAGACCTGCGCCTTCGAGGAGGAGGGGCAGGAGAAGGAGAACGGCGCCTTCTGGTGGGTGGCGGGGAGGGGGTCCTCCTCCGTCTACCACTAAAAAAAAAAAAAAAAAAAAAAAAAAAAAAATTACAAGTTATTTGGAGTCAGCATTTACAATTAAGTGATCCAGATGATATAGTTTTAATCATTGTTAACCAAAAGTGCAGTCAACTAACTGTTCCTCTATCCCTCAGAGCAATGTTTTTCATACTAAACAGGATCATTAGCAAGGCTCTGTCTGAGAACCAGCATTTTAGAAAATCATCATTTTACTTGTTAACGGTAAATTTTGTTTTGTAAAATTTTTGTTTCAGTATATACATATGCAGAGTCTGGGTCATGATATAGAAATTCTCAACATGACACAGGGTAAAAAAAAAAGTTCGAAAACACTGGCTGAAAGCATTGGAATGCACCTCAGTTACCTAGGAGACTAATCTGAGTCTGTGCTCACCAGGCCCAGACTACGTATGGTCTAGCCAGTATGTGCTAAAAAGGCTCTCTAGGTGATTGTTTCCTTATCAGAAACAGAACAACTGCTTTAAAACCCAGAAAAGTTCAATGTTCTAACTCAGAAATTTTAAATTTGGGGACTTATGGCCCCAGATCTATATGTCACTGTTCCAAGTTCTCGATTTTTAAAAATGTATTTCCACTATTCAAGAGTTGGCTTACTATTAACTAAAAACACTATCTCAAAAACAAAGGATTAAAAATTGAGCACTAAAGCTATCACTGGGAGCAGTGTGGTTGAAACACAATCTTAGGAACCTTAATTCTGAGCTGTTACACACTTAACAAACACAAATGCACACATGAAAAATAAAATTGTATCAACTGGACTAACTCATAGCAATCTCCCCAGATTTATATTAAAATATACACCAAGCCAGTTTGCCATAATCACATAATGTAGTTTTCAACTTCTTGTCCAGCATAGGACTGAGGTTTCCTGTGAATCTGGAAATATTTTCTACAGTTTACTAGTCTTGATCTCCCTTTAAAACTAAAGAGTGCTCTGTTACTAACAGAACAGAAAAAATTCTGAAATTCATTTAAATTTTATTTTCACAATTTAATTTTCAATTTCAATTTGTTTATGCCTCGTGGGGACTAAGACTTCACTTGGAACAGATTTATAATAATAAACTACAAAAGGCAATCTATCTAGACAGAAAAGCTTTGGATGAATGAAATGAAATGAACTACTAATTATACGAAAATACAGTAAAGGAGAAACCACTTTACTAGCGGGGTTAACCTGAGAATTACAGGACCTGGGGAGACAAGATGACCACAGTACTGATTCAACAGGTAAGCAAGATTTCAAATAGGAGAAGACATTTGGGTTTTAACTTAAAAAGAAGAAAGAAAAGTTTACAGGTGCAAACTTAGAAAATGAAGTGATATAAAGAACTCCCAGTGTTATCAGTAAATATAATAACCTAAGAGGCTATTACTGTTGATTATGTGACTTCTCTTTAAATCTAACCAGAAACTCTCATTAAAAAATTGGGACTCAGATTAGAATCTATTATGATACACGAATGGCCTGAGATACTTATTTTGTGCCTCATGTTCACTTGTAAAATGAAAGGCTCAGAGGAACCAAAAGGTCCCTTCCAGTGAGGACCTTCAATGTCCTGTTTCTATGTAGGAAAATACCCAAAAAGAACAAATAACACCATAACCAAACTAGCATAACTTAAGGAATGCCAGAAAAATCTAATAATCGCTTAAGACTGGAGTCTTGACACCACACGGCTCTATGATCCGAAGGCTACAGAGTTCTACCTGAGCTGGTAAGGCACACATTTTAAGAGTTAAAACAAAAAGCTGATTTCTTTGAGATCAATCTATTTCAATTTTTCCGTATATGCTAAAAAAAAAAAAAAAAAAAAAAAAAGAAAGAAAATGACATAAATGCCAGGTTTAATATATTTCCAAGATTTGGTCAAGCTTGTTCACTGTATTATTCGAAATTCTGAATCCTTAATAGATTTCATCCACTTAATCTAACAACAGAAAGCTAAGCATTTTCTAGTGTTACTCTGAATGACGCCAAGCTAAGCTTTCAACTGCATGCAGAAATTGAGTAGGAAAGTGTGCCCTCAAATTGCGTGAGAACCGGTTTCAGTAAGTCTCAGTATGTGATGTCACTAACCCTCAAGTATGCAGGAAGACAGGTTTTATCAGAAGGGGCCAGCATGCTCTCAGAACAACCTCACTTCACTAGCCATGCTGGTAATGAAGACAAGAAATAGAGATGTGATGCCAACCTTTTAATACTAGGATCAATGTACCTCGTTATCCTTTAAGTTGAGGAGTGTTCGATCCCAGAGACACGTGTTTCAAACATGGAAAATGTTACTTTGTCAAAATTTAAACTTAACATAGGAAATAATAAAAAAAAAAAAACAGGCTGTATGTCCCCTCTTAAAAATACAGTAACTACTGAGATGCCTGGCTGGCTCAGTCAGTGGAGCGTGTGACTCTTGATCAAGGGGTTGTGATCAAGCCCCGTGTTGAGTGTAGAGATTACTTAAAAAAATAAAATCTTAAAAATAAACAGAATAAATACTGAAGCATGATTCCAAAGAATTCTTCCTCCATCTTTAAATCCTGGACACCTGATAGCCAATTTCTAACATCACTAAAACTCGAGGCCTTTTTAAAGAGGAAAACCAAAACACCCTGGAGCAGGATAATGAACATCAGTGTTGCGGAGAAATTGCTTTCCAATATAGAAAGTAGTTCCCGAACAGGTGGAAAAAAGAAATCTTACCACTAACCTGACTTTGTAAAGCAACTTTTTAGCTGCTGTACTAGACTTTTCACAGAAGTCAGAGGTAATTATGGCTGGAAACAGAATACCTTAGCATCTAAGTTTATCTTTCTCTTAAAGGTTTTTTATTTTTTATTGTCAAGTATTCTGCAGCACAAATACACTAGTTTGTTCCATCGCAAACATTGCTGACTAGTTCCAAAGAATCTTTCCAAGAGAACTCTTACTAATTGAGACTACCTAAAACAAAACAGTTTCAAAAAGTGAGCCATAAAGAGGACAATGTGATCATTTCAGGAAAGATACTCAGAAATTCAGCGGCAGCTAAGACCCCCCCCTTCCCCCCAAGCAGAAGACCAGTGAAGACAGTATAATGGTATAATGCCAATAGCACAGGTCGAAGATCTGGCTTTGTCACTTTACTTACTACCCTAACAAACTCATTTTACCACTTCTAGGCCTGTTTTCTTTTTCTCACTTAATGGGATAAGCTACAATTAGAGATTTCTATTTCTATTTATTAAGCTCTAAAAGGTTACGTTTTACAATCCCACAGATACCTGATCAAAAAGGTTCAATAAAAATATGCAACCTACTTTCCTACTGTGGGAAACACTCAACAGAGCCAGAGCCTCACTTTCATCTTTAGTCTTTCTAATCTTTCCCAAATTTTTCTTGTCTACCCTAAAGTCATCACAAAGTCCCTCCCCACTAAATCTAAGGAGCTATTATTATTATCCTATCTCTTGGAAAATATCCAAGTACTGTTAACTGCACAAAAATCTAAGCTCAAATGGTACTCTAAAATGAACACTGTGTGTAAGTCTATCATTCATTTGACATGTAAAGAAATATACTTTTAATAAACTTAAACATCTGAGGAACTTCTCCACAACCATACCCACTGTATACCTAGGAATGGCATCAGGTTACCTAAACAGCAAATTAAGTCACTAAAACTTTGACATGTAACCCTAATTTACAAAGTAGCGTCTAACCAACCTTTTAGTCATTGGCGATTGCCATCGCTTTCCCATTTGCATCCTGAGAGCAGTGGAGAAAAACAAAGGTCAAGAATTCCATTCACCAAATTATTTACTTCAATGGAGTTAAGTATCACTAATGAAGATTCATTTTTTTTTTTTTTTACATGTTCAAAGATATTCAGAAGTTAATGTTATGATTTAACTGATCTAGTCATGCAGACATATGACATGGTGGTACAAAACTTAACATCTCATTACTAGTAGTAACCACCAAATAAAGCAAAGAAAAATTCCAAAACCTCCCAAATCTGACCACCTCCTTCTAGGAGCCCTTGAAATGAAGGAATTAACCAATTTCTAAAATAAACCTGTAGCCCATCCCATAAGTTACAAAGTTTCATCACAACTACACAGAACACCAGTGAAGACTACTGAAGAAAAGACATTACCGAGGGGAAGTCTCTTTCTGGCGCTTTCGAGGTGATGGAGAGGCACTCCGGGAAGGGGAATGTCTCCGCCGCCTGCCTACCTCACCATTCTTCACATGGGACCTTTTGGGTCGCTCATCTTCTGAGGAAGAAGAGGAGCCAGAATCTATAATTACACAATAAAGAAAAAATCACATTACACCTATGCTTAAGAGTCTGCCCACATTTTCTGAATCTAAGTAGACAGGAATGTCCAAATTAGCAAGTTAAGTCCCTAATGTAGCGAGCACATATATAAGCTATCAATTCTAAACAAAGGTGACTATCAATATATGGTCAATGACTTGAAAGCCAAGTATAAACATATATTATTATACAATTATATAAATCATTCCCATAGCACACTCCAACAAGACATAAGCGTCCCTTAAGAATCTAGTGATCTGCCAAATAACTAAGCTTAAAAAGCATTTCAAGTGGGGCACCTGGGTGGCTCAGTCAGTTGAGCATCTGATTCTTGATTTCGGCTCAGGTCATGATCTCATGGTTTGTGGGTTCAAGTCCTGCCATCGGGGATCTCTCTGCTTGGGATTCTCTCTCTCCCTCTCTCTGCCCCTTCCCCACTCATGTGCTCTCTCAAAATTAACAAACATTAAAAAAAGCACTTCAAGCAATTACTTGATTCTTTTACTTTAATCACTTATTTTTAATTTTTAATGTTTATTCATTTTTGAGAGAGAGAGAGACATAGTGTGAGTGGGGGAGGGGCAGAGAGAGAGGGAGACACAGAATCTGAAACAGGCTCCAGGCTCTGAGTTGTCAGCACAGAACCTGACGCGGGGCTCGAACCCATGAACTGTGAGATGACCTGAGCTGATGTCGGATACTTAACCAACTGAGCCACCCAGGTGCCCTGAGCACTTATTTAAAAAAAAAAAAAAAATCTTTTTTAAGGCACTTTTAAAGCTACTGAAAGTCATCTTAGGGTCTGAAGAACTTACTTCCACATCCCTAGCACTTATCATACAAACAACAAAAAAAATGTATGTAACAAGCCTTTCCTTACAGGCCTGGTAGCAAACATCCAGGACTGCAAAGAGAAAAACTTCCAACTGTTTGCACAGGGTTTCCTGAACTTAAAATAACAATTATTCCCAAATATCAAAACTTACATTTAAAGTAAAGTCCCAAGCACCAAAAAACACCCAAGGCCTACATGCATTTTAAAACCTTTCTATGATTAACTTCATGTTAAAAGAACTGCAAAAGCTCTATGGCTTTTAACAGACCCAATGCCGCTGTGGGGTGTTTTTGTCTCTATCTTATAATTGAAAAGCAAAAATAGCACATCTAGACTTGGTCACAAAGACCCACTGAGCTAATATAATTTTTATTAATTAAATATTATTATTTACTCAATTATTTACAAAATACACACACACAGAAAAACCCAGAAACAACCTAAATGTCTAAGTAGGTGACTGACTCAATAAATCATAGTATGTTATTACAATAAAAAAAGTTTTGGTGATTTAAAAAATTAGATCTAAGAACAGGGAAAAATATCTCTATTAAGTTAAAAAGGGAGACAACATAATCTGAAGTTTGAGCTTACGTAATTTTTTTGTTGTTTTGTTTTTTGCCTATTTTTTTAAATGTTTATTTATTTTTGAAGAGAGACAGAGTGTGAGTGGGAGAGGGGCAGAGAGAGAGAGGGAGATGCAGAATCCTAAGCAGGCTCTGGGCTCTGACCTGTCAGCCCAGAGCTGATGTGGGGCTCGAACCCACAAACTGTGAGATCATGACCCGAGCTGAAGTTGGGTCGCTTAACCGATTGAGCCACCCAGGTGCCCGTTTTTTGCCAATTTAAACCACAGATCCGCATACGTGGCGCAGAAAATTTCTGAACAAAGACTTTAGGGAGGGGAACCTGGGTGGCTCAGTCAGTTGAGCGTCTGACTCTTAATTTCAGCTCAGGTCGTGATCTCGAGGTTCATGGGTTCGAGCCCTGCCTCACCCTCTGTGCTGACAACGTAGAGCCTACTTTGGATCTTCTGTTGCCCCTCTCTCTGCCCCATTTACGCATGCAGGCGTACTCTCTCTCTCAAAAATAAACAAACATTAAAAAAGAAAAAAAGCTTTAAGGAGTAACACTCACTAGAGATTGGGAAAAGAAATCCACTTTTCCTGGGCACCTGGGTGGCTCAGTTAGTCAAGCATCTGACTTCAGCTCAGGTCATGATCTTACAGTTTGTGGATATGAGCCCCACACTGGGCTCTGTGCTGACAGCTTAAAGCCTGAAGCCTGCTTTGAATTCTGTGTCTCCCTCTCTCTCTGCCCCTTCCTTGCTCATGCTCTGTCTCTATCTCTCAAAAATAAATAAAAATGTTTAAAAACATTAAAAAAAAATCTACTTTCCCAAATTTTATACCTCTGTTTTTACTTTTGTACTATAAAGGTCTACTATGTTCATAACAACTTAAAAGAAAATTAAACTTTAAGACTGAAAACTAAAAACCAAAAACTAATACTTCCTCCCCTTAAAGAGATCTCCATGTAAGCACATATTTTTCCTAAGTACACTCACTACACTAATGGATATTTCTATTTTAAGTAGTTTTCATCAGGAAATACAGGTAGAAAACAGACGAATCCATGTCCATACCAGATGAAGACTGCTGGTTCTGTCGTCTGTACTGACGTCTCTGCTGCACAGAATCTGCTGCAGCCATTTTGCCACCTTTATCTTCTTCTGAAAGATGGATGCATTTAGAAAAGTGTTTCTTTAGTTACACATACAGAACACGTAACATACTTGAAATGGAAAATGGTCTCTTCAACTTTTATCCGATTGGGTCAAGCAATACAACCACACACACACACACACACACACACACACACACACACACACACATTTTTTAACAACAACAACAACAAAAAGCTTAAAATCCCAATTTAAAATGCTGACTTTAGGGGTGCCTGGGTGGTTGAACATCCAACTTTGGCTCAGGTCATGATCTCATGGCCTGTGGGTTCGAGCCTGTCTGGCTTTGTGCTGACAGCTCAGAGCCTGGAGACTGCTTCGAATTCTGTGTCTCCCCGTCTCTGTCCCTCCCCCACTCACACTCTCTGTCTCTCTCTCTCTCTCTCAAAAATAAACATTAAAAATACAAACAAGTAAGTAAAAATAAATAAAAAGCTGACTTTAGACTATGTTCACTAAATATAATAAAAATAAACTTATTTACTATAGGTCAAGTTAAGCACTAAGAACTTTATAAGCATTATTTCAGTTAATTGTCAAAAGCCTAAAGGATGGTACTGTTACCTGCATTTCAGATTTAAGAAATGAGACTCAAATAAATTAAGTAATTAAACAAAAAAAGTAGTTAAGTAGTGGGGCACCTGGGTGGCTCTGTGGGTTAAGCCTCCGACTTTGGTTCAGGTCATGATCTCACGGTTTGTGAGTTCAAGCCCCACGTCAGGCTCTGTGCTGACAGCTCAGAGCCTGGAGCCTGCTTCGGACTGTGTCTCCTCTCTCTGCCCCTCCCCAACTTGTGCTCTTTCTATGTCTCTCAAAAAATAAAATAAATGTAAAAAAAAAAAAAAATTAAAAAAAAAAAAGTAGTTAAGTAGTGAAGCTGGGGATTCAACCCAGGTTGGTCTGACTTCAGAACCATAGCTCTTAACCACTAAGTCATATTCTATAATTAATCTTTAACCAGAGGGGCTGACCAAATGTGCAAAAAATATAATTCGGCTTAAACAAAAAAACACACGAAAACTTACCCGATTCAGATAACTCTACTTTTCTAGGCTTAGGTGCTGGTGAAGGGGACTCTCTTTTCTCAGTACCTTTGTGTTTTGTCACTAAAAACAATGAGAAAAAAAAACACCTTACATATGAGGAATAGCAAAACAACAAAAAACAAAGCTACCTCACAAGACACTGTCTTAATGGCAGAAAGACTATTCTTATAAAGAATTTATTGCTAATTACATAATTCCACGAGACCTTGTCATTATCTCAACATTACCTGAAGGGAAGCAAGCATTTTTAGACGTTTGGTGAAAAGCTTAAAAGGTTCCATAATGATTTTTGAATCTTAAGATTCTCCCAAGAGAAATGCCAGTTAAGAGAAATCAGGAGTTGCTGTTTCGCAGCAACAAAAGCTCTGCATAGAAGATCTGTGTAACCTTCAACTCAATAAACCTCTGGGTTCCACCCCACAACCTAAATCACATGTGCTCAACTACACAGGCCCCATCAGCACAAGAGCTTTCAAGCATCTGCTATAGGTGGGTTCAGAAAAGTAGTAAAAAATGATACATGGTTAAGAAATAAGATTTGATGAAATCTTCAGAGAAAGAAATTTGTTCCGGAGAAGAGGTAGGAGTTGGCCACCAAGAGACTAAAGACTATGTAGAAATACAACCTTCATAATAGCATGAGGGATTTAAACTACCTATAAAAAAAGTAAGCCCTCACAATAACAAAAATAATTAAACACTATGGCTGAAGGATTCTTGCCAAAGCTTAAAAAGGGGGGAGGGGGCAGGAGCTCTGAAATATACCTAAGGTAGTAAGAGAGCTGTGAGCACCTTATAAGTAACCCAATCTCTCTTTTCCAAGTTGCATGGAAAATTATTATGCAACAATCTTTTGTATGCTTGCTGTATTAGGTAGTTGTTGCTGTTGCTAGTAATACCACCTCCCCCCACCCCCCTGCCCAATTTACAAGAGGAGAAATGTGAGGCTTAAAAAGCAGTAACTTCAACCAGTCACATAGATAATTAAATTAAAGTGAACTAGGATCTGAACCCAAGACTCTATTTCTAGAGCATAGGCTTTAATTTCCACCAATTTATAATTTCCGCCCTATTTATAATATCCATCCACGCCTTCAACTAAAATCAAAAGTATACACAAATATAACCATTAAGCGTACCACAGATTAACCTGAAATATCATTTGAGAGCATCCTGCTAAAAACTAAATTTGAAGACAGATATGATCCCCTAAGGACCCTCATATCTGTTTTGTTTGATTAAAGCAATTACCATGGGATGTTGACCTAGAATGCAAATACATTTCATTTAACACTCTTCTTCAGAATGCTGTAAAGGCTTAGTCTAAGGGGCAGTAACTTAGAGAGCTAGTGATCTAAAACAGAAAGCTCATCTTTGCTAAAGTACTGAAACTGAAGAATTTACCACAATACTTTAAAAATGATCTGCATTTTATTAATTATTCTAACTAGTGTTTTGGACAAACTACTGGATTGGGTAAAAAATGGTTAATATCTAATCAGTTACCATGAAATATAGCAGCAAGGGGTGCTTAGGTGGCTCAGTCAAGGCATCTGACTCTTGATTTCAGTTCATGATCTCATGGTTCGAGGGTTCGAGACCCATGGTCAGGCTCTGTGCTGGCAATGTGGAGCCTGCTTGAGATTCTCTCTCTCCTTCTCTCTCTGCCCCTCCCTGCTCACTCGCTCTCCATCTAAATAAATAAACTTAAAAAAAAATATTTAAAAAGGGGGTGCCTGGGTGGCTCAGTTGGTTAAGTGTCCCGACTTTGGCTCAGGTCACGATCCTGCCGTTCACAAGTTCGAGCCCCATGTTGGGCTTTGTGATGACAGCTTGGAACCTGGAGCCTGCTCCAAATTCTGTGTCTCTATCTCTGCCCTTCCCCCGCTTGCGCGTGTGTGCATGTGTGCGTGCGTGCTCTCTTGCAAAAATAAACATAAAAAAACTATTAAAAAACACTTTAAAAACCACAGCAGCCAAAGTGCACTCAAAACGTGTATTTTAACAAATTCAAAGACATAAAATACACATGCTTTTAAATAAAACTTTTAAGGACTTGAGGCTATTTTTCTGGTCTGTATTCTCCACTTCAAAGTGTCAGTTAATCTTTAATTCTTGAAAAATTATTAGAGGCATCCAGTTACTTATACCCCCCCCCCCCATGTCTAAGTTACTACCTAAAAGAACTGGGTTCTAAAATGTGTTTAGAAGCTGTCTAAATGTCAGAATGCATTTTCCCCTATGATACACTAAAAATGTGGTTATATCTGCAAGATAGTTGGCAAATGCCAACTGAATAAACACCACTGAACTAGAACATACACATTTTTCCCCCATAGAAATACACATTTGGAGTTTTATCTTGATCCAATCTCTTTAGCTAATGGTTTAAAGTCTATTACCAATATATTCATACCATTAAAATAAGTATCTATTATATATGCCTGCTCTGGCTTAATATGACTGAATCATTGCATTATTAACAATGTTAATGTTTCATCAGAGTTTGTTGATCTAAAGAAGATCTGATAGTTTATTATGTTAATGTTTTATTTTTAGTATTCAAGGGGCAAAATCATTCTAGCATAAAGTCAGAAATCTTCTAAGTCAACTGTAAAACCAGAATTTTAAGTTTACTTCAATAGTCCTATTAATTATTAATCTCCCAGACTTGTCCAAAAGATCACTTGTAAAGTTACTGTTACTAGAACTGGTAAAATAATTTTGTCTGCAGAATACAGTTTATATGGCTAAATGGATCTCATCCTAAAATCACAATAGATATAGAGCCTCTGTAAACAGATTTCATTAAATATCTCACTGATTTCAACACACTGCTTTATACACTAAGATAATGCCAGTTTAACTAACATGCCACTGATTACAAAATGCTTCCTGAAGACCCTTTCGGATGAGAATGTACAACATACTCCACAAATTATTCACCTTTAAATTCCCCAAAATACTTTCCCTGCCTCCCTCCCACTCCATTTGCTCAATATTAAAAGTCCCGATTGGTAACTACTACAGTAAAATCTATTATATTTCAATGGTGTCACTGATCTTATAAGCAGTGGAGTGTTGCAAGAAAGGAATTTCTGAAATCATCCTACCAGGTACAGAATCTAAAGTTAAAGTTGCACCTTGCCCTCCATCTCCCCACTCCAGACATCAAAACAAGCTTTTTGAGATAGGAAAGCTGGGCAAAGCATACATTTTTCAACTGGGAACTGAGAACCCAAATTTTAGACCTGGCTGGTTGACTTTGACCAAATCACTTAACCTGAGAACCTGTTTCTTGATGACAATCTCAAAAATCTGTTCTACCTCTGAAATTTCATCACAGGGGACTGGGATCATTTTACCATAAAAAGTTACCTCCAAGTAGTCAGAGCCAAATTCAGCTTAAGGACACGAGGCAGTCTCTGACTCTACTGCCCACAGTGCCTTTCTATGGTTGTGTTTTGTTTGCACATGGAAGACCTGCCCCAGAATCCATAGGAACATAACTAGCTCTTCGTCTTCACCAGGACTCATTTTATTTCTCTCCAACGTGCATATCTACCATGAATTTTTTTTTTTTTTTTAAAGTACTGGCCCACTCCCTTGACAAAGTATTAGGACACAAGAGGTTAGTGCCTACGCCCTCTGCAAAAAGTGAACTCTTATCTACTTTAACAAAGACTCGATCCTCCCGTTCAGATACTTTTATTACTCTTTGGCTATATCATACCTTGGTATGTTTTTTGCAAAGGAACAGGTGGGAACTTTTATAATACTTTTTCACTAGAGAGCTTTCTGGCTCCAAAGGAAAGACAAAAAAATATGCAGAAGTACAAATACTTAAACATACTGGACACAGTTGCTAGAAACCACTGAAATTTTCCTATTTGTCATACTTGTCAAAAAGGTACGAACTGAAGGTAATACGGGACATGAGGTTATGAAAATAAGTGATCCTAAGGCCCCCTCCCATACTTAAATTAGGTCTAAACCTGGAAGACTCAAATGTTTTTCTGTTCTTATCCAGGTGTCTGTCTAGGTCTATAGAGCCAAAGCACCAAAACTGACCACAGAATAATTAATTACCCAATTAAGATTCAGAAAATAATCTACACATTACTTGTTACAGGTAACAGCATTACCTGCCAGTCCCCGTCACTCTGCTAGCTTGTCTATACCTCAAAGTCAAAATTTTGCCCATCCCCATTTTCTTTGTTCTAACCTGAAAATTTAGATGTGATCAGAGCGAGCCCAGTATATATTAACCTACAGGCTGCTTCTTAAAAATCAATTACTACAGCAGCTTTTAGGATTTCCCCTGCCCCACTACTCACCCTTCAGGCTATCATCTCAGCTCTCAGCACCAGAGGCCCAATTCAAATAGATCCTACCGCCTTTCTCCATGTGTATTTAACCCAAAGGAACAAACCCCAATACACCACAACCTTCACTCAGACTAATACGGCATTCTACTTGCCTGGCCAGATCACAGATCATAAATTCCTCAGAAATCAATCTGCAGAATAAAGCAAGGACAACACTCAGAAGAACCCTGCCTGGAGCCTAAATTAAAAAACAAACAGGCTTTTAAGGGGACACCATGTTCTTCCCTAGCGAGCATAATGTGGCCAAGAAAGAACTCAAACAGAATATGGAGTCCTCAAATAAGATATCAAACAAAAAAATCTTCAGGGGAAAAAAATTAACTGGTCTCATAGTAATAAAATGATCCCTTATCACGACAACAGGGACTTTGATAAGCTCTCCCAACTCAGCCCACAGCTGGTAATGAATGTATTTCTCCACCTACTCAATGCCAAAGGCAACTGCTAAAAACAAGTTTACACATAAACTCTGTTTCAACAAACCCCAAGAACTTAAAGAGGAAAGGGTGAAAAGCAAATTTACAAAGAATATCACATGCAAATATTGGGGCTGGTAATGTATTTCTCCACTTACTCAATGCCAGAGGGCAACTGCTAAAAACAAGTTTACGCGTAAACTCTGCTTCAACAAACCCCAAGAACTCAAAGAGGAAAGAAAAGGTGAAAAGCAAATTTACAAAGAATATCACCCACAAATATTACCCAGCTCCTTCTTACCGTGAAGGGGGAAGGGGCAGGAGCGACGACTGACTAGGCACTTTGTAGCCAAACAGAGAAAGAACGAACATACACTGTTTTTGTGTGTTTGATTTTTACCTTTACCTGAAGTTCTCCCTGGAGAGACAGAAACCCGACTTTTTCTTGTACGGTTTGACTGCTGGGGTGTTGGGGAATGACGAGTTTTTGGCGGTGGAGTTGCTGGAGGTGATGGCCTATGCCTTCGCCTCGGAGGACTTGCTGAAGGAGATAACCTACGAGTTTTCCGAGGGGGGCTGGATGTCCTCTTAGGAGGCTTCTTTGGCGGTGACCGGGAACGAGACGAAGAAGATGACGAACTACTTCCAGACAAGGACGCTGATGAACGCCTTCTTCTGTGGAATAAAGGATTCACGTTCGTTAACTGCATACTTGTCAAAAACGACCTTACAGGTATGTACAGTTTACACAAAAACAGCTATTTTTATCCAACTTTTGAGTTTATGTAGCTAAGCCCATAATTAAGTTTAAAAAAAAAACATGGGAAACAAAACCATGACCTAGGACAGGAAACAGCTAGTTCTGAGACTAAATATGAATAACTTATTCTGATGAATGCTTCTGTTTGAGTTGTCTGTCCAGTTATAAAATATGTCATGTTGAAAGCTATAATACAGTAACTAGCCAGTCTCTTTCTTCCTTAGGAGTGATACCATTGTTTGGAGTTTGCATACAAAATTTGGGTGGCGAAGTATTTTCCGTTTAAGAGCACAAAGTCAAACAACCTTTAGGCTGCGTTTTTTAAAAAAGATGTGCAGCAGTTAGGAATTCATTTAGCTACATAAACTTAGAAGCAGGGGCCTCTCGAATTCTGCGGCAAAAACTGTGGTAAGTTCTGTTGCAATTATGTGTACCTGCAGAATTCACCTTTGGCAGAAGAATTCCTGAGAACCTGAAAAAAAGAAACCCTACCTTAAGTGTGAGATAAAAGCTGGCTGAAAGGGAATCTTACACAATCTGCAAAATATTTTGACTGCTAAATGGCTCAGTAAGCACAATTAAAACACGCTGTTTGCAAAACTCCAATATAAGAAATAGCTGTTTCCGCTAATCTCGTACTAGAGAGCACCGGCATTAATTTTCTCCTAGAAAAGAATATAACCAATTTTAGAAAAGTGGGATGCCTAATCAACTGACCATTTACATCATCAGTCTCATTTATCAGCAGTAACATCAAGTCTATCATTTTTAGCAGTAGTCATAAAGAGTTCACAACAACCACCTCCTCCCCCCAAATCTTTTCTTTTAAAACAATATGGGACTCTGAAAAACCCGACTACAGAAACAAACAACTGTGGACCTTATTATTTCCCCTTCTTCTCCAAGTGGATTCATTTTCCCAAAGACTCAAACACAAAAAACTTCTGTGCTAACTATAATCTGAAACGCAATCATCATAGCTCTTTCCAAGGAGGTCAAGAAGGCAGAAAACTCTATCGGTGCACCAAACCTCTACTTTGGGCAGATTTAGCAACAATCTTTTTGTTAAAAGGGATAGACCCAAATGTTCTGCCTTATGCCAATTTTAAAATGACTCTTTAAAAAAGAACATTGGTACTGACAGGGTTAGTTTTCTGACTGATCTCTTCAGAAATGACTAGATGCCAAACTGCTAAAAATGGCTATATCCATGGAATAGGATTATGGGTAACTTTCAACTTATTTGTTTGAAATTTTATAAGCACTCATTTCTGTAATGGGAAAAAAACACTTCAAACAAAAATGTAATGCAAATAGGTTATTCTAATATTGGTGAAAGTAGCTTACTGGCTCTGTAGTTACCTGCTTTTTAGAAGCCAGTGATAATTTAAATCCAAAGAAAGTGGGAGGGCTGCAGATTCCCTCATTGCTAGGAGATCTGGGTGGGGTCTCAAAGGGTAAAAGTTAACGTCAAGTATCAGTAAAATGTGAATTTCTTGTTTCCCACCCCAACACTGCACTAGCGTGGTTTTTGTGACATAATTAAACCTCAAATGAGAGGCTCTTTTTTTTTTTTTTTTTTTTTTTATTTTTGGGACAGAGAGAGACATAGCATGAACGGGGGAGGGGCAGAGAGAGAGGGAGACACAGAATCAGAAACAGGCTCCAGGCTCTGAGCCATCAGCCCAGAGCCTGACGCGGGGCTCGAACTCATGGACCGTGAGATCGTGACCTGGCTGAAGTCGGACGCTTAACCGACTGCGCCACCCAGGCGCCCCAATGAGAGGCTCTTTAGGCATCACCTCATAACACTCCTGAGCTTTCTTCAGGGGAACACAAATACAAACATGAGCCTAAAACTAACACGTGCTACATTTTCATATACTGACACTTCCAAATAAAAAAAAAAAAAAAAAAAAAAAAAGAGGAGGAGGAGGAGAAAAAGAAAATAAAGGAAAAAGTATAAGAAAAAAGAAAACCCTCACCGTCTCACTGGAGATCTACTTCTTCTATGCCTGGGTGGAGGTGGCATTCGTCTTGGTGGAGTTCTTCTTCGAGGAGATGGCCGCCTTCTCGGGCTTGGCCGCCTTCTCGGGGAGTATGATCTGCCATAACAAACAGAATTAGGGCCTGAATAAACAAGAACAAGGAACGAAGTCCCTGAGACAGCTTTCTGAACACCTACATTTTAAAAAACCGACTTCAAAGGATTCGATTTTCCATTTATGTAGAGATTTTTATGGCACAGAGTGTGCACACAAATTTCTACAGCACACAAAAGTGACCTCAAATTCTCTCTGTAGGTCCAAAGAATAACATTTGTACTAATTAAATGCTTTCTACTGCTCTGAAATTATCTACCTAATTCTACTCAGCAGAGGAGCACATAAAACCTAAGATCTATGTCACTCCTACAGCCCTAACTCACCTTGATCGGGATCTATGACGCCGTCTAGGTCGAGTATGAGAAGGAGAGCGAGACCGTGTCCGGGATCTTGATTTGGAACGTGACCGAGATCTTGGTCGGGTCTTCTCCTTCTCCTTTTCTTTTTTGGAATTTTTCTCCGGAGAAGGTTCTTTAGGCTCTGGTACAGGTTCAGGTTTGGGAACTTTCAGGATGTCACTGTAGAAACAAAATGTTGATGCAATATGGTTATTTCTCTTTTTAAGATGGTGCCAAAATCCATGAGGACTTCTCCCTAGCTCCAAAAGATATATACACATCAGTGAAAGCCAAAATGCAACTAACAATTCTAACCACATACATTCTTAAGAGTACAAAGTTGTCCACAATACTGGTGAAAAAAGCAAGTTACAGGATATAAGATATCTGAAACAATACAACCAACCAATAGCAGTGGTCACCTTTGGGGCATTTCACTTTTTAACATTTTTTTGGTGTTTTTATCTTCGAGACAGAGAGCTGAGAGCATGAACTGGGGAGGGGCAGACACAGGAAGAAAAGCAGGCTCGGCGATGACAGCACAGAGCCCCAAACGGGGCTCGAACTCACAAACCCTCAAACTGTGAGATCATGACCTGAGCTGAAGTCAGACGCTTAGCCAACTGAGCCACCCAGGTGCCCTTGGGGCATTTTATTTACACTCTCCTACAGAATCTGAATCTGTCAACAAGCTGATCTTATGATTTAAAAAATACAAAAGGGAAATAACCAAGTAATTTTATGTTTGTAACTCAGAATTATACTGGCAGTTAGCAACAGCCTAAAATTGTCTTATTTATAAATAAATTTTTATCTACTTGCCTAGTAGAAGTGGCCTCTTGTACTGAAGGTTCTTTTACTTTCACTGATGGTTCTGGGAGCTCTGGAGTTTTTTCCTTCTTTTCTGGAGCAGGGGAAGGACTCCGGCTCTTGGTTCTGTGGCGGGGAGACCGAGAATGACTGCGCTTTCTCTCTCTCCTGACAGGGGAAGATCGTCTTCTAGGGGAAGGAGATCTGGATTTGCGTCTAGGATAAAAGCAATTTTTTTCAGGTTTGTGTCTAGGATAAAAGCAATTTTTTTCAGGTTTTTGAATAATGTTGGTTGGGGGAGAGGGTCAAGGGCAAAGTGAGAAATTAATCTTTTTAATTATACCACTGGTCTTTACAGGTGAGAGATTCCTTATGAAAATAAGATATCCTGTCATATTTACTTAATATGGGAAGGGCCAAAAGAAAACCAGAAAGGTAAGCAAATAAAAGGTAACAACACTGTCTGGTATACCAGTTACAAGAGGAAAGCATTGACCTGGAACTCTAGATTTAGATTCTTTTTTTTTTTTTTAATGTTTTTTTATTTAT